>NC_087374.1:37884312-38223972 GCF_031761385.1 Necator americanus | reverse complement strand
AAAATTGATCAAGTTGGAACTTCTCCACTTTTAAGATACAGTAAGCGTTTAAATCGATTATGGCCACGATTCCATGCTTAATTCCTCTCAGCTGTCCCGAAAACTGCGTGAAAAACGGCTCCGGTGATCGAATTTTCCTACGAGGCACCCAGCAACAAGTCATGTGTGCAGGAGCAGGCATACCTGCCGCTAGTGCGAGCGAGCGGATGTCCAGCTGCTGTTGACACTGTCTTCCCTGCTTGCTGGCCTGGAGGACGCGGCGCGTATGCCTGCTCTCGTGTACGTCACACGTTGTTAGGTGTCTTGTAGGAAAATTTGATCAACAGGGCCGTTTCTCACGCTGTTCTTTGGATAATTGGGTAGGGAGGATTTACTTGATTGCGTTCATACTCGCGCTCTACACTCCTTACATTATCCATTCGTGGCGGGACTCCATTATTCGCCAAGTTCGTGGCTTAGCCACCTTTAAATGTAATTTTGAAACTTTTTCTCGGTTTACAAATGATCTTCTGTGTTCTTACATGAAACGTTAAAGGTGGATTGAGGAGTGGGATGTATGGAATTGGGGATTTTGCCAAAACTAGCAATCAGTTGCTCTAATCTCTATAAATACATCCATAAGTCCAGCAATGGGATCAATCGCCCTTGTAGTACATGTGTTACATCCGTTGATGTAACAGTAGATAAAAATTTAAAGATGGACAGCTGTCATTCGATAGAGTAAACAAAATACGGACAAAGAAAGATTAAGTGGTGTTGTTCTTGCAGGATACAGCCTAATATTATCCGAATGACTTCCGTAAAATTCCACACAACTCTCCTTTCAACGGCAACTCTTTCGTAGAATCTTCATATGTGGATGTCAAAGAAAACTAGTGCCGTTGTTGAAAAATGATGCCCGTTATAGGATAGCAAAGCAGTCGACAAGTGTCTGGATAATAGCTCCCTGTGGATGAGCCGACAGCACCCACACACGCACGCGCACACACACACACCCGCCACCCTCGCAGCAATGCGCGAAAACAATATTAATGTTATTATTTATTGTGTATGGTTGTGAAAATGATCGAATAATTGGCCACATATGCTCCCCTAGCTTATTATTCATACGCTTTATGAGATTATTAAGGGAATATTCTAGAATAATATTGCTCTGTTTCTCATATTGAGAGAATATAAGGCATCATACATGGTGAAGGAGGAGATCCAGAGTACCGCAGCGATACCGGAACGGGGAAAAAACCAATCAAAAAATCGACTATAGGAGGTCTGACTGCAGCAAGTGGAGTTTTTCTCATTTTTCCTGCTATGAATTTGTCCTGAAATTTGATCTACACGGTCAAGCGTTAACTTAACGTGTAGAAATAATGCAGTCAGGGACGGAGTTCAAGTTCTTCGAGACAGACGGGGCTCTATGATTTTTTAGAAAACAAATATTATCGGGGCCTGCTACGATAAAAAACGATAACCAGGAAAAAAAATAAGATTACAGATAATAATAAGTAGAATATATGAGAAAATAATAATAAGAATAAAATAATAAAAATAATATAATATAAAAATCTAAAAATAAAAGGTAGGAAATAATAATAGTAAAAATAGAGTAAAAATAATATAGAATAATAAGATAAAATAATAGGAACTACAAATCATCCAGTGAAGTTTTTTTAAAATTAAAATTATCTCATTATTTATATTTATTTTTTAAAATTCAAATTATCTCTTTATTTCAAACCTTCAAGTCTTTTATCTTTATCGACTTTTCTACTTGACGCACATATAGTAATAGTAATAGTATGCTGTAATAGTAATTGTAATAAAAATAAGTAAAAAAGTAAAAAAGTAAAAAAAAAGTGAAAAAGTGAGTAAAAACAGAAGCAAAACATATTGAAAGTCCATATGGGCTCGTTACGGAAAGTTCTGGAAAGTCCGAAAATTCTGAAGGTTCCTTTCTCCAGAAAACCACATCATGTTAACCTATATTTTCTGGTAGCGCTCACAATAGAAAAAAAGTTTCAGTTTTCCATTATTCCAATCCTCTGGGCGTAAAAACCTAGAAAAAAATAAAATCAAAATTTTTAGTGTCCCAGTGATTAACCTATAACCGCGAAGATATCGTTCCAATAACGAGACTTGCCAGAGCCGGCCACGGATCGAAAATAAGGTTCCCCTCCTGGAAATTTGTACTTTAACTCGTTTCTAATGCCCTGGATCTCGTTGGCCCCCGGTTCCTGTCCGCATTAGAGCGCACAATCGACAAGGAGTGCCCCTAATCACCTCACGTTTACTTTCCCTCCCTCTTCTTTCACAGTGAATTTAATGAGGGAAGGAATTGCTAACTCTTAGGAGCACTACAGTATTTTTCAGCTATAAAAACCATAGTGGGGAACTCCGGGAATTCTTAGAAATTTTTCCTTTGGTTCTGTAATGAAATAATAAGCAATGTAAAGAAATAGACGACGACAATTGTTAGAAAAATCTGCGGAAAAAAATTAGGACAAGAAAAAAAACAAACATTTTATTAAATTTCATGTTAAATTTTTTTTAATCAATAAAACAGCAATAAATAATAATATAAATAAAATTTTCTAAAAATTTATTCAGCGAGAGTTTTTATAGATTGTTCATTTCTCTAGCAGATGCTGGCTTTAGTTTATTCAACTCATGGATTAGTAGTAAAAATCAGTTCCGGACAGGAATGAAGACCGTATAAACAATGGTGATGAGAAATCTGTTGTTACTACCGTCCTCTTTTTCGTATCCTTCACTTTTTCACGCATTTTTACTCCTCATAGCGGTAAAATAACCCCGAAACGGTGCCAATGTCGCTCTTCCTTGTATCCAGGCGGAGCAGATCCGTGAACTTGATCGTACCGTTCTTACACTGGTAACATTTTCAGGAAATATACCACTTATATGTATTTTTAACATAGAATACTCACCTTTTAGCAATCGTCACATGTCCGAAATTTGGAGGAGATGATTCCAGAGAAAAACAGAAAAAAACAGAAAGAAAACAAAGAAAAAACGACGAAAAAAAAAAACGAAAGCTAACGAATGGTTTTACAATGCCAACCAGGACAATGCGATACACTGGACTATCCACAAAAAAACGAAGGGTTGGGGAAAAAAATCGAACAAGAAAGAACAGAAAATAAAAACAAAAAACAAAGGTGAAGCGAATATAGGAGCCGACGAGACATTTATCCAAAAAAAAAACGCACTCACCAAAACCTCCTCGTCCTCATCTGTCCATTCATCATCGAAATCATCGCCAGCGCTTGATGGAGCCGGTTGAGTGTTATTGGCTGTAACACAAAGAAAATAAACCTATTGCTCCTTTTTTTTCAAGAAAAATTTCAATTCTTTCCCAACATTTCGTTTACTTAACTTTTTGTCCAGAAAATAATCTTCAAATCAAATCTTCTTCAATAATTTCTTTTCTTTAATAATTTCTTTAATAATTTTTTCTTTAATAATCAATCTTCAATAAAAATTTTTATCGTACGTAAAATGAGACAAAAAAAACCTAAAAAGTAATGAGTGCTATATGCGTTTCACACGTGCTCAAGGATTCTAATTAACATTAGTAATCAATTAATAATTCCATTAATAACCAATTAATAACAATTAATTTATTAAACTTCGTTCTCTTTTTCACCATAAAAGTGTGCTAATCGCGTTTCAGGGTTTTTAATCATTTATTTGTTCATTCATTGAAAACACCTGCAGGTGTGCCATAAAACAAAAAAGAAACGAAAAAAAAAACAAGATGGAACAGAGCTCACTAGAATTTCGCCTGAATTTTACACAACAAGACTGGCCCTCCAAAACATAAGGGGAGGTGGGTTTGCAGGTCATTCTCGGGCTACAGAAGGTGAGAAATCCTCACGCGAGATCCCTTTCCCAGACCCAGAACGCTAGGGTAGATGAACGGATACCAGGGTTTGGATGACCAATCTAACCTCGAACGGAGGAATCCGTCAAGGACCTTGGGCGAGCGGGTGGGGGGATCTCGAGCGCAAGGGCTTAACGCAGGATTTTAATCAACTCCAATCATCGACTGAAATTTTTGAAATTAGATATTAAAGCAAACGTTTTAGTTGAAATTTTTGTGATTTCCATAAGAATAAAAGAAGTTTTTTTCATGGAAATCCGCGAAAAATTTAATGGTAAAGTTGCAATGGTAAAATTGTGGAGTCCACGAATGAATGATAAATTTCATCGAAAATTAATGCTAAATCATCTACGCATCTCTGCGGGAACTTCGATAACACTAAGCATCCGAGAATGTTATGTTTCTAAGAGATATCAAGGATTGTAGCAGTCACGGAGCAGTCAACAATCACAATGTTTCTACGGTACACTTACTTTAAGGTAATATTAAGTCTTTTCTAACAAACAACAGCATCTGTGAGGGAAATAGATCGCTAGGTATTTGTTGACCATATTTTTCTTTTAACATTTTTTTTTACACATCGGATAAACTAATTCCAGCAAAGAAACCACAATTCCAACCAGACTATTTCTGCAAAGTTATTTGTATCCGGAAAAAGTGTTAGAGAAAACGAAATAAGCAAAATAAAATAAGCGGAATTTATGTTCCTCCGGAGAAAACGGAGAATTAATAACCTATGGGCGAAATGGCTAATAAAAATTGCAAAATTGTCTGAAATTTCCAAATTTCCAAATAGGCAACAGTATCTATGATTGTGAATTTAACGGCAACGAATTTGAGTTATGCACTTCGAATTTTTTCGAATATGATTTAAAAATGGCTCAAAGTGGATAATTCGAGAAATTCATTTAAAATTACTCTTAAATTCTTAAATTTTCATGGATTCTGAGTATGCTTACTGGAAATCGGAAAATTTGATCAATGTACATGATTTTAAATAATACAACGCTCATTTTCTATTTTATTTTCCACTTCAATTTTCTATTACACTTTGAAGGATTTTCTTTTTTTTTCTGTGATTATGACAAATAATTAGGTTTTCAGAAGTTTCGCTAATAAATTTAATACAGACCAGCGAACAACGCCTTTGATCTCCTAGTTCTCCAAGAAAGGAAGATTTTCAAGTTTTCTACGCAGGATAAGGAAAGAGGGCTATGGATGGGTCTTACACATCTTCTCATTTTTTCCCATTTTTATCTTTGCCGTTTTTTAAGCGCTTGGTTTTTCCAGAAGAAAATAACAGAATCTTAGTAGAAAATAAAATGGCAATTAGCCAATTGCAGCCTAATCAAGCTTTTTTCTTACACATACACTAAAAATAGTTCTTTCATGGACAAATACTACGGCTCCGTGATCCGAGCCATCTGATAGGGTTCGTAAAACAAACTTGTTCCGGCGCCAGTGCCCGAAGTGAAGGGTGGAACGGAAGTGGTTGGTGGTGGCAGTGAAAATCCGGACGTTCCCCAATCGTCAAGCGCTGGTCGGGAGGAAACTTGCGGTATTGATGGAGGTAATGGCTGAAAAGAAAAGTACTACATGGAAGTTGTACGGTAGTGTTTGGCAGAGTGTTCACCAATTTTGTTTTTCACACAATTTTTCACTCACACAATTTCGAGTACTAGTTTAGCCTCTAGATTTTTATAAACATATTATTATTATTATTATATTTTTTCATACTACATAAAAGTTTTCACTCTGATATCGTACCTTCTTTTTATAAATTAAGAAAATTTGCCTCTCGTAGAAAGCTGAATGAAAAAAAGATCTCAGACCCAGACCCTAAGCCCCATAGCGAAGAACGGTGAGGCAAAGCTGCGAGAGAGCGAAAACTCAGTCTCAGAGTATTTCCTTCGTTCCTCAAAATCCACAAAGCACATTCCCGTCAGCTCACCTGTTCCTCGCTGCTAAGAATTTCACTGTCGTCCTCCTTAATAGCTAGCGGAGGTGTGTAGAAGGTGACCGATTTCATTTCTTCCAATTCTGGTTTTAATGTGCTACATGTATGTCGTCGAATCATTTGTCGACGTCGTTTCTCCGCCAACAGACGAGCGGTCTCCTCGGCTGTGACCAGGATTGCAGCCGCGTTAGGATCGGCTTGATCAACCGCTTTACGTAATCCGGACGCGAATAACATTACTGTAGATTTCGGAGGAAATGACTGTTTCGATAAAGTCTCACTCGTTGGAATCTAGAATCGACGACCAAAAAATATCAGGGCGAGATTCACGTTTTTCAGGTCAGCGAAAAAAAAAACGGAAGTACGACAGGAGAGGGAGATAACAGTAGATACAGCGAATAAAGTATGAACAGCGGCGCGTAGCTCTGCGCATATAAAAAGAAAGCGACAATAAACGTAATTTTTATAGAGCATAGTTGAGAAAAAAACTAGGAGCTTTCAAATCTCGTACAGAAATTTTGAAAAAATAGACCTCAGACTTCTATTTTTTCTCCAAAATCTTAACGCCGAAGCGAGGAACAGTGAAGAACTGCTGTGAGAAAAACTTAGTCTCGGGAATTTTTCTTCGTTGTGGAAAATTATTCCTCAGGGAGAAAAAGTGATGGACTTATAGCTATCGCATAAAAATACTCATGGAAGATTCTAAGCGGAGAAGGGAGAAGGTGACAGAGTGAGCGATAATGAGCGAGCGCAAGCGACATACGAAAAATTATTGATGAGCACCGGAAAGATACGCTAGCACTGCAAGGTTTGACCGTAAAAATCCTAAGGAATCCCAGAATAATCGTTCTTGGTCGCGTAATTTTTCAGAAAAACATTTTTAGGGGGGTAGGGAATGAGTCAAGCCGAGTATAGACTCTACTTAAAAAGTGATAGATGAGAAAATTACTGCACTTCCTCAAGCAAACAATTTATTGTCCCACAAGAAAATCGGATGTCCTCATAATCCTGGGGGAGCAGGCAACCGGGTCCTAGTTTAAACTATGATGTCAGCTTAGAATAACGGATTTATCTATTCATACATCAGTATTTATGTTGTACGCGTTGGCTTTTTTCCAGTTTTCCGGTGACCAGAAACGATTAGGAAAGGCTTTAGTGGCGGAGAACGTCTATAAATAAGTTGGTCGTGTGGAGGCCGGCAATAAATCGTACGAGTCAATGGGGTAGGTGTTTTTTTTCAGAGTTTAGATGGTCAAACTAAAATTAGTTCCACAAATCTTACTTTCAAACCATATTGGAGAGTGTCCAGGGAAGAGAGTGGATAAAAAAAAGGTTAGAAGAAAGCATGTCCAGATCCATGGGGAGCAATAAATTCCAAGTATTTGCTGAGCTTTTGAGGCAGAAAAACATCCAAGAAGTTCTCAAAAGCAACCGCTCAATGAATGACAAACACACACACATAGACTTCGTATAATTCGTCAAAGGACATCTTTTTCGGGCTCACTTTAGCGGTATTGGGTGAATTCTATGGAAAAAGTACAACATTAGGACATTTGAATAAAAAATGTCATGAAAACGGGCAAAATATCTCTGCGCTTTTACAGTCGCTAAGGGTTATTCATTATAAAAATTGAAAAAAAAATCGAAAATGTCTAAAAAGCCACTGCAAAAACTTTGAAAACACCTTCTAGATTCCCTCAAAAGCAACCTCAGTGAAAATTCCCACTGTCGACTAGCCACCAGAAGAAAGTGTGGTTTGGAGTGTAGTTTATAAGCGAAGACGCTAAACATCTGCTGCAAATCCAGAAAAAAAAAGCACAAGGATTAGGAGGAGCAGTCGAATGATCCAGCGAAGCACTAATTACATCTGCAGAACATGAACATGAGAACAAGAGAATGTAAGCATTCGCTTTTCCGAATTTTGAAGTTCCGAATTCATCAATAATCCATTTCGGCGCCTTAGTTTTACTGCCGTTATAGGTGTAAAGAGTTGCGTCGTCGGAGAAATTGATCGGTTTTGTGCTTTTGATAAACTTATTTTTCTGGATTTGTAGAAAATGTCTTACTTTTCCGCAAACTAAGTTACGGACCTCATTTACTGCAGGAAGGAGTCGAAAATCGCAAATTTACCTAAACGCAACCTTTAAAGACCACAACTTTAACTTCATAAAGCTCTACTAGAAGGTCGAGGCACCTCGATTAGTTTTATAGTCGCTCTTATGGGTGTAAAGAGTTTTGTTGTCACCTTATTTCACCCCGATTATTTGTTTAAAAATATAGGAACTATCTGTATGTGTTATTCAAAGTTACGGTTACTTCAGTTACGATCAAAAATTGATTTCACGTCAAAAGCAGAAATTATGAACATCAATTACGCACAGCTTTGCTTAAAGCCCTGTGCACACATATGTCGACCGGATAACACCGATGTATGCGTTTTTTATATTATATTTATATTTTTTTTATTATATTTCAAAACAATTGTAATTTTTCTGTGAATGGGAGTTTTGAAGACTTTAAACCTTTTAAATCAAATTTTCTTTCTTACTAGGGAAAAAATGCCTTGTAATAAACAAAAATGCAACAAAACATCCTTCCAAAAATCTAGTATAGGAGAAGTTGTAGTGCCTTTTTATACCTTAGTTGTTGGAGATTTTGGATACACTTAGAAATGAGGCAAATTTGTGGTAGTGAACAAAATTTATTCATTTAATTAAAAAATTCATTTAATTCATTTTCAAGCAAAAAAAAAATCAACTCGGTCTTAATTCCGAGTGAATTCACTGAATTTAACTGTGAGTGGACGTTTTGGCAAAAAGAGTACATTTGGAGGTACGTGCGGGAATTACAGAGGAAGCGTCGCGTACTGCCGGACACCATAAGTAATTCCTGGATATGGTCGGGTCAAGGGTCGGAGCAGTTACGTAAGCGGCTGCCTTCGGATCGCCGCGGTCCAGCTAGCGGTTGCGATCGGGTTGGGACCATCGTCTCGGTTCAGTCGAGCTGCAGAGATAAGTGGTGCCAGCAAGGGTCCCATCATGATCCTTAGAGCCAGCTCCTCCGCACCGCTATGAGCTCAAATACGAGCTTACGTGACTTCATCGAGCTTCATATCGTTTTGAACCGATTATATTAGCGTTTTTCATGAAATATTCACTTATTTAATTATTTAAATTTTCGCATATTAGCGTTACCCGTAGAATATTCACTCAGTCCTCTTATTTTAATAGGTTGTATCTAAATATTTGATAATTTGATCTATAAAGAAATTAAATAAAGTCTTCATTACCAAATAACGTAGTTTTTTTTTTTTGAAAAATAAAAAAAAATCAGAATTCTTCTATGAAGAAACAACAAGGAAGTCAGACTTTGGAAAATAAAATATTCTTATCCTCTTAATTTATGTACGCGAGTAAGATACAGTAATAAAAACAGATACAGTAAGACATCAGCGGACGCGATGACCGTTTTCACTGATTTATCTAACGCTAAACATATAAGAATCCTAGGAAGCATATGTTTTGAAGGTAGGCGGGCAATTTTTGTCGGAACACATGGAAATCCCGGGGTCACTACCATATGTTAAAGTTTAGTCGTGTTTTTTTAGACTTTTAATTGGAACCATGTGCCGAAAATCAAACAATCCGCAATTCTATTTTGAGCACAAATTTTTCGTTTTTTTTTCGACTTCATCTTTTCTATAATTAGTGCGGTCTTACGGTGAAGCCGTCAATTTTTGGAATTTTTGCAGAAACCGAGATTGATCTTCTTGAAGGTATTTTAAATGTTAGCATGATATCTTCCAATTTTGATCTTCCTTCTTTTCTTATATTTGAAGCTCTTATTCTATAACGTTGTTGACATAAAATTGTTCGAAAAAATCGTCTCCTGCTCAAAATCTCAAAGGGATGGAAAATTGGTGAAAAACGGCGGGAGCCAATGGTTGGAAAGTGGACAAAAATTTTCGGGAGCTTTAAAATATGTTATACATTGATAGCCATAGTTTTCAATTACTGTATTGTAAAAAAAAAACGAATAAACCTGGAAATAACAAATAATCCAGACAACAATGGGACTTCGCACCTGAGGTGAACGGCAGGTGACAGGCGAACATCATAAATTATCTATGGATGAGCGTTTTTTTAGTGGAAAACACGACAAAGTTCCAGTTTAAACAGAGGTTTCGGTGTCTTTCCAGGAATAAATGGAAGTATGGGTCTTGGTCTCCAAATTTGAGCGTAATCACATCTAGTAATCCAGAAAAAGGCCTAAGAAACAACCTTGTGTGATCCTATCTCCCCAACGATACAACTTATTACGCGATAGAATGCGGGCGACTCCGTCGTCGTCCAACATCCTCAATATAACCAATATAAACCAGATGAGCAGCAGAAATTGCCCTATCTACCCAAACCCGTTGCGGATCGCCTTCATTTTAGTGTCCGTACTAAGTTGCATCGTCAGGGACACCGGTTCAACCGAGTCTGTTTTCCGGAATACTACAGGGAATTGGGTGTGATCACGCAAATATTCATAAACTACGCGCTTGTCACTACTTATTCGCTTGAAAATCCACACATGATAAATTTCTGGACACTCTGCTTCCCAAAGAAGGTGAATTCCACTAAGCATTTCCCCGCTTTCGCAATTCCTTTTGTGGGAACAAAAAAAATTGCTTCAAGGAATTTTTGTCGGTTTTTTTTTCCTAAGCTATTCAAAATTCCCATTCCACTCAGGACCTTGAGAGAATAGAAACTGAAATATATTCGCTATTGTATCAAATATCTACCAAAAAAAAAGCGGCACTTCATTTTTCGTTTAACGTTGCACATGCTAATGAACGAAGGTAACGTGATCTTCCAAAATATGCGAAAAACATAAATTTTTATTTTTTTGGGCAGCTGCTTTAAAATAAAACAAAAAAATCTAGAGGATTTGAAGCTTCCCACATTGTTCATCTGGAAAATCCTATTTCGTCTTAATTTCATTTACATATTAATAGAAAAATTTCCTTTTAAATAGAAAAGGACGTAGACCGACAGGCAGATACACACATTTATATCTTCTGCAATTTTTTGCAACCTACAAAATTTTTCTTTCATGGTACCAAATTATACAGTAACACTTTTCTTGTAACTGAGATACCCTACGGTACGGTAGCAGTACGGTAGGAATGAGAAAAGAAAATCACGGACTTAGTAGTGGCTGATCTTCACAGATTCTTCAAACTCTTAGAAGATAACCAATGCTGCAATCAATAATCAATAAAGCAAATCAATGATCATATTTGTGGGACATTTGTCAATTAGAAACTAGAAGTGGTGGTTTTTTTTTTCTAAAAAAGAGAATTCGCTGCAGGATGAGGTTCCATAATGTGAATTTGGAAAAAAAAACCGTCTACGCTACGATTTCTACCGTAGAACCCAAAAAAAAAATAACGGAGACAGCCCTTAGCCGCATCATCCGTAAAGAACAACATGAGGATGAGACGAAATGAGGCGATCTACTACGGAAACGATGTAAATTGCTATTTGGACAACATGACGAGAAAATCCACTCGACGCACAAATTGTCTATTTGTTAGGGGATCTCCTGGGAGTACATAGTGGATTTAGTGGCTTGGGCGGGGGCGCGGGGGAAATTTCCACCAGAATATCCATTAAATGAGAGGATATCTCAGGAATGAATTTTTTTTTTGCGGAAAAAAGCGAATGACATCTCTACGAAACGAATAAGAAGTGTTCTGAAAATAACGATAATTAAGATCTGGAAGTAACATTTCCTTAACAGTAGCCTTAGGAAATTCAACTCAGCAACATTTTTCTCATTTCCTGAAAAGATACCGGATTCCGTAGAGCTTAGGAAAGTCAAGGATCTACTGGCTGGCGAAAGGACTAAGAAGCCACATTCTTTCGGATGTAATTGACGTAATTTATCGCGGTCACACGAATAAACTCCTAGTAAAAATTTCAATGAACAATTTTCTTTGATTTTAAGCTCTCTAAACTTATATAAATATATCTTACATAAAAATTATAGAATATTCTACGTGGAAGTTCTATAATTTGTATGTATACATACTTATTTATTAGAAAAATATATAATAATATTAAATGAAAAATAAAAAATAGAATAATAATAAATAATAGTAATAATAAAATATAAAATAAAATATAACATTAAATATAAGAAATCTATATTTAGCGGCAGTTTGAAAAAAAAATAATGGGTGGGGGATAATTATTTAGTTACTCATTTGCAAATAAACAATTAATGAACAAAGAAGTAAGTTAAAGTTAACTAGTTAAATAGTTACTAATACCGTACAAGTGGAAACTGTTATAAAGAAATAGTAATGTAGTACGTACCCAGACATAGCTATCAAACCATTATACTTTCCATTTTTCTAGCACCTTTACTCGGTTTTCTCAGAATTTTGTTGTGCAGCTCTTTCTCTTTTACTTATTCTCGGTTAACATTTTCTTTTTTATAAAGATATCACGAAGAAAAGGGCTAACACGTTGGCATTTAGGTCCTACTAAACACAACATTACAAATGGTACACAAACGTAACGATATTGTGATTATAATAATAATAATTTATAATTATTAGTAACTGATAAATGCAGGCTAATATGTGTCTCTCCGAGGACCTCGAAAGGGAATCAGGGTGGACGGACAGCCGATAGAACTCGTCGATGAGTTCTGTTACTTGGGCTGTACGCTGAAGAACAACGGCAGCTACGAGAGAGATGTTCAGCAAAGATGCGCTAAGGCCACTTCTGCATTTAACTCCTTAACGAAATGTCTATGGTCGATCTCCATCACCAATGAAGTCAAGCTGCGAGTCTACCTATCCGCAATTCGCCCCATCATGATGTACGGATCGGAGACATGGGCAGCACCATCAATGGTTATGGAGAGGCTTGACTGCACGGAACGAAAGCTGCTTAGACGGCTACTTGGCTACTTTTGGCCTAGGATATGCCACAATGAAGATCTTTACGCAGAAATTGATGTGGTATACCGGCGGATGACACGTGGGAAACATCAACATCTTGCACCGCCATCGAAAGTGCCTAAAGTAAGTCGTCTTCGCTTCTTTGGTCATATATTAAGGAGACCGGCAGATCGCCTTGTTCAATAAGTTCTGAGGAGTTTGTCGGATTCGGGCTGGAAGAAGCCACCTGGTCGAAAACGGAAGTTCTGGACTGAGGTGGTAAAAGAGGACCTGAGAACACCCGGCGTGGATAGGCAGTTCAGGCGAGACGTAAGGTTTCGCAGATCATGAAGGTTCGGCAGAATTATGCACAAGAACGGCACACCTTAGTGACGATCCGGGTAATCGCGTCAAGCAATAACATCCGATAGTCGACTTATTCAATCCAATTAGTGACTAATTATTTTTCCCAGGACGTCTAGAACAATGAATGCAGTTTCTCCAGCCTATAATCTGTTCCAATCGAACACGCGTCGCGGTCACAAGGTTGAACATAAGCGCCAGGAACTATAGACGCTCATATATGATCATAAAATGAAACATTTATATTAGTAAAATATAACAGATGTCGCATATTCTATAATAATGTATATGGTAGAAAAGCAAGACGTTGCGTTAGGCAGAGATACAGCGCACATTACTGTAAACGGACTGCAGTCGCTCGGCTCAACACAGTCAGCGCTGACTATAAATCTGCGCACGTATCGGAAAATTTAGAAAAAAAACCAATTCCCTTCATTCACGTTAAAGCAACTTATTTGTATATTCAAAAGCTCTGTCGGAGCACCAAATAAAAACAGAGGATTTCTAGGAAGAAGGATTCAAAATGACGATTCTATGAGTTATAGCATCGATTTAGTGCACCGCGGAAAACTTATGACGGAACAAGCATTGGTGACCCGAAAGAAAAACGGATCCTTAGGAGATTTTGGGAAGGACACTGCGAAAAGGAAAAATAGTTCCCATTTGGCTTAAAAGAGTTACTGTAACCAAAAGAAGCACAAGTTCACATGTACTTGTATATTTCAGTAAAATTGTACAGAAAACGTACAAGATTATAAATTGATACATATTATATGTGATAAAAGTGATCTATATAAGGTGAAGAGATCAAAGAAAAAATTAAGGAGGCAAGGAATTGAGGGAAGATCCTCTGCAAGAGCATATTTTAGGGGAACGAAAGCACAAAATATTGGTAGGGAGGAGGGATGGTTACCATCTCACAAAAAAAAAGACTCTCATTCTGAAAAAAACACGAACTCACGCGAATTCCATGCTGAAAAGCCCAGGAAAAGTTTATTTATGGCTGGTCAGCCATTTAAATCCCGCCCGCCAGTCAAGTAGTCTTCAATTTTAAGTATAAAAATGAATAAATCCACCGCCTTATCATTTAAAAACAGCTGTATCGGAAACCAAATCATTCATGCCGGCTATTATGGATTTGGACGAGTTATCCAGTGGAATAAAAATCCGCTGTCGATGTCGAAGTGGAGTTTGTTAGGAGGCACATATTATTATATATAGTATATTAGTATATATTTCTTATATTATGTTAAAATATAAGAAATATTACATTATATTATATTGTATTATTATTCTAATATTATTGGGCATTGTTTCATTGTTTTATTCATGGGCAATATTCTAATATTTTTTATATTTTAGTAAAAATTTATATTATTTTATTTCATTATGTATTACATTATATATTTTATAGTATTCAAATTATTACTGCATTACTTATATACTATATATGTAATGAAGTAATAATTTAAACATTAGCATTAATAATGCAGTAATATTATACATTATATTATATATTGCATTACACGTCCCAGATATTATATTATACGTTGTTTTTATTTGTATTTATTATTATGCACTATATTTATTATTTACTAGATAAATTCAGCAAAATAATTTTGAATTTTTCTCAATTATTTATCATTATTGTTAAGATATCTGTAGAAAGTGGTGGACAACACCTAAAATTAGATCACTGAATCCACAAAAATCTCTATAAATCCTAAATCCCAAATCACTTGAGCGACTATTTTCAAATTTATTCTAATTAATGTATACATTTTTTGATTTAGCGATCTGTTGGCTTCCATGTGTAAGCAAAGACAATTCTGGACGGCACCTACGAAAGACGAAGTGAAAACTAAGCACTTGAAAGAGCGGAGGAAGCTGGCTGAGGAGTCTCGAGGCGAAATGTTAAATGAGATCCTTCTTTTTCGTGCTGGATTACGACAGCTCTTGAAATTTCATCGAAAAATCTGTACCATGCAAAAAAGTATAGTTATTTCTACAAGTTGCTGTCGGAAGTCATCCATAATTCCCCGGGAAGGGTCATTTACAATCTATCAAGCGTGCCGTGGCCATGTGCAAATCCTCAAGAAAAAAAAGAAGAAACATTCTTCTTCTCTTTCTTGAGCACGACGACATGGGGAAAATTGCAAGAATTCTCGGAAAAAAAATTGACACCGGACAAGTACCACAATATTGAAAAATGAACAAGCTGAAATCTATAAATACAGTAACCACCCCCGGAGACACAAAGCCACGAACCGAATATCCTGGCTACGAGAAACTGGGAATACTGAATGTGTTCGAGTCTTGGAAAAGCGCGTGACCATCCGGAAATGCTAAATTCCCATTCCTGGTCTTTTTCTTCTAAAAAAAAACAGCGTTAATCTTTCTCTTATGTCTTTTGTCAGTATTTCCTGTTCGTTTAGTGACCAGATGGATTCGATTAGCAGTCACATGCTTTGTCCTTATCAAATTATCCAGAATTTTGCTTCGGTTTCGACTGACTTCTACTTTCAGGACCCTCTTAACCAGTGTAAATGTACGGAATTAACCCAGTTCCAAGACTACGTAGGTAGTAATCCTCCCAGTTCACCCCAGTTCTCCATGCCCGACTTTTAGGAAACCGCGATATGATGTCAATTTGGCGAATTAATTAAATTTAAACTTGTATCCGTGCCCATTATTTGGAATTTTCAATTTATTTCACATACGTTTTTTACAATCACTACCGTAACGCGGTCCCATCTGAATCCTAACGTAACCAGGACCATGGAACAGAGAAAATAGGCGCTAATAACTCGCAAAAACCAATCTCTTGAGGAGTATTTTTTGATAAAAACTAGAAAATTAAGGAGTAAACTAAAACAAAAAACGTAAAAATGTTACTAACCTTTAAACTAATCTTTAGTAAAAAAAATAAATTGAATTTGAAGAGTACTTTTCAGACTATAAACGCTTCTATCAATCAACGAAGTATTTGGGCAGTGAAATCTATTTCAAAAAGAAAAAAAAAGGAAACTGAATTCATTCAAAAAAAGAGGCCGAAGAATCTCAAATTTTGGCCACTTCATCAACCATGATGTGGAGTGCGTTAAATTTTTCGGGAAAAGGGGAAACTGCAGTTTCTTGCAATCAATTCGAAAAAAACACAATTTCTCCTCACCGAACACAGTTACCGTAACGTAATCAAGTGGAAAAAAATAAAGCAACATCATTTAGAAAATAAATCAATACGGAAGTTGTTGACATTTGAGTTTAAACGTCTTTCGAGAGAACTCAAACTCTCCAACGAATGAGGTAAAATTGTTTTTGTTAGCTCTAAAAAATCAACCCTACAGAATTTTTATAAATTTACACAGAAATTTCAAAGCCTCCGCCTATCACAGCTATTTTTTTAATGATTCTCCATCAAAATTTCGGAAAAAATTGCTCCCAGCTGCATTTGAAGTTTCCTAAATGCATATCGAAGAAAATTTAAAAATCGGCCTATTCAAAATTCCATACATTTTCGCGGAGTAAAAAAGTTCGACGCCGAGTCGTGGTTAGAAGAGTGTAGTGCAAACTTGCAGCTCTTAATGAGGATCCTTTGAGAATTTTCCGGGATGTACGCTGCTGAATAGTACAGCAACAGCGAGTACAATCCATAAGTAGTTGTTACGCGAAGCTAAATTTGAACGTTTTAATGACAACTCGTACCAAAGGAGTGAGTAGGGGGTTAAAATTAATTAATTAAATTTTTTTTTCAAAATTAAATGTTCCTAAAATAAAATTAGATAAGTGGGTTTCTTTTCTTTTTTTCTTTGTTTTCTGGTGCACAGCTGCTGGATGTGAATAAATAAATAAATAAATAAATAAATAAATAAAGAGACTAGAATAATTGACTGAATTCATTTCAAAAAAAGAAAAATGTTCATTTAAATCAATTACTTGTAAAAAGCACTGAACTATGAGCAAATGTAGTGGGCGTGGCTTATCTTCCAGAAATTTGACATGTACGAAAAGGGAAAATTTGTGATTTTTCTCCGATAATGGTCCCGTAATTTCACTACTAAAATATCTTCTTTTATTGTAAAATATATTAAAATAGTTAAAAACTAACATTTAAATATAATATTTTCGTCAGAGAAGTACATGTAAATACTTTTTGAGCGTAGTGTTGTGGGTTATTTATGTTTTCCCGATAAAATCCTCTGTTGCCTTCTTTTCCATCCTTTATTTTTAAAAAATTTTTGTAGCCCCTGATGCAGTCCCATAATTCTACATGATTCCCTCCATTCAAAAGATATACTTTGTGGAAATAGTACAACCATTTGTTTTTCGTAAAGACGATTCACAAAAACTGGCCGGCACGGAGTCGACGAATGGACTTATAGGCTCAAACTGTTTGAAAAGTGGATTTGTGGAGCTTAAAAAGAATTAAAAGCAGGCGCCTTGAAGGTTTATAGGAAATTTGAGCAGAGGTAATAAAAAAATCATTCGGTTGAGGAAAATCCGTCCAGCGCTGCCCTGGTAAATATGTATTTTTGAAGAAGTTTTTGAAAGAAAATCCTCAGCAAAACGGGAATTTCTGGAATTTCACAAAACGCAAATTTATGAACTCGAGCACTTCGATATTCGTTCGATTCGTTCGATGTAGGGGTAGAAGTTCCAAAAAACTCATGGGAGGTATAGAAAATCCGCGAAAGTCATATAAGCGGGCGATACCCGCAGGGCACCTGCTTTTTCCTTTCCTGAACTGTACTTAAGGATCAGAAGAACGTTGGATAAATACCGAATTATGAAATGAGCGAATAAAGTGACTTCTCCAGGAACAGCCATGAAATCAGGAACTGTACATTTTTCAGAAAAATTTTGAAAAATAAAATCTTCTACTAGCAAGAAAGGTTCCTAGACGAAAAGAACTGCACGGGCTCGTAGACGAAATTGATGAACTCTTTCGCAGCGGCCGAATTTGATTGTCGGACGTAATGGGCGTGGTTTGAGTGGGCTGTTCTGGACGAGATTCTGTGCGAATCGTTCTTCTGAATTATTTCAGGCCGAGGCGAATATTCCCTCGAGAGCGTCCACTAAATTCGCCTTGCAAATTGAACACACGCTCGCCGGTTAGAACATCACAGATGAAATCACTTCCTGAGATTTTTCAGCCGACAAAAAAAAAACACGATCCAAATTCATATTTCATCAAAATTCCTTCGAAAAACGATTGAAAGGATTGGGAATTGAGGATGCGTAGATTATGGAAATCTCTAAGGATGAAAACAAACAGGATAAAGTCTCTGCGTTACCTTAGTTTTCAAAGAAATTCGGATAAATAAAGAGCGATTATAGCCGAACAGGAACTACCTCTAGAACAAGGTATCAGCGTGGATTTTTCCCGAAAAAAAAACAGACCATAAGAGGAAGTGTGCCGAAGGACAACACCACAAATCTGTATCATTTCATGTTCGGCTACTAGCCCTCCGCTATATGACTCAAGAGTGTGAGCAGTGAGACAAAAAGGAAGTGATAAGGAGATCACTGACCTATTCCCGGGTCCCAAGTGTGATGTGAAAGGAAGGATAGACTGGCAGATGAGATGAGAGCATGTTAGCTAACCCATGGTGGTCCTGTCACGAACTCTACAGTCTCGCAGGTGACGATACTCAGGGACCCCATTGTTAACGATGTAAACCACATCATTGACATAACTACCTTACGAAGGATCCATGGTGTACAGTACCGTATCCTAATGCGTTGAAATTTCATACGGATTTAATTTCTTATGAAATTCTGCGGCAATACATAATTCGTTATTTATTTTTTAACCACAAAGCGTCGGAACTTTGTAAAATTTAAAGTATTGTAACAACTTTTTGCCAAAACTGCATTATGTACTCTGTCAAGTTTGACGTAACTCCCACAACACGCTTCATATATTCCTGAAATCTTCGATGAACATGTCGCTCAAATCCAGAAAACTGTCATCCGAATTTCTTCAAGAATCAAAGCAAAGTACGAGAAGAACATCATTGGAAGACTTTACACACGAAAAATGCTGTTCGCATGTCTTTTTTTAAAGACTCAAATTCAAAATCATCGGAGCATACCGGCGGAGCTGTAGGTGGCGCTCCAAAATGAGGGACAACGTAGGATTCAGGGAATAGACCGACTTGTCCTCTGGAATTTCTTCCTTCCATCCAACCGCCTTCGACATTCTGAAACGGAATAACTGGTATTTCATACTAAGTCGTTGAAATTTTATAGAGTTTCAATTTTCATAAAATTCTCTAGCAAAATATAATTTTTTCACTTCTAAACATCATAAAAAGCAATATTCAAGAGATATAAAGTAAAATCATGAAAAAAAAAACAACATGTGGTTCTCCACAGCAATGCAATCTCGTGAAAAATTAACTGCGGAGAACTCCTTTAGTATAATTATAGCAGAAAATCCTTAACTAAAATAACTGTACAATATTTTTAGGCTAAACTATAGGAAAACCTCGTACACTCACTTGAGTGCTGCAGAAATCTGATCTGTTACAAAGTTGAGACGAAACAGAAGTGGAAATAGTTCTACGAGTTCCTTTTCAAAAAAAAAACTACTTAGTTATGCAGGTTAACAATATTTAAAAATATTTCTTGAGAAATTTTGAAATTTTCATGTGAATTACAGAAATTACAGAGAAGAAATTAAGGAAAGAAACTCGATCCGATTAATTGGAACTCGTTGTGAAACTGCATTTATTTCTTATAATTCTTGAAACTCTTGAAATCTGCAGGATAAGGACCAATTAAAATAAGAAAAATCTTGCTAGAGTATGCAAAAGGAAGGTTATACCACAGTTCAGGATCGGTTCAGCGGTAACGTCGAAAACAAGGATAAATCGGGTTTCCCACAAAAAATCCGGTTTTTTTTTCAGTCGTATGTATCGGCACTGAACACCTTCGCCTGAACTCTGAGAAACTTAGCGGATTCATTCAACTGTTACTGTTTACAAACTGTTTACAAGACCACGAAGGGTTATTTCCACTATTTCAAAAGAAAATAACTTGTAGTACGGGAATAATATTCTTCTGAGGATGTCTTGTTTACCAATCCTTTTACTTTTATATCAAAACCGAGATCAACCTTTCTCCTCCAAGAGACGATCGATATCAATTTTCTGTGGATTCAGAAGAGCTTAGGCACCAAAACGTAGCTTCTAGCGACTTTTTTTCTTGCTCACAAAGTGCAAAACGGTGCTGCGAGATATGAAAGTGGTGACGTTTCAAAGAATTGGTGACGACTAGATGTCCTAGAGAGTCTGTCGCTCCTAAAACACTTTGAAGAACCTCAAGAGATGCTTCCAAAAATGGAGGCGAATGTGGAATAAGCAAATTTTTCCCAATGCTGAACAGTTTCAAAGCGTAGTTAAGAATTTCTGAAGTAAAACTTTTGTGAATTTTTCGGATAGGACCGCATAGCAAAGGGGAGCAATTTCCGAGTACTCTTTTCTTAAAACCTCGACGTCGAGGAGTATTTAACTGTTAAAATTCAAAAACAGTCCCGATGCCGAGGTTTTAATATTCAAAAAAATACATAATATTAAAAATAAATAATATAAAAAGTATATAAAATTATATTAAAAAAACATGTAATGCTTTATTTCTGCAGAGATGAACGTTTTTGAGCACCCAAATCAGGATAACAACAAATTACTTACTCGCCGTATAACAGTAAGTATTTCACCGGCGCTGATGCTCATTTCGCCAGAGCCCGGTTGTGCTTCGAAATCATATTCGGCCTTCACCTGGCCGCTCATTCTGAAATTTGGGAAATTAATTCTGGAGTTCTCTAGTAGTTTTTGTAGAAAAGACATATCGAAGAAAAAATTCAGAAAAAAAAGATCCTAAGAATAAGGAGAGAAAGTCAGAAATTCAGAATAACGCTTGAGGAGACTTCTGGTATCCAGATCTTCTCAACGACTGGAAGTTTTTGTGCCCAGAATTCACTGGCAAGAAACGATAAAAGCTCTATACTCTTTTTTTCTTTGCACAATTTTAGGTCCTACTAAATTCCGAAGGACTCTATTTAATTTCCATTATGCCTTGGGCACTGATAAGTATGTAAAAAGAATGAAAATCGCGAAAAATGTTCCTCCATAGGAATCCTTTTCTTTCCTTCTTTTTTCTTTTTCTTCTCTTTTTTTCTAAAATTTTTTAATGAAAAATAGATCGTATTTTTTGACAGACAACTGCATATGAACAAAAGAAACACACGGAAATGAAGAAGATCGCTGAAGGAACAGGAAATGTTGAAGTGAAGATGTTCATTCTAAGAAATATTTGGAAGCATATTAAATGCATATTTCCATCTGTTTACTTATTTATTGCCTTCAATGGCGTGTCAAAAAAAACAATGACACGTGACAATGACAAGCACAGAACAAATACAATAAATACATCGTGAAAAGATACAAAAAAAAGAATACAACGAGTAGGGATAATTTCTGTAACGTGTACATTTTTTATTTACAATTTCAAAGCTGATGGATGTCAATTACATGTCTTTCACTTTAGTTTCAGCCAATCCTGTAAAACGGAATAGTGTGGAATTAAAACGAATCCTCCAGGATTTAGTGAGACTTTAAGTTGCTTAATATGTACATCATGGATATGTACAGCCCATAATATAGCCCATAATCTTTGCTTATTCGAATAGTCGACTACTCGAATAACATATTTTTCGAGTAGCCGTTATCAACAGCAGTGGAAAAATTTCGATAACACGATAACAAAAAAAATTTATTGAGATACAAAAAAAAACTATTTAGTTAAAAATGCTGTATTTAATTATGTTTACCTATGTACTTACACCATTGTTGGATTCGCCACTTTACTAAAGAGACTTCGAATATTCGAAAAATCGATCACAAACAATACAATAACATTCGAACATTCGTATATTCGATGCGTCTTTTAGCAACTTCCATGCTTGAATTTTTTTTCTTTGGAAATTTTAGCCCTTAACTTGCAAAATGATTGCCTAATTATGAAATTTATGCGTAAACTTGTTAATTACTACCTATCTGTTTAATTGTATCTGATTATGACTTGTGACTAATTGATTTTTTTTTAATACGAGCAACTAAGATCAATCGATAGAGAACATACATGGTTTCAATTGTACATTCAGCGAATTTTGCTTAAAATTTCAGCATTTCCTTATGTGAGAGTAAATAATAAACCAAAAAAAGCACTAATTTGCTGTTAATATTCCCCTTTTTATTTTTTTAAGATTTTAACAATAATTTAATATTTTAATTTTTTAATAATTTGATTTTAATTTTAGTTTTAATATTTTTTAGTATTAACGGCTTTTTAATAATAGATTTTAATAGCTAATATTTTTTTAAAAATTCAATTATTTAACTACCACGATCTAACAGTGATCAGACATCACAGGTTTTTTCTCAGAAGAATAGGTTAATTGTACCCCATTAGCCATTTATTTCATTGCTTAAATTTCAAAAATAGGGAAAAAATGAAGTAAATAGTAAAAAAAATTCTTTAGGACAAAAAAAAATGCGCAACTTTGCCAAACCAAAGAAAAAAACTCCGCAAAGTAATTTTTTAACTACCAAAGCCAAAACTTTTTTCCTCACTTAATTGAAATGAAGGACTCGTACACTAATAAACCCTATTTTTTAAGAGGTTTTACTGATATCGAGATACTGTTGCATTAAGATTATCAACATTTTTATTCATATTCTAAAATCGCAGCCTGATACTAGTTTCATACATATTATTTTTTATATTTATTATTATCATCATTATTTATTATTATTTGTTCTTTTATTTTTTGCATGTTGCATTTGAAAAAAAAAACCATTGCACGGTAAAAATAAAAGAAAAGGATAAAAAAACGAGAAAAAAAGCTACAGGATTCGAAAAAAAAGAGTTTCGTGAAGAGTGAACGATGACGCTAATCGAGTGAATCGATCTGATTCGATGTGGTTCGTTGGGATGAGTCAGATGAAAGAAAATCGAGTCACTCATCAAATCTATTAAGAAATCAATAAATCAATGAATGGTTGAAAGCAGGCAGAAGCGCTCAACAAAATATGTACAAAGGAACAAAGGCACACGAACGAGGATCGGATCATCATGTCATATACGGGACGAGACGGATCGATTCCATTATGTACAAAACAAACACTAACGGAGAACATATACGACGATGGCTAGGCGGATACTTAGGTAAACGTGTCCAGTGCTTGTCCAGCAATACTTGTGGTCACAAAAAGTACTGTGAGTTCTCGGTGAGAAACGGTAACAACGTGGAATGTGCAATTCAGGGAACAGGAATAGTTTGCAGGCGTATACAGTTGCATAGAAAATCTAATGGAACTAGTTCGTTTTCGAAATGTTCAACGAACACAAGAAATCGAATTTCTCTAACGGTCTGGTGCCTCTCGGTTAGGTGACATCCGGAATTCTTTTTGGAAAAAAGCAGAAAAAAAAGACCAATAAACTTGCGTTTCAGGAATAAAAGACTGCCATTTTCCGCTTCGTATCGTTCCGCTCAATCGCGGATGACTCATCCGACGACATCGCCGTTAGCGATGAAATAAACCGGGCAAGCATAGCGGTGTGTAAATTTAAAACTATCGATAGGATAAATTTCGGAGAAAAAAAAGCAGAAGAAACATCCAACAGATATCAAATTTCAATGAGACTGACTCACACCTTTCCGAAAAAAAATAGTGATGAGAAAAAATTATTTTCAGGAAAAACAGAAAAAAAACATCAAATTTTTGGGTCTCTTAGGGAATTTTAAATTTAATCAAAAATTTCTAAATTTTTCTGGGGATTTCGAAAAGCAAAGCAAGAAAAGCGAATCGTAGCAAATTGGAAGAGGATGATGAGGAAAAAACAGGAAATATTTATCTTTTTTTTGTGTTTTTAACGAATATGCTTACACTGATGGGAAAATTCCCTTGTTTAGCTAATATTGTATTTCTGGAAGAAACAATAAATTTTCTATTTGAAAGAGTACTCACATGACAACTCGTACACTCGCCGTCCCATTAATATGCGTTTGGCCGAACGTTGAGACGATACCGCACTCAATTCATAGAAAATTTCCATAAAATGCAATTGACGCTTTAAAAATGGTGCTTACTATAAATTGGAAAACACAGGAATCTAAGTAACATTTTTCCAGAGTTTTCCATTTTTTTAGGATTTGGAATCATTCCTTGTTCATTGTAGCTCCATGGTTTCTTTCCGCTTCCTCATTATTCTCAACTGTCTCAAATAGAAATTATTAGATTATCAATAAATATGCAGTTTGGCCAAAAGCATCATAAAAAAATTACAAGTAGCAGATTTCCACACATTTTAAAGAATAGAACTTCAAAGTTTGTCTTTCCATGGCAAAAGAAAAAATCGGCAGCATTTTCTATTCTTTTTTCTGTATGTAAACATTTCTGGAAAAGAGTCGCTGGATTTCAAAATTCAACGAAGGGAGCCTCAATTTCGTAAGTGAAAATTGTAGACTTTACAATTTTCACTTATAAAGATTCTTTTTTTCTGTAAGAAACATTTTATAACATTCATCTATAAAAATAGGGTTTCTTCGTTGAGTTTTTAAAATCCAACCAATTTTTTTTCTCAGAAATGTTTGTATGTAGGAAAATAAAAGAAAACTCTGTCCATTTTTTCTCACAACGGAAAGATAAACTTTAAGATGGAAGTGTGTGGGAAACAGGTATTTGTAATTCTTTTATGACGCTTTCGGTCAAATGGCGTATACATTGTTGTTGATTAATAAGATTGGTTTTTTTCTATTCAAATCCAATAAAAATCCAACAAATTGAGGAAGATAAAGGTAAAAGCAAAGACGCAGACCTAGTTCACAAGAAAAAAATTCTTGTGCAAACGGCAGTGTTTGCACAGTGTGTTATCTGATTTTATCAGCACAATCTTTATTGTTGTCGGTATGTCGCCAACCCAACATCAAAAGCGTTATCAGGAAATTTTCCAGCTCATTTTCATGTGAGAACAGATCCGAGCTTTTATGGATTTCCATGAAATTTTTCTCTGGATATTCCTGGAGTATTATGATTACTTATATCCACCATAATCCAGTTTCTTCGGACATACAGTACTATAATTATTATAAACGGTTGATTATTATGATTACAGTAATATACTATTATAAATACAGTACAGAATATAGTTGCTTAATACAAATACTTGCTTCGAAACAAAAGACATCCAGGGAAAGTTTCTAGACAATCGATAATATTTCATGGAAATAAGAGACCACATTGCCATTTTAGAGGAATTCACACACAAGTAGGTTCGAGGAAAACCAGGGCAGATCCGAGCTTCTATGGATCATCATGATATTCGTCCACTTTAAATATTCCTATTGTTCCTGTGTTTATTCCTTTCAATGTCTATGACTAGAGGCTAAACTTTCCAGACTCTATGTATTTAATATTTCTTCCTCAACCCTAATATTTTACAGAGAAACATATAAATATTTATTTTCTAAGTCCAAAGAAAACGAAAAACATCATGCTTAGCTACGAAAACAATCTAAATCAATATTTGTAGATTTCAGAATTTTTTCATAGATTTCATATTCGAAACAATTGATCTATTGCCTTATTATTTAATTATTTTATTGCCCAGTGCAGACTTTGTTTATTTATTTACTTTTTAGCTATTTTGATATTTCATATTATTTAAAATTTCATCATTTCTCTCATTTCACATTAAGATTCCATCACCTAAAGAAAAAAAATGACGAGGCGGCTTCAGATCCTTCAAAAGCACTCCTACTTAAGCACTTCAAAAAGAAATTCCAGAAAAAAAAACATCCAGTCTCTCACAAACTTAATTGAATTTCACTGCGACACCCGAACAGCACTGTCGCCAGTGGAAAACAAACTTCATGGAGATGAGTTAGTAGATTTTGTAGCGAAAAACAAACAAACAAACAAACGTAAATGAACAGGGAGTTGAAAGGATTGATCCAAAAGTAAAAAGGATCCTCGGAATGGAAGCAAATCGAAATCGAAATAGAGAAATTAAAAATGTGATCGATACATCTTAAGAAACACATATGTGTTTTTAAAATGTACATAATGTCAAAATTCCTACAGCAATAATCACGTGATGAAAAAAATTATAACATAATTTTGTGGTACAAGATTTATTTTCCCCGGGATACCAGGAGAACGCATCGAATCTAAACTTAACAAAGGATTTTCATGAGGGAATAGAGTACTGAGAAATTGGGTGGAGAATAATTCAAGGAGTAACAAAGAAAGTACATGAACAAAAAAAGCTTAGAAGAAAAAAAAATAAGAACAAATTCGAATAAAGACAGGGTGAACAAAAAAAAATTTTACCCAAATTTTCCCGGAGATTGATGAAATGGGAATAAAAATATGTAATCAGTAGTTGTAATCAATTAAATGAATCATAATCAATATGGAATGAAATTATTCATTTCCTATAAAACGTGAAGAATTTCCGCAATTGTTTGTCCGCAATTACAGACCGGAAATGACTAACATTAATCCTGCACCAAAACCATAACAACATTTGCGCTTTTGCGCCAACCTTAATAACACGAGAAGAAAAATATCAGAAATGATATGATATGCATTTATAATTATGCTAGAATTAGGAGAAAAAAATCCTCATAAATTATAAACATCACGAGATCCAGAAAAGTCAATAAAATCGATGCAACTTAGGAAGTGAGCCAACAAAAAAACCGTTCAGATGACTAAATCTCGTGATCTTAAGGTTGACATGATCTAATGACGCGGTCACGAGAATCCGTGGTGACGGAACTGATAAGCAGCGATCAATGATTCAATTCACTTCGGCAAAGAAAAAAAAAGGCATCCTCCTGAAAAATCGATCGATAGGATCGGAGTAGGATCTGGGATCTGGGTATATAAACGCTTACAGATCCACGAAAAAGTGCTTCACGATACAATGGTAATTAGAACGTGGACGAACAGATGTGAAGAAGTGCAAAAAAATGTCAGCCGCAGTCAATCAATCGATGAATTGATGATGTGAACGGGGGAAAAAAACGTGAGCGCCCCGAAGTTTCATTACGTTCCACTCCGAACGTGATTAATTATCACGTCAAGCTGTAATCACAGAAATATCCGCGATGACTCTCTCCGTCTGCTGGGCGCATTTTAATGGTGATTCATTCGACGAAAATACGGAACCGGATCCTAATATGTACGGGAAAAAATCGATCGAGCAGATCGAAGCAAGAAAATCGATCAGATCGACGAAGTGAAATTACTTTTCATTTTACTTCACTTTATATTACATTGTATAAATTTTCCAGAAATATAAGAAATGGTCATTCAAGTGGCAAAATATTAAAAATAATATTTATATTATTTGTATTATATTTAATTATATTTCGAAACATTTAATTATGCTGTATAATAACGTGCTTATCTGTCACGTGTGTGTGTCACAAAATTCCAAGAAGCAGTAAGATGGGTCCCATGGCGTCGGACGTAATGCTCTTGCACTAGAGTGCAATAAAATAGGGTTGGACAGGTAGCGCGGCGTAAGATTGCTGCCTCGGGTACAGCACGCGACAAAATGGCTTAGAAGGGTCCCATATCGAATCGAATTGGTGGGCCGAGGTGCGGTAGTACCGTTCAATAATTACAAGTGAGTTCGTGAAGAAGGAAACGGAACGTTCTAAACAAATTTATGACCATGAATCCTGCTGCTCATTTAATTTTACGGAAAATACCACCACAATTAATTTCCACCCATAAATTTCAGTGGACAAGACAAGATAAATAAACGTAATTGTATATAAATGAAGCCTAAAGCAGCGAACTACAATTCTGGACATTTCTTCCACTCCAGTTACCGTAATCCACTACAAAAATCTTAAAGAAAAATTCCCGTTTTAGAAGAAATACAAACGTTGCTCGAAAGCACCACATCGTTCAAACTTTCTCGGGTTCCCGCTGCAATTCTAAGTATGCGGATTGATTGGAAAGAAGAGCGAGAAGGAATCTTGTTGATGGATGCGTGGTTTGTGAAAAAAAAATAATGGAATAATTCAAAAAACTGACTTTGCCGCTGTTTTTCGATCGCTGAACATTTCTTCATTCAGATAGGATGGAATAGAAGTTGGGCGGAGCCTATTTGGTGTGAGAGGATAAATATAGCACTAGGATAAAACGATTCGCTTTTCATTCCAGTAAAAAATAGCAGGAAACATTTTATGACTTGCGCTACAGTATCGTTACGGTCACTGAGTCAAAAATAACTACTAAGTAAGTACTATCGATTATATGAAACCTTTTAAGATAGAAGCACTTTTGAAAATTTTTTAAAAATCTTCGAATTATTCAAAAATGTCAAATATTTTAATCTAAGACCCCGTCTTTGCCTGGAACCATTCTCCGCACACAATTTCATGTATTTATTGAAAATTCTCAATCCTCCAGTCACGTGCGAGGCGAATAGGGAGTGGTAAGTCAATAAATTCTGTTTGTTTCCCTCTTCCAGTCCTTTTATAGAAAAGAAATTAATGGATAAACAATGAAAATAGTAGATAAAATAACAAAAGAATAAAAATCAATAAATAGTAGACCAACTATTTCAAAAGTAATGGGTATTTGCTCAATAAGTCATTCGCAGTGCATCAAAAAACATCAATTTCTGCATAAATGCTTATCATAAATAAACGAATAGAAGAAGTAAACAAATAGAAACAATTAGAAGTACAGTGCTTAGGGATTTAGGCACAAATCCTAAACTAAGAGAGATTGACTGACTGCGCTGTGACGAGATTTTCGTATTCTGATCATAACGAATGTTTTTATCAACGAATTCATAACTGAAAACATCAAAAAACGATAATCGCTCCACATTTTATTACACAAAAACAACCATTATATTGGGATTTCGATTGAAAATAATCGTACAATCAATCCTAGCCGATCAATAACCATAGAAATCACATTGAGGCGAAGGAAAACGAGGTGTCACGGAAGTTTTCAGCAAGAAAAAATCGGCGTAGAAGCTGGAGAAGCAGCGAACACATTGGTATTTACTCAAAGCCACGTTTAATAGAAGAAAACTGCTGCAGTGCAGTTTGTTCGTTTTTTTTTTTACCTCTATCCTTGTGCCGTTAATACAATAGAAATCGATTTGAGGCACATACACAACACACACACACACACGGCGACAGGGCAGCAATGGGCGGAGCGTGTGGAAAAATGAAGAAACGAAGTGACGTAAACAAGCCTTAAAATCCTGGATCATCTCGTTATTAAAGGACTCAGTCATCGTATACGGAATTAATCGTATTTTCACCTGAATATCTCAAAAATCGAAAAGCAGCTCAGATCTAGGTGATGGTAAAAGGAGGATTTTTTTTTTCGAATTTTGAAGGCACCACCCCCACGAATCTGAGGTGGTACGGATTTCAGGTGGAGTATTCTTATACGGGATCGTAGATTGAGAAGAGGGGGTGATTCCGTCCATTTCTTCCTAATTCCCGTAAACAACGACCCGGAAGATGCGGCAACGATGCACAACGTTGGCGCGCTCCAATCAAACTCATTGTGGAAAATAGAAGAAGTAGAATAGAATAAAATAGAATAAATATAATAGAATAAATATAATAGAATAAAAATAATAGAATAAATAAAATAGAATAAAATAAAATAAAATAAAATATCCGCACCACCTCGGAATCGTGGGGTGATGCCTTTAAAGCGTGTTGAACAAAGACATACAGAGGGTAAAATCGTTCCTTTTTGGGAATTTTCCCGAAAAAAAGGACTAACAAAATTATGAAATTCCCCATCCACCTTCATATTGTTCCATATACGGTTCTTAAAAACTCCATGTCATAATTGTTTGATACTCAGTGATTTCAAAATAGACGTAGAAATGAGCAATGCCTCGTTTAAAGTTTTCTTTAACATTGTCACTTTTCTTTCTCGGAAAAAAAGCATGAAGGGATTTCTCTATGACTTCGTACCCTCATAATTAATTTTTTTACAACCGTAAGTTAAAAAAAAGAAAATTTCACCCGAAAATACAAAGCGAAGGAATCGATGAAGTAACAAGATTTTTCGAACACTTATTTCAAAACAAAGAATTAACATTACGGATTTTCAAAAAAAATAACCCAGTAGGAAAAATGGCCCAGATATCAGATCATAATTTTTAACCATTGTGATTAGAGGCGACATTCAAAAATCTTGTTCTCCAGCTTTTCCTAAACGTTCCCGAATCCTCCTGTGGAAAAGAAATAATTACAGAGTATACATAGGAAGGAACTACTACTAGATTAGAGATTTCCAAACGTAGATACTTTTAGATGTTACACTATTAAACTGTCGAATTCATAAAATATTGGATAAAAAAGAAAATAGAACTTAAAAAATTGCTTGTTATAGCATTAAAAAAACCGAAGGTTATAACCCCATTAACTTTGAGAATCCTGAAGAGCTAGGGAATACTGGTAGTTGACAATAAGAGCAAAAAGCCTTCGGAAAATTGAAATGAAACAGAAAAAAGTGAAAAAGCCACTGAAATGACGTAAGAAGCCGTAAAATGTGCGACACGATGCGCGAAATGGTCAAAGACTGTCCGCCCGATCGCCGTCCCAACGACACTTTTCAAATCGCATTGCGCGCAGCGGTGACGGCAGTTGGTGGCGGCGAATACGAACCGGTTCCAGCTCGAACAGCAATGGTGGGAGGAGAACGTGAGGAGGCAGCGGGGAAAAAAACATCCGTCACTAGCGTCGTCGGTCCGGTGAACTTCATTGGATAAAGTTTCCAATGTGCACTTTAAAGGACATACGACGACGACGACGACGACGACGATACGGGGAAGACGCTACGATTAAGCGCCGCCCATCAAGGAAACATGTGCGATATACGTTCTTTTCGAGGAACGCCGCCGCCACTCTTCCGTTCTACCTACTTTACTCTTCTAGGAAAACACTTAGGATGACACTTGAAATCGTCGTCGTCGACGATGACCTTGACTAATGCGATCGGTGGAGCGGTTGCCAGAACGCCCAAGTGACTGGCGCCAACTCGCTTAATTCGTACCTGTTTTGTTGAGGAAAGGAAAAGGTTTCAAATTAAATTAAAGTTTTAACTTTCTTCTGGAATAAATTTTTCTGGAGTAAGAACCAGTAGTTATGCAGATGAATCTAGAAGGAAATTCTTCCTAAAACTCTTACTGCAAGCCATACTTTTTTTTTGAAAAAAGAACGGCTTTTCACGTTACATTAGCAATCAGGACATCTTCTGGGAAAATATCCATGGCGAAATGTCAACAATAAAGAAATCATTGTAAGATGGAGGACAATCATTCTATAAGGAAAAGCCTAGCGACATGTCAATCATGCTGCTCACAGCATAATTGCATGTTTATTCTCAGCACAAATTTATACACCACAAATAATTTTGATATACTGAGAAAATAGCACGGACATAAACTGATGAGAGTGAAAAAAAATCGCAAAAACGTAATACTTGTTCTTTTCAAAAATTTACAGAATCGTATTCTAGTCTTTTTTTTTGGTTTTTAATTTCATTTTTGAGTATTCGAGTATAAAAAGAATAAAATATAGCGTAGAAAGGCATTGAAGCAAATTCGAAGACAGCACCTCTCAATTTTTCTTCAAATTTAAAAAAAAATAAGGAAAATTTTTGGTCGTAAAAAAAATCCTTCTTTTCCTTCCTTTTTCTGCCTGTATGGAAAACTGGTGAAAACTCATTGGAAAACTTTTGACCTTCTACTATTTCTGAAGATTTGACTGTGCCCGTCAGCGTTCCCGCTCAACGATTTTTCTGTTTTAGAACATAAAAAATGTTTTTTTTTGTTAGTTTAATTTCATTTATATTCTCATTCTCTTTGGAAAAAAAATCTCAAAAACTGCTTTAGCTTTGCTCATAAAAGAAAAAAAAAACGATTTTTTTTCTAATATAAGCAGTTAATGTTTTTATTCGCGAATATCGCTCTGATCCGATTTTACATCCGTGAATTCTTTCCGTTAATAGCCCTATAAAATTATGCAGAATCACATAAATATAATGGGTGTACAATGCTAACGCTCCATCATCAAATACGAAGCCTGGCCTAAGTCTTTGTTTTTTATATTCCCCTCTAAAAATAATATTTTTAAGAACGCTAGGAGAATGATACAAAGCACAAAAGAAAGGGAAGACCTAGAGAACACAAAAATTGCAGGAATCTGTTTCCAGACACATAAAATTCCTGAGAATTCCAAATTTCTCCATATTCGGACGAGTTTTCCGAGATTCGAAACAAGTTTCATCCTAGTACGCGGCCAATAAAAGGAGAATAAACGAGAAAAGTTTTGAGCAACAAAAGTAAATCGGATACTTTCACCTTTCCGGGAAAAATAAAAAACCGGTTTTGAAGAATTTTCCGACATTTCCTGCTGATACATACAAGCCCCACCATTCTATGTTCAGGAATTTTCCTCCATCTGTTATTACCACGCTATTCCTATATTATTTTTCATAAAAATAAAAATAAACGACTATGAGAGAAGAAAAATCCATGCTTTTTGAGTTCAGATTGCTATATATACGAAATCAGCGGATCGTTGAAGTCTAGATCATGTGAAGGTCTTCAAAACAACTGAACATCCAGATGGGACCCTGAGCACCGACAAAAAAAAAACACCATAAGACGCAGCATTGGCGATCGATAAAACTAGAAATATTACAGAAGAAGTATGTCACTGTAAAAAATGAGAAAAAAAAAGATGAGAAAAATGAGGAAAAAAATGGGGGAAATGAGAAAATCCAACGAAAATTCCCATAAAGTCAGAGCGGGCTCACCCACGTGACCCACGTGGCTTAGGTCCTGTCAGGTACGGACATATCTTAGCATGTCATAACAGTATTTTCAGGCCACCAACGACTTATGTTTATCCGCGAAGACCGCGTTGCGTGTTCGACTGAGACCCCATGGAGAGCGGAGACAGAGCGGGGGCGAGTTTGTTGCGGACGCGTCGCGGTCGCGCCCGTCAACATGAGCCCGTTTACTCTAAAGATATCCAAATAACCTTTTATTTATCTTTACGTGCGATTTTCTTTCGTGATCAACTTTAATTTCAGATGTAAACAAAGATCATATAGTTTAAAATAGTATTATATGCACGTATATTATAATTATATGCACGTTATATGTATATGTTATTATAATATTTATATGTTATATAATATTTATATGTGTAAATATGTACATGTTATAATTAGTGTTTGTTTGTTGTTTTTATTTATTCAGTATATTTAGATTAGTGTAAAGCCGTTCTTCTGCTTCAAACTGAATAATTTCTCGCAAGTAAAGTCTCTCGCTCACTTTCGGGACGCATACCTCATTTTAGGCCATTTTTTCAAAGCATAAAATATATTATAACAAATTTAATTTCAAAATTCACAGACTAAACATTCTGGCTGCTTAAAATCTTTGACGATGAATAACTGTGACGAATTTTTGCGCTGTGTCACAAAAGTTGATTCAGAGACGACGCCGAGGAGAGCAAAGTGGGGGAGAACCAGTCACTTTTCCAGAAGGATACAGTATGTATTTCACCTATTTCAATCAAATCATTACAGTTCTGGAAAGTGATCGATTTACAGTGTGGAATAAAATTCCAAGAGAATCATTCATCATTCTTCATTTTTCCACACCGTCCTTAGGTAAATCAACGGAAATAAATTAGTAATTAAAAATAGTTAAATAAACAATAAATTTTGTGGATTTTTTTTTTAAAGTTGATAGAATAATTAGAATGGAATGGATAGATTGAACAAAATAATGAACAAATCTGTTAGAATCTCCATCTTTCCTGACCGTCTTCAGCAAAATTACTACATAAAGTTTATGGATTTTTCAAGCTAATCCAATAAAAGATGGAAGAACCATTCTCTAAAAGGAATCCATAGAAGATTTTAGCTAATCTTAGAAGAGAAAACTAAATGCCTTTAGTAGTTCTACTATCATCGTGGCTACATTGTCACGAATAACCTACGAATTTTCCTGGATTAAAGAGATTAGTTCCTCAAGGTCCTTTTATGAAACTTTTTAGGATAAATAAAAACTTTGATGCCTTAATCTGCTCCAGTTAGAAGCGCAAAGCAGTCGCTCGACTAAACATAGATATCTATTCCGTGGTACGATCAGATCCTCGTGTAGTGCAGACATAAGAAAAAACTAGCGGTGTTTGTAATTTTATAATGCATTTCAAATCAATGTATGTATTTTCGTATCAAGCTAATATTAATAATTAATATTAAGAATTCAACAGCATGAGAGTTAAATTATCATCACTATTTGTAAAAAAAAAACAGCGTTGAGAAATTCAATAAATGGATCATGGAACGGATTCATGAAGCGCAATACATGGAAGAAAATAGAAACACAGAGGAATTAAAAACAGGAAGAAAAAGGATCAAGTTTCCATTGTGATCCGTTAGAGGAGATAACGAAAAGAATGGGAAAAATTGGGGAAAATATCACGGAACTCGGTCTTCTCCATGAGCAACAATTTTTAATAACATTTTGTATACATGTGCTACTTGTTCCTAGAAAACAGCATCCAGTAACGGAGGACATATTCACCGGTGTTTTCAGCATTAAGGAAGAGAACGTACGGAGTTTATGGGGATCTATCGGTACCGTTATTACCAGATAGAGTACAGAGTTACAAGAGTAAATTTCTAACAATTTGTCCTCATTTTTCCGGAAGAAACCACATTATCACTCATCGTATGTTGGAATAGAGCTGCTAAGCAGCGTAGCAGTGTACTGAACCAGTTTTTCGAAAGGAAAGATATTTCAGGAAGAGATCATTGAGCGAGAGGTTGCAGACGTTAGGGAAAAAATTCAGAACCACTCTCATCCATCTCTGCTATCCGGTGCACTTCAGCTGGTCGAAAACCTCGTCGCTCCAGTTATTCCTCAACGAGTTTTTTTTTTGAATAAGTAGAGTTATTAAATCTCCTAAGCGCTAATCATAAGGTAATTCCCAAGCTGTCTAGTGTTTCCTAAGAGATGAGAGCTGGTTGAAGAGGAATATTTATAGAATAAAGAGATCCGGGCAAAAAAAAAGTGAAAACCACGTTCGTTCGTCAACAAAAGAGCCATTTCTAGCTGAGAACGTAAAAACAAACATAAATACAAACATTCGAGTAAATACTCGAAAATACTCGATGAATTAAAGAAAATTCAACGATTCGATCGATATTTTAGAGGAGGAGAAGGAGCCGTGAAGAACAGAGTGCGAGAAAAATACAAGGCGACACCAGCTGCCAATCGGACGCGATCATTTCGCTGGCGCCGCCGCCAGAAATCGGATCAAGATGGAGATCAAGAAGAGATCAGCCGTTCGCGTTTCAAATGAATGTTTTCGAATGTTCGAATGGGAGCTGAATAATAGAATTTCACCTCAAAGAGATTGTGGTCCGTCAGATAGTCAAAAAAGAGAATTCCAACATATTTGCAACATATTTTTTTCCTTTTGAGAATTTTCCACTTTTTTTTCGAAGACGAGCGGCGAACAGTGGTTAACGGGCAGAGATACAGAGGAATTCGTTTAAAATGCAGCTATTCGCCAGAGGAAAAAAAACTTCCTTCTGGAACCTTTTTTTTCGTAAAAGAGAAAGGATAAAGAGCACAGCGCTAATCGATCGCCAAGAGAATACGCCGACTGCGTTCGACTTCAATCCAGAATCATTAGAGATTCATGGAACGATTTACAATGATTTACGAGGGCAAAGAGATGTGCCAGGTCAGTATTTTTATTCTCGAAAACATATCTGGTACTAATTTGTTGAAACCAGAGAGATGAAATGCTTGGTTGGCATCGGCTTGGTTTCGAACCACCGATGGTGCAGTCAGAGCCGAGCTGCTTACCGACTGCGCTACACTCACCACCATTTTTCAGTCCCATAACACCAGATAAGATCAAAAACTCTAAAAATTGGTGGTTTTTTAGACTACATCCTTAGTAAAGCAGGAATTAGTGTGAAAAAGACAAATGTGTAAAGCTAGCTCAAAGAGCAAAGTGAGTAAGTAAATTTCAAACAGGAAATAAATTTTTAAAGCAAAATAAAGGAAAATCACCAAGCTGCGGTAGTGCTGCAGAAAATGTCTACGTGAAAGTTATTAGATATTCATAAAATGTGCTATAGATCCCCTCTTTTAAAAAACATTGAGCTGCGGTAGTTGCGATAATTTCATTCACTCTCAGAGTATATTAAGGAAAGAAAATCTCGTCCAATTTCGCTTCTTCAATCGATTGATTGCCAATGTGTCGGGAAATTTGTCAACAAATGCACTTTGCTCTGGTGAGAAGAGAAAATTATCGGGAAAAAAATGCGAAAGACGAAGAGTGAAACGATAATTTCGCAGGGAATTCCCTCAGAAGAAATGAGGACAACGATTTCACAGGAAATATGACGGATGCGGTGTGAGAATGAGAACTGACACCAAAACGTACGGAATTTCTCCTTTAAAAAGCACCGGATGAACTTTGCCGGCCCGCAAGTTGCGTGGATCAATAACGACGAAACGCACGTAATACGTTATATAAGCAGTAATTTGATATCCTAACGATGACGTAAACATTTCCTGGAGGATGAGTTGTCCGATCGTTAGTCTCTTTTTTCCTTTAGAAAAAGTTCATTATCGATTAGTTCTTGACAGACATCGAAAAAGAGAACAATTATCGACTATTATCGCCTCCACAAAGGAGTCAATTCTTTACGACTCACTTAGGAGAAAAAATTAAGCGAGTTTAATTTTAGAAAATTCAAAAATTTGCTTCAAGTGGTTAGTTCCACAAATTACTTGAATTCTGGAAAAATAAATTCACCTTTTTTAGTCCAGTAAAGAATAGACACATAAATATTTCACGAGACACTTAGCACGACATGTCACTGCGCATTTTCTTGAGTTCATATCGGATTCTTAAGCCCAGAAAGAAAAAATTCCTCGAGTCGAATACGACAAATGCGAAAATAAAGCCTATCCAATTTTTTTTTCTCGAATGATTTTTCCGGCGATGAAAAATTTCCGGTTTTGAGACAACTATATGGGAAAATTGGTTGTAATGGTTGCAAGATGGCTATGTGCTAAGGTTGTGCTGCTGTTGTAGGGGTCCAGGTCAACCAGTAAGGTCCTGACTGGTTTAGGTCCATACTAATGTCCTTAACTAAGTCCAGAAAGCTGAATGATCCGTTTCCGGACACTGATGCAATCAGAATGCTATCCATGAAGCTATAAAGAAGCTTATTTCTCCACAAAAGCAGTTACTGTCATTGCGCGCGAAATCGCTCTTACATTTTCCTACGGACTGCGATTATTCATTTTTCGTTTTCTCTCAGATGCCTAAATGATGTGACAGAGGAAAGAAAGAAAGAAAGAAAGAAAGAAAGAAAGAAAGAAAGAAAGAAAGAAAGAAAGAAGGAAAGAAAGAAAGAAAGAGATGTTCAGCCCGGAAATGATCTAGTTGTCCATGAAAGAAGATCAGCTCTCCACGTACTGTAATCGGCACACGCTCCAGAAATCCAAGAAGGGCTTATGGTTGTGCCATAGATAATAAGAGATCATTGTCACTACTGCAACCTTCTGCCACATCGGCTCAAAATTGTCACCGATCCTTGTCGCCGTTCATTTAAAAAAAACGCAGCAGTTTGACACTTTTATCCACCATCTCCGAGGGAAAATCAAACGTAAAGCAACCTTTTGTTTGAGCAAAATGTGTTTTATAGAAAATCTCTGCATATCTGCAAATAATTTTTCTTTCTCTTTCTTTTTCCTAGTTTTATAACACATTTTTCCTAACGTTTCGGTAATTTCTTTATTCCGTTCTCGAAAAACAAAACTGAAGGGTGGGCTGTAACCTGTATGATTAAAGGCATCACCCCACGAATCTGAGGTGGTACGGATTTCAGGTGAAGTTTTCGTATACGGGATGGGAGACTACGGAGAGGGGGGTGATTCCGTCCATTTCTTCTTAATTGCCGTAAAAAACGGACTGGAAGATACGGCTTCGAGTGTCCCGGCGCGCTACTTTCTACACTGAGTTCGACTGGAGCGCGCCAGCCTTGTGCGACGCCGCATCTTCCGGGCCGTTTTTTTACGACAATCAGGAAGAAATGGACGGAATCACTCTCCTCTCCATAAACTACTATCCCGTATAAGAATACTTCACCTGAAGTCCGTACCACCTCAGATTCGTGGGGTGATGCCTTTAAGCGCTTTCCAGCAAATTTGTGCAATTGTGGCTAACTCAACTGAACTTCTTCCAACCGTTCAAAGAAAAAATCACATTTTTCATTTATTGGGCTAAGAGCTATGATCAATAAGTGTTTAAACACGATAGTGATGTGTTTAATAGAACAGTTTTCCTAGTTATTTCCATGGTATCGCATAAAAAAAGTGGAACGGAGCAAAATATTAGAGAAAGTCAATGAAGTTTAAAATTACTGGCAATTTTTCACTGGTATCTGATGGAGGGCGTGGCCCCTGCAAGAGCCTCTGGACGTCAGTTTCCGATTTTTTTTTGATAAGTACTGGCGATTCATATACATCAAATACAAAAGGTGACAAGTAACAGCTGTTATTATGGATCCCTACGTGCCCTTCGATAACGAATCGATAATAATTCAAGGATACATATGACACAAAGGTGAGCAAATTTAATGGCCACGAAAACGAGACACGCGAAAATGACAGCTGTCATAATATGCATGTTGTTCTGTGCTAAGAGTGGTTCTTTTGCACTATGTCTAAATTTAAAAGCTATACAATTTTTGAGCTATTTTAATTATTCTATTTTCTAGGATTATTTAGGAGTAGGAATGCGACAGCCTGGATAGTTTTCTTTACAAATTAGGGAATCTTTTTGTATTTCTACGTATTTCTTATGGTAGAGAAATATTGTAGGTTTTATGAGTGTATATTGAACGATTGCATGAGCTCGTTCCTGATTTTCATATTTAAAAAAATTTTTAGAAATCAAAAAATGGCATTGCAATGTATCGCGTGGTTAAACTATGCTTATTAGTATACATATTTTTGAATTATATTTACCTTTATTTATTACCATTATTATTTATTTACTTCTATCTATTGCATTTTTATTTATTATTGTTTTTTATTTTTGTTTCCTACTATTATTATATATTTACTATTACCTATTGCAATTTTATTTTATAAACTATATTTAAACTAACTAACTTTAATAACTATATAATTTAAACTATATTTATTAAAGGATAAAGGATAAAGTTTCTGGCATTAATCAATCCGCTTGGGCGCCCCAATGTTCACTTTAAATTTATTAGTATAACAATATTTACTAGTATTTTTGTTTACTTTTTTGCATCCATTGAAAAGGTTATAGTGTCACATATCACCGTATTGCTGTAAGTATCATTCAAATAAGTCGTGCCTTAAAGAAGTCGTTTGTGCCTTAGGGAATTTTTTACCGAATTGAGAACGAAAAGAGGCGTTTCCGGTATGTATTATCATGCATGCATGAAACGGATGAGTGTTGGGATTATGCGAGAGAAAAAAAAACTTTCTGACGTTTGCTTGGATCGTGTTTCTGGTTTCCGGAAAAATAAAAAATGGTTTGGGGCATTTTGAAAAGGAGATTTCAAAATAGATTTTAGAGGATCAACTCCGCTCTGATCGGCATTCTGATATTGATGGCGATACTGTAAGTAGGATTTTGTGGAAGAAAATCCATGGATTACAACTGAGGAGATTGCTGAGGGACAGGGAAACAATTGCGAAGTTCACGAGAGAAAATATTTTCGGTCAATAAAATCATTTTTATTCTTGAACTATTTTTTAGAATTTCGCCCGCTGAAGTTTATATTTGAATGGGACCCGAATTTATCTAATCGGCAAATAAGTGCTATCATATTTGTGACAGTTGTCCACCCAGTGTGTCCGTTGCAAGAAAGCGATTATCGATTAGCGATCAAACAGCAAAATCGGATTTCTGATTACTGCTTACTGTGTTGACGAAAACTGAGCTAGGCACATTCTGTTGCCAAAGAAAAAACCAGAAAAAGTAGCCGTAGGTAGAATATTGGCAATGAAGCATGTTATCTAACGCAACAACTATAAAAAAAATTACAATCCCTATGGAAACTCCGAGGATCGCAATGATCTTCGCTCGCTCTGAGAGCGGCCAGTCCTTGAAAATTTATCGCTTGCCATTGCCGAACTATTCATAACCAATCCCGGTTGACCCTCAAACTTAAAATATACCAGTAATCTCTAGTAGAGTGCGAGGTCATGCCCGCTGCTATTCAAACACTTTGAAAAGTTACACAGAAGAGAAAAACGGACACAGAATCGAACTGAACTGACGCGATGGTCGCGGGGGCGGACGGATGGCTGCTGTGCGCGGCGTGCCGTGCCGACAGATTCGATTACTACATGAATAAAACAAATTTTTGAACATTCCTCTAAGGAACATGTGCCACGATTCGGAGGTTTTATTCAGACGGAAGAAGCCATGAACGAAATGAACTCATTCAGATTCTTATCGGAAGGAGCGAAGATTGCAAGTTCGGGAAATAAAATCCTAGGGAAAAAATCGTCTCCTGATATCGTCACTAAGGTAAGGAGGATAAGTGGATGAGGGAAGATTTGAACTAAGTTGAGTATTAAATCCAATGATAAGTTTACAAGTCTAAAAGCACAAAATTCACCCACAAGCCCCGGAAATAAAGTAAAAGCAAACAAAAATATAAAAACATATGGATAAAATGAAATATTATTATAAAAACATACAAATTTTACTGCAAGATCGTCATATCCACAGAGTGCATTTCGTTGAGGAAAAAAGTACGAGTAATTGATTAATTGGTTTTTTCACGCGCAAAGTGACCTGTTTGAAAAATGATTTCTTGAAAAGAAATGAGAGGAGAATCTCTACCTTTTCATACCTTCATATCATCGATTGCATTCAAAACATTCCGGAATGCCAATCGTTTAGAAAATTTTCTTGTAGGAAAAAGATGGTGGAAGAAATTTGGATGTTCTGACATTCGTAGATGGAGAACTTCAGCGGGAACTTTTTGTTTGATTTCAAATATTTGAAGAAAGCAATTATTAAAAAAATAGGGTCCAAGGCGAGGTCCAAATCTCCCGAAGTTATTCTTTTCCCATTAAATATGTTTGCCAATAGCTATTTATGAAAACTTTCGCAAAAAAAAAGCTCGATCGAAGAAAAAGAAAGCTCATAGAGCTTGTATGGGCAGATAGAGTTAGTTTACTCAAGAAAAAGCTCAACCGAGACCTACAAAAATTATATGATTCAAAAATAAGGATAAATAAATAAATAAATAAATAAATAGAAATCCAAGTAAAAACCCAAGTGCAGAATGAAAAATAACAGCACAGAACAGCAAACGGCAGCACATCAGCAGCAGAAATCAATAACTGGCCTAGAACATCCGTTGCTCTACCCAGTTTCCTTAATTTGATCTCGATGGTAGGTATCTGCAGCTTTCCACTAAAAGTTCATCTTATTTTTTAAAAGTAACCTAAAATTTCGCTTAATTTTAAACGTAAGAAAATAAGAAACGAAAAAAAAAAATCCTCATGGTTACAGCAAAATCCCCAATTCGGAACTATAGACCAACTTCTAGATATAATTTTAAGCAATATCTGATTTCGTAAATGAAAACATGAAAATCTTAAGCTTCGACCATTTTTTGACTCTGAAACAACGCCATTTTCCCGCAACGTTTAAAGCTTTTTTCACCATGATATCCGGAAACCAAACAGATCTCCTTGTACCTATCAATTTGCCACCGATCGGCCCACAATAAGGGTCCCACAAGTTCAGCCAGGCCGACGCAAAGCCGTTTTTCCTGTACCGGGCGCCTGACGATCGATAGGACGGGTAATTCACGCTGAGAGCGTTCTCTCGAAGCACCAATACTGCATTTAACTATGACGTCACATCGCGCTGCCTAGTATAAACACACAAGGAACACCTACCGAATATTTCCTTGGGAATTGTATTAAATGAATAACTGCGAAAAATTTTATACTATAAACACACAATACAGCCATTTCAAATTAATTACGAAAAGAAAACCGGCAGCAAAAAAAAGTAAAGAAAGAAAAAAAGAAAGAAGTAATGTGCTAGCGCTCACGCTACAATAACTACCTCAATATCAGAAAACGACCTCTAGGCGGGAATGGAAAAACGAGAAAAATAAGGGCAAGACAACTGACGGGGGCGTGGCTTACGATGGACAGCGCAGGATTTGGGACAATCCAGATCAATGTGAGAAGGAAGCATGGATACGTGTTGCACAGTAAAATTCGTGATTCGGTGTACAGTATGACCATTGTAGTTGACGTTGTTTGTAGTCGTAACGTTCAATCACACAACTTCCAAGTTTTCGATCGCAATGACATCCCCAATTTCTGGAAGATTATTCATTCAATCATTGATTCATTTATTGATTCATTCGCAAATTCATTCACTCATGATTCATCCTACCGTTCATTCGTTCACACGTTCATCCATCCGTTCGCTCACTCATCCACCCATTCATTCGTTCATTCACTCAATGATTGATCGAATAATCCGTTCATTAATTAATTAATTAATTAATTCATCCATTCTCTCATTCATTCATTCATTCATTCATTCATTCATCCGTTTACTCACTCTTTCATCCACCGAATCAGTCATTCATGCATTCGTTCGTCCCATTCATTCATTTGTCTGTTCATTCAGCCATTCGTTCGTTCACTCATTCATTGATTCATTCGCTTACTTATCGTTTCGTCTATTCATTCATTCACTCATGATTCATCCTACCGTTCATTCATTCACATATTCATCCATACGTTCATTCATTCATTCATTCATTCATTCACACATTCATCCATCCGTTCATTCATTCATTCATTCATTCATTCATTCATTCATTCATTCATTCATTCATTCATTCATTCATTCATTCACTCACTCACTCACTCATTCATTCATTCATTCATTCATTCATTCATTCATTCATTCATTCATTCATTCATTCATTCATTCATTCATTCATTCATTCATTCATTCATTCATTCATTCATTCATTCATTCATTCATTCATTCATTCATTCATTCATTCATTCATTCATTCATTCATTCACTCTTTCATCCACCGAATCACTAATTCATGCATTCGTTCAAAAACAAAAACAAAACTCACGTGTATCTCTGGTGCGGGGCCAAAACACACCAATCGGTCGGCTCTCGTGCATGGTAGCAATGGTTATGACGATTACATGGTTGGAAACTGAAATATAGCAATCGATGACGGGACCGTGGTGCAAATCATGGGACCTTTTCAGCAGTGAACAAAAAAAAATTGAATCAAAATGAAACAGACTTGCTCTTAATAAGTATAGTCGGATAAAAACGACCTGATTCTCGCTACAGTTGCATAAGCGGCCGCGCTCAAAGCGTAGCGGTTGTGATCGAGGTGCGACCCTCGCCTGCTCCACTCATTTCTGCAGCTCGAGCAGCTCGCAACCGTCAGCTCAACCGCTTCCCTTACGCAACTGCGCTGAGGTCGGATTTATTTTAACTCAGCTGTAACAGTATTGACAATGGTCCGATTACGTTATTTTCAGGGAAATAATTTTTAAAAAAGAATTTTCACCTTTACAATACTTTCAAATGTGTGGCAAACCACAGGCCGGTAAAAAAATTAATTAGTTAATCAAAACTAATAGAAACTAACTAAACTAAAAGTTAGAAAACAATTAAAAAATACACACCAAGAACATATGGAGATATAATGGAATTGATCAGCTTGTGAAAAAAATGCAAGCGGAATTATTATTTGTAAATTATACACAAATAATAAATTGATGGACCATGACTATAACGTGGATGATAATCGAGAAATTTATGGGAAGAAAAAGAGGAAAATTAATTTCTTACATGTTGTGCTGTGTTTCTTATGTTTACCGAGATTCGGGTAGGAAAAAAACATGAAAAAGACGCGGGTTCAAAACTACCTATGTCTGCTGTCAAAAAAAAAAACACCAGAAAAAAAATTTTAGTCGAGTAGTCATCGATAAATATTATGTGTCCTTTTTTACTGGAACAACAACTCCTCAATGTGTATTGTCTTCCTCTTTTCATTTTCATTTTCTTTCATTTTTTTTTTTTGTTAGAAAAATCGTACCAGAAGATTTTTTTATCCAGAAGAATAGCTTTTTCATTTCCATAGTCACACAAAAAGTGTTAAGGGCTTCAGAAAGATAAGAAAGACAGAAAATTAACAGGAAGGGCAGGCGATAACGAATTTAATCCTATTTTAAATGGTTGGTACTGGGACACAGATAAAAATTAGCTGCTGACAAGGTCTATATTGAAATTATACTTATTCCAATGATATCCAGAATCACATCCAAGAAACATTTTCTTTTGTTATTAAACAATATGTACAAAGGTTACCATTTCCACAGGTAGAATTACAGGTAGAATAAAACATAATACCGAATAAATTTCCTGTTGTTGTAGGAGAAAAGATAAGACGAATAAAAGACGATGCAGGCTGTTGAAGGCAAAACTCTCAGCCCCGTAGGGGACTCGAACCCCTGACCGTTAGATTAAAAGTCTAACGCTCTACCAACTGAGCTAACGAGGCTCCAAGGTAGTGTTTTCCAGGAACCGCTCACTAACCGCCATCAAATCTAATAACAAAGCAGAAAAAAGAAAAAAATTATGTTCTTTGTAAAACATGTAACATTCAAGTATAATATATAGTGTAATATATCTGCATAATGTACCAATAAAACTTTTTCAGGGTGAAAATTGTATGCGAGATTAGGTCCCGTTCGATATTCTTTCGAAAGTGATAAAAAATAAACAAAAAAAAATGAACTTTTTAGAAATAATTCCCTTAGTCAGATTTCACGAACTTAAAAATTAAAAAAAATCTGATTAGTGATCCGGTTTAGATTTGAGAGCACTTTTAGAAAAAAGATGTTGAGACAGAAATTCTTTTAAATTAGCCTTGTTCAAAGATGATGTTGCTGGTAAGAGAATATTTTATGCTATATATATTTATATTTGTATAACATTATATTATTTATATATTTTATATTTATTTATATCTATTTTACGCTTAAAATACAATCTTCACAGTGTGGTCACGCTGCGGGCACATACACTTTGGAAGTCTTTAAATATTTATTTTGTTCTTTTTTTTAAGAAACTTCAATTTCCTTTATTGAATGCAAAAATGATTTCTTTGTCAAAAATGTACACTAATAATGTCAAGGATATCTCAACAAGCACGCAAGGCATTTTTTTAAATTTGCATTGGATAAATTTCCAAAAATAAAAATGCACGAAAAAACTTCTATCCTAGTTCCACTTCCCCGAAAAATAAAAGTGCACGAAATAACTTCTATCCTTTCCCTTCCCCGAAAAATAAAAATTAAACAAAGAATGGCAATTGAAATTGGCAATAGTTGCTGTAACACAAAACTTCAACATTCTCACTTGTTCAAAAATAGAAAAATCAGAAAAAAGTGGAACTGAAATGAAGTAACATGAAACTTCTATCGATAATTATTCTCCGTGTGGAATGTCTTTGTTTTGTTTCTTCTTGGCTTCTGGATCGATTTTTTTTTCGTTTTGGGAATCTAGTGGTGGTGGCAATGTTGATTGATGTATGTACATGTATGTGTATGTAATTGACATCGCCTCAAGCACTTTGGAATGGATTAATAATTAAAATAGTGGAAAAAAGTCCAGTTTTAGATGTAGGTTACTAGTTCCTACTCCATAATTTCCCCCATTTCCTTGTTGACACTCATTTTTGGCCACTAAAATCTCTTAAGGAATGTTTTTTCTTTCATTCGCAGACTTTTTTTTCACTGCGATGAGCACTCGTTTCAATTGTTACCTCCTTTTCTTGCCCTTTTCTCACACTTTTCCTCTTTTCTCACCATCTCTGATACCTATTGACTAGAGAAAATTACTTACAAAATATGGAGTACATGCGGTTTCAGGATGTTGAACAAGGTTTGCCTGAAGTGAAAAATCACGGAATCACGGCTAAAACCTATCACGGAATTACTCAAAGACATAACCGCCCAAATCTGATGTGCTATGGATTTTCATTGGAGCATACCCATATCGGGTCGTAGATTATGAATACAGGGCTAGTTTCGCTCATTTCTCCTTGCATCATTGTAAACAAACGGCTTCAGAATGCGGTTCCTGACGACGTCCTCTATTGCAACGCGCCACCCTTGTGCCCCGCCCCTGCCGGCGATTCGTCGAAAATCTATTCGGACACCCCGATGGGCAGTGCATTTCATTCGAACAATACTCTCAATAGTAAGCCTGATTTGTGGGATGATCCCTTTAAAATCCCATCTGCAGACGAATAGCAGCGAGTGATGATTGAATTCAGTCATGCAGGAAATCCTGAAAGCCTGTGGAGGGATCATTGGTTGTCTAATCTTCATAGCACGACTGTCATCGAAGAATTCAATCATATATGTGGTGTCCAAGTTTATCCGGGCATACGCACTGCGTCCAAAGTGATTTCTCCATTCTCTGCCGAAGACACACACACTCTCTATGTCTGCGTCTCCACCTTTCTCTACCACCCACTCACACATTCTCTCCGTCTCTATATCTCTACGCTCTCTCCACGCACCGCGGTCCTGCGGTTGAACATAAGTCAACTATGTACGCTCATCTCGATGTTTCAATTGCGCAAGGTATCCAAAACTTCTGTTTTTATTGTAGAACAGAAGATTAGAAGGAAGTGTTCGTAATTTTTATATGTATGTAGTAATGTAAGCAATATGAAAATAGTAATTAACTAGTATTAGTGGTAGAAATTAGTATATTTAAAAATTAACAGAGCATTAGAACCGTTTAAAACAAGATTTTTCAAGGGTAAAAATAATGACTCCATAAAATAATAACAATATTAATTAATAAAATAGAACAGCTGCAGAAAATAAGAGTATTAGAACTGTTAAAGTCCATATTTTTCCAAAAAAAAAATAATATATAAAAATGAGGAATAAAAACAAAATAGAAAATTCTCACTATCCATTCGATGACATAAATTTCGCTCCATGACAATTATATTCTGAATTGTTAGTGTATTCGCGGCCGCCCACGCAACGTCGATCTCGTATTAAATGCTGAAATGATGCTGCATTTTCCAACGAAAGATGGTTGTTTTCTGTCGTAGCCATTTTGTTTTTGTTTGTTGCAGTCAGGAATGCATAGAAATGCATGTATCGCTTAGATTCTAAAAAAAGCAACAGGCTATTTTGAAGCGAAAAAGGAGGGACCTACATGATTACGTAATATTGCGTACAATATCACACCACCATTTGTAGTGAGACCTACAGAAGCATACCTCTTTCGGAGGCGGTCTGAAGTTCTTCACGTGTCCATCTCTGGTCAGCTTTGGTGAATTAGCCAGACAAAATCCTACTACGGTGACGAACAAGTACAGCCCTTTCGAAGACATGTGTACGGTGTGAAAAAAGTTGTGCAATGACAGAACCGGTGAAGATCAGTCGCTGAGATGGCATGAGGAACTGCGAGGCGTCGTTGTCGCATCTGAAATGCATACTAGATTGGCGTTGATCGACAACAAGTCGCGCTTCCAAGTGTCCGACGAGAAATCCAAGGTGTGAGTTGGTCCGGCTTGGATCAACAAAAAAAAAAACGAACATACAAAAAGAGGTGGTCCCGGATTGCCTGTGTCGAGATTTCCCGGCACAAATTATGAGAAGAAAAAAATCCGAAATATGTATCATCTCTAGAAGAAGTTGGATCGTGTAGTTGTCACTGCCGTCTTCCAAGCGAAAGTAGGAACTAGAAAGAAAAAAGAAAATTAAAAATAAGAAATACGAACAAAAATAGATCTGAGTCAATTCTGAGATATATTCTGATGAGATATGATAGGCATTTCTCTACCAGTTAAGACTGGGAACTCGTTCGCGTCCTACTATTCCATCAATGTTCAGATTAAACACTGAAAGTTAGCGTTGGACCTAACTCCAGAATTAGGCCCAATTCTTACTGGAGAATTTACTACTTTTTTTGTGCTAGAGGATCCAAGCTGATGTTCCGATGTTTAGGAGGGATGTTCCAATCTCGAGACGATTTCCATTATTTAACGCTGAAAACCCATTTCGGACAAGTTATGTTGTCCTCACTTTTGTTGATCCGTGGACTGTTGTTCCTTGGTTATGGCTAGTCGTCTCATTTCTTGGCAATTGCGCTTACATGCACCTTATGCAGGCACTGTAAAACGGCTTAGCTCAAAGAAATCACCCCACGAATCTTAGGTGGTGCAGATTTCAGGTGGAGTAATCGTATACGGGAAGGGAGACTACGGAGAGGGGGGGGGGGGGGGTGATTTCGTCCATTTCTTCCTAATTGCCGTAAAAACGGCCCGGAAGATACGGCTTCAGGCGTTTTGGCGCACCATTTTCTACAAGGGGTTCGACTGGAGCGCACCAGCCTTCTGCGGCGCCGAATCTTCCGGGCCGTTTTTTTACAGCAATTAGGAAGAAATGGACAGAATCACCCCCTCTCCGTAGTCTCCCATCCCGTATACGAATACTCCATCTGAAATCTGCACTACCTCAGATTCATGGGGTGATGCCTTTAAATGCACTGTATCACGAAACTGATGATGTTGAAGTCTTTGTGGACAAATTTAGAGTCTGGAGTGTAGATTGCGAGTGTTATCGTGACCTCCCCTAATTCCCCCTAATCGTCCTGAAAATCGCCTCAACATCGCCTGTTTCGTGATACGGTGCTTTTCAGCCAAACAAAGAAGCAAAATCCTTCCTGGCTAAGATGCAAACGGATGTTTCGAATGAAATCTTCAAAACCACTCCTCAAAAATGAAAAAATGTGAAATGAATTGACTGATCAATCTTCACCTCTGTTGATTTCTGGACGCTTGCTTCCTGGCAGTAGCTATGCATCCTATTTGTTGGCAATTAATTACGTCTAAATGAATTTTATGCATGTACTGTAACTCAGCTTCTACCTTATATTCCTTCGAGATACATTCACTAAACAGATAAAACCTAAGTAATGCAAATATTCTTAATTTATGCACGTCCTTCCTCAATTTCGAAAAATACTTCCACGACTTTAGTTCGTAATAGTCTACTAGTAATGAGAGTATGGTAAACTGTTTTTAAAAAAAAGTACCTCCACGAGGATTTCGAACTTTTGTGCCAAACTTTTGCTTTACTCTGCTTTAGTATGCCAAGTTTCAAGGAAAAAAATCACAACACTAGTTCTTTCTCTTCCTTTCTTCCCCTCTCTCTCCTTTTCTTTCAACAATCCCCTTGATCCAGAAAATGTTCGTATCTTATTAACTCACCAGTGACTTCGAAACTATATAGTTATGTGGTAAATAGAAATGTCTTGGTGATCGAAGACAACCGTGAACGATTCCTTATCGCCCTAGGTAGCTAACCTTCTTTACACAATGACAACACCAACGTTTATTATCACCCTGTGGTTAACTCTGCAGCACTCAGATTTCGTTATATTTCGTCCTCAAAACTCTTTCACTATCTTCGCATCAGGTAATTTTAAATAAGAGTCATGTAAAGTAGACAAAAAAGAAATCCAATTCGAAAAAATAACTTCTTTAATTACATTTGAAAAATACACAATAAAAACAGTTCATACACATAGAAATAAGAGCTTCACCCATGTATAACAACGAAGAGAACTACGCGCAAATCTTCCGCAAATAAAATGTGGAAGAGTTCTCGGAAGAATTATACAATCTGGATGACCTGGACATTTGGCGAGGATTGTTTTGAAAATAGAGAACGTGGGCATCAAATCAAAACAAGAAGAAAAAAATGCTAGAATGCTCTGAAAACAAAATTCTACTAGTAAAAAGAAGGACCACATACGAATAAACTAGCAAGCCATCACATTTTTTTTGCGCACGCAGACACCTTCAGACTATTTCTATCAGTCGTTTAAAAAAAATGATGCATATATTATACAAAAACAAACTGTGATGATATATAAATAATGCACAAATATTGCGTGCATAATGAAAGATTTACGGCGAGGAACTGACAACAATTACAACATACATCAGCGCGTACAACCTTTGTTTCATAGCTAATGTACCATCTATTCCATGTCCTCGTCATCGATGTGAGCCATCATTGCTTTCAGCGCCGCTCCTTCATTGTAGTGCAGCTTACGTTTCTTTTCAAACTCTCGCTTGTGGGCTAAATAAATTTATTCCTAATTAAAAATAATTCGACTCTTTCTCTCTTCTCCCCTAATTATGGGATATGACTCTCCCACTCATCCGCTCTCTTCCCCTCCCCTCCTTTTCAGGCCCAAAATACGAAATTAGGTCAAATGGAGGATGTAATAAGACCTCATCAGTTCCATTCCCCACAGGACCAAAAGAGGAAGAAACTGGAACCGACATCAAATTTGAACTATCTCAATATTACTGAGTTTCCAACAGTTTTTAAGGAAATTTATTAAAACATTTAACGGCTCAAAATGCTCAGATTCCGGAAATAAGGTTACGTTCAGAAGAACTTTAATAATTTAGGAAGAAGAGCCCTTCAAGAAATGCCTATGGCATGTTCCGCATAAAAAAGTTTCTAATACAAATAGTTTAATATTCTAAGAAGGTTAATATTCTTCATAAGAAAGTTTCTAATACAAAAAGTTTAATATTCTAGGGATTGACATTTTTCCTTTTTGTGTTCCATCTTAATACCGGAAAAGGAAGAAGAGATGAAAAGTGGGAAATCTGTATTCAGATTGAAGAAATGTTCGCCTACAACATACTGAAAACCAGATTGTTTTACATCAATTACGGTCAGAACAATCAGTCATTCTTTAAGGTAATATACTTCTTCATGGTCGAGCAAAGATCAGAATTGTAGCAAATTTTTTTCGTTCAAAAAATGATGTTTTAAGAACTTATTCCCATAGTTGAAAAGAGGCCCTCAAGAAATATTTTACGCCAAGTTTTTTTTTTCTCCTTTCCAAGTAGTCTGAACCACGGAGTCGCATAGAATATTAACTAAAACATTTTGTATAATAATCCCTTCTTCTACAAAACACGTCAAAAAGTATTTCTCGAAGCGGTTTTCTTGAGAATTTATCGATGGTCATCTAAACAAAAAAAAAAATCCACAAAATCTGAGCATTATTTTAACTAAATGTTATTAAATGCAGGTGTAAATCGTGGTAACGTACATAACATTGAATTATTAACCTTTCAAAGGTTTCTTTGCTATCTGCAAAAATCTCCAGTACGGGAAGGATCGAACTTTTGAAATCCTACTTTCGTCACTGCGGAACATGTCTTCTGTTCTCAGTTTTTTCATCAAGGTAACGTGCTACTGTCGACCTTCCTTCTTTTCTTATTTCTTTCTTCCCCTTCCTCCCTTTTCTTCTTCTCACTTTTCCCTCACAAAACAAATAAGCAGTTAGGAAGTTAGAGTCCTGTACTGGGGGTTGGGGGTCAGCATAGGTGCGAGAGGAAGGAGCCGGGGCCTCCCCAGGTGAAGGAAGCTTAGCACATAGGATGCAGCTCGAGGGATGAGAATCATTTCGCCAACCGTGCAAAAGTGATGGACTCCCTTTACCAACCGCGCAAAGTGAAGAGGGTCCTTTAGCCAACCGCCCAAAGTGAAAGGAGTCGAAGTACCGGCTCCGACTGTCGCATCTTTGAGGGTAAGACAATGTTAGCAGTGTGAGCAAAGATGTTCCCGATAGAATAACTCCAATGGAAGCAAGAAAATGTACTGTTGTAATCTAGAAGAGATAGAAAATATCGTACCGATTTGTTCCGGTGTAAGATGCGACTCATCATCATCGGTGTCTGAACCAGAACCAATAGACTTCACTGAACCGGTACCGGCATTTTGGCTGAGACCTTCCGCAACCTAGAATGAACATGGTAAAATCTCTTCTTAGCTTGCCAAAACACAGTAAAACGTTAAAACTGTCGTAAAGAGTCATACAAAATACAAAAAAAAGTAGAACGAAAAGAAATGAAGATATACCTCTTCGGGATCAACTGCTCCTCCAAGAGATACCCTACGATGCCGAGACCCTTGCCCAGAAGAAGCCTAAAGCACAACCGGAATAACCACAAACATATGCAAGGTAAGTAAATACAAAGTCTTACCTCATCGCCTTCCGATTCACAATCTGAGTAGTTATATGGGGTCTTTGGTTCGTCAATCTGGAAGATTTCATAATCACAACGAGAATCATAACCAAAACTTCTGTTTGGAAGTATTACTGTTGTTCTAAGCAAAAATGAAATAAATATTTGAAAGTGGGAAGCTAGGTGTCCAAAAAGGGTTCCAAAATTACAAAAGTTTAAATTACAAAAGGTGAGAGTACAATTCCAGTAGTAATTTCATTACGTTTTCCAAATAAACTTCCTATAACTGTTCACAGCATAGATAACCTAGTAAGCAAAGTCTAACATGGATTTCTAAGATGTAACATTTAACATTGGTACAGTCAGTTAACAAAGTAATGGATTACTTGCACACAAAACAATCAGCTTACCTTCATAGTTCCATAATCCTTGTCTGTGGGATGATAAGTGGCTAGGATATTCATCTCATCAAAATGAGCTCTACCTTCTTTGCCATCCATCGAAACATCCTAAACACTAACAACAACTAAACTTGTAACTTCTAAAGAAAATTTCAAGAAAATAGTCTGTTAAAAAAAAGTCGACTTAACAAATAAAAAAAATAGACAAAAATCATCTAGAGTGCAGACGAAAGACAAAAACACAAAAACAATGATAACATTCTTCAGATGGTTCTCAAAATAATGTAATGCAAGCATTTCAAAAAACGACCAATCTCGAGTTAGAAATTTAACGCTGAAAACTCAGCGCACTTAATTATTTACAAAGTTAAATATTGCAATCAACACGAACTCGGAAGCAATCGAAGAACGGCAAATGAGTAGGTATCTGAAACGCTGAGTGGGAAAGTAAATTTTTGGAATAGCAAGTTCATCTCTTACTTTTACTTCCTTTATCCATCGAACTTGCAGAAGGTATTGAATGCATGGAAACATAAATTTGAGAAAGTAAACTGTTCTATAGAGTGGTAACAAGTGATAGTCGATTACAGGTCGCAAAAAGAACCTTGAATGACAAGATGTGAAAACAATATTCACCTGAATTCAAAAATACGACACAAAAATCTGTCAAAAACTAGTAAGCTTCCTTTATTTTTTACTTTGATAAGAGCGAAATAGACGTGCCGAGCTACAATTGATCCGATTCCAAGATTCTTCCTCGTATGGCTAAAACGACGGGAAACGAGGGTATAAGAGATGAAGAATGTCAAATGATAAATAAATATAACATCAATGATCAAATATGATCAAATATCAACACAATTTTCGCAAAAAAATCAATATTCGATGGACACCCTGACAAATGAAAAACAATAAAGAAACACTTGTTCGCTTAGAAGCAAAAAACAAAGAAACAAACAAGAACATAAAAAATGAAAGAAGCAGATTCAGAAAAAGAAACTCATAAAAAAACTAAGGAATCTGTACCTGTTTCATCTTCAGTATACTTTTTTTCGGTTGTCGTTTCAAATATTCCGTTGGATCATCAACACGAATTTTTCCGTCCGGGGTCATATGCTCATCCACGTTGGCACAAGGAAAATCTGTCATTGCTACAGATATCTGAAAAAGGAAAACTCAATTATATACTACCAAAACAGTGCTGACTGGGTTCTCGCGTCGATTAAACCGAAAAGAAAACGAGCAATTTCGTTATGCATAGGCTGACATAAACAACAATTATGCAGCGAGGATAGGAAAGGAGAAAGAGTCAATCGTGATCGCTCCCTCAGGTATTCATGAGTGGTGTGGGAATGCATAATTAGTTCCTCTAAGTTGCCTCGCTCAGCACTAATATGCTCAAAGTTGAGAGTGATGATAGGCTCTCCGTCATCATTGATCTGAATAATCAGCGTAAAGCTAGGATGAATTTTGCAAAACAACAATGAAGGATGATGTCTAATCTTCGGATGAATACTTATGCAACAAGAAAATTAAATTACATTGATGCTGGTGGTGGAAAGATGTAGCAGACGATTCCACAGCAAACTGCTCCCCACAGCTTAGGAATGTAAACGATCAATCAGAAATGTGGGTGTCCAGTAAAGTAACGAGGCATGGAAGCAAGGTCATCTTGAGATTTAATTTCAAAAAAAAAAAACCACAATCAACCTGAATATGGATTGGTGGACGGAACATAAGAGTTGCCTAAAAACGCTCAAGTGAACTTGCTCAGTAGGACAGAAAACTGAAATGTTATCAATGGATTGAAACCAGCTTCGAAACGCAATTTTAGAAGAAATGAGCGTTTTAAAAAGAAAAAAGTAATCGATTCAAAGAAACACAATAAGAGAAACAGACGTGGGTCACTTTTGCGAACTACACATGGCGAAGCAGAGAGAAAGACTGAATAAACTATCGTTATTCATGCAAAAAAAAAGAGAAAACAAAGAAACAATCAGCTTAACTTCAGTTTGCTGCATTAAGAAAGAGAGTCACTTTTGAAATTAACAAAGATAGTTATCTAAACAATTACAGCAGGTAGTAAACATGCGAACTAATAGTTTGAATGTAGAAAGTCCACAGGCGAGTGAATCAGGTTTAGTTTTCCCAATCGCACTTCGAAGCGAAGCTGCACACGAGCTGTGCAGAGCAAGCCGGAATCTCATCGCATAAATACACGAACTAGTTCACTTTTTCAACTAAATATATACTTAATTTCGTCTCCGTACCATGTACAATACAAATAAGAAAACAATGTCTGGAAAGAATAGAAAGTACATGTAGAATGGCTATCCGCAGACACATTTTCATTCAATATAAGCACGAGTTTCCAGTCAGAAATACACATTCCATTCCATCAAATTAATAATGAAAGCAAACTCAATTTGTTTTACCTGAAAACGAGTTACGAAATTCATTGAAAAAAGAGGAAAGCAAGATCAAATCTTCATTAGCCTAAGAGACATAGATAAGGTTAGATCGAGAATATGGAATGAGTGAAGCTGCGGAACATCGAAATTAAGGAATAGCTGTCGAAGAAAGATAAGGAAGGAAAAAGAGTACTTTTTTTCGACAAAGCGGCACACAAGCAGCCCATAAAATTGTTTCTGCCACCACACTACAAATCATGAAACGAGAAATAGAGGGTCAGTAGAAGGAGACAGAGTGAAGAAGTGTAAGGAAGCGGCAAGAATAAAATAAAAACTAAACATGGGTTCTAATTTCTGGAATGGAAAAATCAAAAACTTCGACCAAAACTCAAAGTACTCTAAGAAAAGAAAGCGCAAATATAAAATAATATCAAAAAGAAGGAAACTCAAGGAGGAAGTTGAATGAAGCATATACTAAATGCACTTATCTGCAACTATTTCCATTTCGAAACTTCTGCGAATGTTTCGAAAATGAATGACAAATCTCGTATTAGACTCGAACAAACGTCTACGAAACTCTCACCCACTCGATGCTGCTCTTCGATTAACCAACACTCGTTGCGTGGTTCGCAGCAGCTTCGCAAACTGAGCACATCAATTTGCGGAAATTGTAATCCTTTGAGAAAAGAACCGACGGGAAAGGAAAGAAATCAACTGTCTGAAATATATCATAAAAATGGGAGACATAAGCGCTCACAAAACAAAGGAACGCTAAACGAAGAAAATAAAATGGAATAAAAAGGTAAAGACCAGAATACATATCAAAATAGAACAATAATTAACGAGTTTTAGAAAATTCAAACTGAAGGCGGGAAAATCGAGTAAATAACACACAAACTTCGAAAACGCCAACAGAAAGAATGACAGGAAATTTCTGCAAACGAAACTCCACACTGCACACTATACACTGCAGCTACCGTAGCCCTAGAAACATTCAAATTCATGTAACAGTCATACGAGGTTTTCTTCCTAAATATAACAAGATGAACCTGCAAGATATTTACTTGAATTCGAGAATGAGCAACATTATTAGAGTCGTAAAGCAAACAATTGGGAAACCGGGAAAGTAGTTCGGAATATTAAAGGCCTCCACTTAGGAAGAAATCGATTTAAAAACTGTGGACGTGGACAAATCGTGCAGAGAACTTAAAACGAACGCCTACCATAAAACTGCAATAACGTATCTAATGAGGCTGAGAAAATGGAAACTAGAATACACTTCTTGGAGAAGTTTGATTCGAATTGATATGGATGTATGTGTGGATAACTTCATGTGCTCTAGGATTAGGCGCTAAGGATATAACGGAAAAACCAATCCTTTTGAAATGCGCTATCGAGTTCGACTTTTCAATATAGGATCGTAGGGATTAACAAACCTGTGTGGGGCCCATATCCTGGCTTGCGATAGTAAAATGATGAATCAGGTCAGAATCCTTACTCCCTACGGGCATAACCTTCTTCTGATTAGGAAGAGTTGCCGCGAGAATCCACAAAAATTCTCACCAACAACGCATCACTAAACGGAAAGCAGCCAATTTGTAATTTCAACATGCGCGTAACAGATACTCTTTATAAGGCACCTGATCTCATATTTCGTTCTGCTTTCGGTTAAAACAGTCCTACTTAGAACGTCATGCGTAACATAGAAGCCATTCCAGCAATTTGTCGTGCTTGTGACAAGCAAATGTCATTCAGCTTATCGCTTGAACGAACATTTAAAGGCATCACCCCACGAATCTGAGGTGGTGCAGATTTCAGGTGGAGTATTCTTATAAGGGATAGTAGATTATGTAGAGGACGGTGGTTCCGTACATTTCTTCCCAATTGCCGTAAAAAAACGGCCCGGAAGATGCCGCCCGGAAGAAACTCCTTGTAGAAAATAGTGCGCCAGAACGCCCGATGACGTATTTTCCGGGCCCTTTTTTACGGCAATTAGGAAGAAATGGACGGAATCACCCCCCTCCATGATCTACTATTCCTTATAAGAATACTCCACCTGAAATCTGCACCACCTCAGATTCGTGGAGTGATGTCTTTAAAGGGTATTTAATTTTAGTCGTTGAAATAGTTCTAAGGTATGCAGAACGTTATGTAGGAGTCCATATTGAGACCCGGATCAATATATCTGTGCTGCACCCATAATAGAACTGGTCTTTTCTCAAGCACCCGGATTTCACCAAGCGGCCAAGCACTTGGGGAAGGAATGTTGGCGAATGGCTAAGTTCAAGCTAGCAGGCGTATGAATCAGTGAAGCATATGTAACGGATGTAGTAATACTAGCGCATGATCAGTTGACCGCGATAATCGCTCTTCGCAGTATCGAAGGGCAGTATGTACACACGTAATACACTGTTTTTAGTTAACATAATTTTTTGCTACAGTAAGTGTACATCAGCCAACCAGCTTGGCCCATACGATCATCAGATCGTGATAATAAGGGGTACGGTTTGTCTCTCCTTCTCATAATAAAACTTAGGACTGTAGGAGTAGGACTCTTACTCTAACTTCATTTTAAAAAGTGTGAGAATACATTAAGTCATGACGTCAGGACATTCATCGGCTGGAAAAAAACACATCAGATGATGTGCGCGTAGTCCTAATTGAGATTACCCTGAGTACGGCTGATAACGGTCACTGGAGTCCTATGACTCGTGATCAAGAAAGTGCAAACACCAAGGTACAATCAATGACGAATAAAACAGGCCACCAGTATTCTGTCACTACTTTATGATGACTTTCCCTCCTCAACCATAATTATATTAGAGTGGCAGTGGTAGAAACTTGTTTGGTGATGGACGAGGGACTAAAAAGAGGAATGACATCCACTATCAATAATCAGCAGCGAAAATAGTAGAAGGCAACTAAAACAATCAAAAGAAATGAGCTAAAGTCTTCCACAAGATTAACCCTGTGATTCACAGAAATGTTTGAGAAACATTTCGACTTATTCTTGGTGAAGCGCCTCCCCATGGAACGTTATATTACATTTGACTCAGAGACATTTTCGTGTTCATCTCTATTTGATTTATTGTACACTTCTCTTCAACCAAAGGGGAGGAATAGTGACGAAACGCAAAAATCTGAAAAGTAAAACTGTCGAACACGAATGATTACCAACAAAGAAAGTGCATCAATTCCACGATAGAAGAATCTGAACAAACAACAGCGGTTAACTCTCTTTTACAAGAATGAAGGCTGATTAAATTTCAGAAAAAAGTAGAAATATTGAACAATCGAAAGGACAGTGAATAGAATTGAATTTCAGCACAAAGGAAACAAACAGTGAACGAGTACCTGGGCGGCGACAAGAACAGAATTCATCAATGTGGCATGTGATGCTCACGTGTTCCACAAGCACTTGATGAATATGTGGATAGAAAGCATCCAGTTCTGGTAAATATGGATTAAACGAAGCGCTGCGAAAAACAAAAGAATTTAATGGATTCTACCAACAGCAAAGACAGAAAAGGAAAGAAAAGAAGTCAAAATTATTCCAATCAAGAAAAAGAAAGAAAAGTCAAGGATCGCCGCTAGGAAAAGGCTGAAGATTTCTTATTGGCACACGTACTGTTTACAATCACGGGACTTCTTGCAGTCACACGAACTATCGGTGCGCTCAGCCCAAATGAAAAACAAACAAAAGACAGGAATGCATAGAAGGGATCCGGAAAGATTTCACCTTAGTTGCACGAACCTTGCTGCAAGAAAGGACATCACATCAACATCACAGTTGCTTGAGAAGGTCAGATTTCATTATATATAAAGAGTGAAAACAAACAAAACTTAAATTTCACGCTAGATTTTCCTTCATTTCTCGTGTTTGCTTCGCAATCTGGAACGTGAGGTCAAACAAATAGGCAAATATGAGTTATTAGAGTCCGGATTAATGCTTGCAAAAAGTTCATCTGCAGAGTGCTTGGTGCTCTGGCTATAATTCAGTGAAATCGGTTGCACACAACCAATGCAAAACATTCCCCTATTTGCAGAACGCGAAATACATGGTGGGATGCTTGAGGGACGTTTTCTCGACGATTTTCCAACGAGGAGAACAGAAGAGGATAAACCTATAAGCTCCCGAACAATAGACATCTGAATAATCAAACATCAACGATGATTTGTTCGATCGTTACAAATTCGTAACAAATAAAAAGCACGTACACAGCAAAATAGACTGCATACCTTCGACTTCTGCACTCTGCCCTCTCCACTGATCACTTTGAGGGCTGAAATGTTGAAAGAAGGATTAATATATAAGCGGAATATGCGCATTCGTTTCTAATCGAACTTGCCTGGAAGACAGGGGTCCAGGAGGCATAATCCAGAGATTAATGCGGCAGAGGTCTCTTATAAGCATATCTTCATCAACAAATGTTGTTTTCTAGCTAAATTTCAAATCGAATACGCAAGGCTCGATTATTAGAACAACAGAGCGTCAGGCGCCAGCGCTTATACCATTCAAGGGGACCGCGACGCATCCGAAGAAGCGCATAAATTTCCTCTGTTCGCTAAACATATACATACATACTTCACTTACGCAAAGAGCCGCCCCAATCGATTCTCGTAGTCATCCTTGCTTACAAAAGTGTAAGCCCCCGCAACCATGTGTGTGAAAAAGCCGTAATGTTACGTAAGTCACGAAGTGCAGCCGGTCGACATATGGCATCGTTCATGAATTCCGCCATCCAATACATTCTAGCCATTGGAAAAATTCTCACACCTCTCAGGACTCAGATACGAATGTTCGTAATGAACTAAAAACAGGCGAGCGTAAATTTACACCTACGTTTCGAGCTGTCGCTAAACAAATGCGACTCTAACGATATGGTTGGATAACATGGGCATGTTTTGACTGCTAAATGTCGAAAACGAAACCAGTCAACCGCAAAGCGGCAACAATTACGAGTTACATGACTCCTCGTTGTGCATCTCTAAACCGTACTCCAAGTTTAATTATTCTTTTTTTCAAAACGAACCGAGAACCTGTACCCATTGCATCGTATTGACAGCTGTCATTGAACAAAAGTTCTGTTTATAACAATCGATCCTGTATCAGCAAGTGAAATAAAAACGAATGGTATGTATCGCGACCGAATTCTCACCTGGTATGTGTCATCGAGTCAGAACGACTGCAGTGTGGTGATTATTCTCCCTGAATGATTTAACATTCAACGTTTATCGCACACGCAGAGCGTATAAAAATACTGAAAACGCAATCCAGCATAACACATCTAAAATCACAAAATAACGAGGAACAAGACAAGATGTGAACGAAATACGGTTGCCAAAAACGAAGTTGTAATGATATGGATACTAATTAGTACGGATGGAGGCAAATTGGAACCATAAACACTTCTAGACCTAATTTCTCGTTGATCACAATATACAAGCTCTAGGCCAGAAGAAGTCTTCTCTCAAAGACGGGTTCGGTTTGCATGTTATGTTTATCAGCACAAGATAAAATATCGGGAAGAATCACTGAATTTCATGCTTATTTTGCCAAAAACTGGCAAAATATTTTTGAAAATGTTAGGAAGAAAAATCTCTCACATTTCAAGCGAATCAATGCCAAAGACTTTGTTTTTAATGATGACTTAATCCAATAAAGCACTGTGACTAAAATTGAGCGCTTTAATGAGAACTTCTCTTGTAACACAACTCTCGGCCCACTAAATCCTAGAGTTATCCTTTTTTCGTACAACTGGAAATCAACGGATCTGCGTTACTCTTCTGTACGGTGGGACACTCTACACCTCGAAATTAAGAAGGAGGACAACCACTTTGTGCGTTACAATGATACGCTAAGAGTCACCTGTGGGCGATTGAAAACGCTCTCGGCGTAACCGGTGCGCATGATGTTGCGCCATGAAAGAAAAAGTTTTACTGGACTACACGCTTCATAAGTTTTGCCTAATCTATGTTGTAGATGTCTGGATTTTTGGTCATTGGTGACTAAAATTCATTACAGACCAAATCCTAGGTCACGTATATCGACAGGATTTCGAATGTTAGATGGAGTATTTTTTTCAATATTTGATGACCGTAACTGGAAAACAGGAAACTCGTCCGCAAGAGTAAGCAACATTCAAATTTGCACAACGATCTTGGAAATCACAATAATAGGAGACCTTTGCTTCGAAGCGAACGACGACTCGACGGAAATACACAAATGAATGAATAACAGCATGTTTTTGACAACATTCAATTGAAAAAGGCTGGATGGAGGATCAAAGTAATACAATATACGAAATGAGGGGGAAAATACTTCAAACTGGCCCGATGTTCCACCAGACAACAGTTAAACAACAAATTTTGACTCAATCTTACCTTTCAATGAATCTTCGACAAACCATGTCCCAATTCAATACATTGATTACATTCAAAAGCAATAAAATAGGCTGCACGTTACGTTGTAAAAGGCTGGCGATTATTAGCGATTTTATCGGAGAAATATGACAACAACTCGCATAGATCTGAATGTTTTAAAGTGAGAACGGAAGATTTTGCTATACAACTTATCATTTCCAATCTCTTTACGATGGAGCACAACTGTTAGAGGAATGGAAAAGTTTCGGATAAGTACAGATCGAAAAGCCTGTAGTTGAGTAATTATCTTCATCCGCACATTAAAAAGGACAGACTGAGTACATGTGATGCTACGGCTCATCACGCAAGCGTTCATGGTACATCTGCGCTCAGCACGACTACTGTTTTCTGCTTTTTTCACATCGAAGAAGGTATTCTACTGGCGCCAATACCATTAAAATTAAGTCGTATCTGAATATTACAATAAATGGAAAGTATTAATAAGTCTGAATCGAAAATAAGCCAGGCAAGTAAGAAAAAGAAGAACATGACTTACAATTCTAGTTCACTGGAATACGAAGGACGACAACAAGAGCTTATTACTGACTGCAAAAATAAACGTGCTGGTGACAAAACTTGAATACTTCCTGGAAAGAAAGGAAAAACAGAAACGAAAAGAGTTAACAACAAATGTGTTTGTTTACGGCCGGGTAAATCACCGCCGACTTTCTCACTATGAGAAGAGTTCCAATCAAATTCTCTCATAATCAAATGAAAGCAACAGAGTATGGTCGGTTGAATGAACCGCCAGATAATACAGACGAGAACAATAGTCGTTTAAACAAAACAATAAACGAAAGCAGCTGCCTCAATTAGCGGAAGCGCGTAAACGGATCGATAAAGCGTAGCCTCATTTTTCATCCATTGCTGAAATTCTGTTTCTAACCTTCTTCTGGAAAGGAAAAAAAATGAAAACGGAAGTCCAATTCTCCAACCTTACGTTAGGTGAAAAATGTAGGTTAGGGGAAAGGAGAGGGAGGAGGGGAGCGGGGGGAAGAGCACCCCTTCGCGCCCTTATTTCTGGGGGCTCCAACTTCCTTTTTTCTCTTAGCAACTTTAGCTTACGTGTCATAGATCCTCTGAGAATCATGCTTAGGTTTTAGTCCCCGAGCGATTTACTTCCAGAAATAAGAGCGCGACTGAGTACATTCCCCCCCCAACTACATATTACCCCAAGTTCTCGCTACGGAAGCAAACTGCAAAACTCATGAATTTTAAAACACTCATTTAAGAAAAAGTGAAGCCACGAAAGAGAAGGATAAGGGAATACCGTGGAAGTCTTAGCTACGAAGTACAATGGAAACAGCTGGATCTATATGTGGAAAAGAAAATGAAAGCAAAAGTGACGGCAATATCTCTACATCGACTAAGGAAAAAGAACGTCGCCGGCTGAACCGACGCCACTTCCTATCGATAAGCAGATGCCCGATTTCGAAAGAAGCACGTCAAGAAAACAAGTGAAGTTAAAGCTGAAACAATTAATCAGAGCGTGCATGCTTTCGAAGAAAAAGCGGCACTCTATTTCCTTTCAGATGGGCGGCTTTGCAAAAGCAAAAATTCGACAAAAATGCAATTTAGCGAAAGGACCAAATTCTTCAATAGTAGGAGCTCTGACCAGTAAGGAAGGTTTCGTGAATATAGACGAGCAAAGTCAACCAGTCGAAGAAAAATACAACGAGTAGTATTACCAGCCCTTCACTCTTATTCACAGTGGCAATCAAGACAACATAAAAAAAATGCAATCAGCAGGGAACAATTTCAGCGTATATGGCTGCGGCCTAGAACAAATATTCATCTTTTTCTTTATTATTATTGTATAAGAAAAAGTTTTAGTAGAACACATTTGTATTGGGCTACAAATAAAAGATGTGACAGCTGTGAAATGAAAAATTTAAAACTTAAGAACATACCTTTAGAATTCTTGATGCAAACGATGTCTTCGAATTTAAAAAAGGGAAACTATCGATTGATATCCGTATTCCAGTGCATCTGTAGGCGTTGTCATGCATCTCGTGTTGCTGTAAACAATCATTGTCATGGTATAAATCAAATCACACAAGACTGCGGTATATGATTCATCACCTAAAAAAAAAACATCATAGAAACAATTTAGAGGAAGCAGAGGAAAGTCCGAAAAAAAGAAAGACGAAATAAAAATCATTATGATGATTACAGCATGCAACACAGTTCTAAATCCACACAAAGCTTGAACGGAAATGGATGCGGTGAAGCGATGAAACATCGATTCAACGTAGGACCCAACTGCACGGCGATAATGATTGGTGAGCGGCTGTCCATTGGATGAAACACTCTGCAAACATAGACAGAAATCTACATGCTTGAATTTATGGTATACTTCAAAACAACTACTTACACTTTTCTTTTTTTATTCGGGATATACTAAAAATAGATACTTTTCCATCCTTTCAAGTAATTATGCATTCATCTTCTTACGAAATTTTTACTTACTTACTTAATTAAACAAATGGTCCCACATGATTCTCCAGCTGAACTTTTTTCAAACAAAATAATGATCACGACTAGAAGGAGTCCATTGACTTGATTAGTCTCATTTTTGGTCACAGCGTCCCAGAAAACCATGTTTTTTTTATCCAGAATCTTCGCGCGACAAATTCGATCACTGTAATCACATCGTGCACACAACATTGCTTTCACGTATAGAAATGAAAAAGAAACACGGTTATTTCAGATACGAAAGCAGAGGAAAAAAAAAGAAATCGGTTGTCACGTGAGTTAAATTTCGAGTCACATTCTCAGAGTACTCTAAATGATCACAAGAAAATATTGTATTCATCGTATCGTATTCCACCGAAACAGCATATATGGGAACAACTTCTGAATAATTAACTAAGATGTCTGAAATATTACTGAAAAGAATCAAGTCCCCAAAAAAGAAAAGATTTTGCAACGCAATTATTTTTAATTACTGGCATGATCACAGAGTGGGAAAACGTTTCTTGGAGTAAACAATAGCTGAGATTCGATGCGAAGAAATAGATGGATGGATGTATGGAAAAATGACCAACTTCAACGAGGAACGGATCCAGAAAATCCTTTTGCAAATGCACATAATCGAAAAGAAATAAAATTACGAGGCTAAATCATATTTGTTAATTTGTGTCATAATTACGATTCGATCTCATCAACTTTCAATCTTGATTCAGGACACAATAGCGAAATCATCGAGAATGACAGCTGACAAGGAGCAAATTGGCAATGAAGCAAGAAAATGAATAAAAGGGCAGCATTGTTGAGATATCGACCAGAAAGCTCCGGCAAGCTAGTGCTAAGAGAAGTTTTGTGAAAGAAGCAGAACGCCAATAATTATCTGAGAACTTTCTGGAAAGTGAGAATAATTGATCGCAAACACCACCCAGCATGAACCACAATTTTTCAGGGTGGGAAAAGTAGGGGGAGTGACATATTATGCCCCATCTTTTTAACCAGCTCCTCCCTACATGCAACATACGACGTCGATAGAAAGCATGGGACTGGAATGGGACTAGTGAAATAGGGTGGAGCTTTGCTCGATGTTGAAGAGGTAGTTATTCTAAACAGCTTTTTTTTGGGTATGATGTTCGAAATTCGAAATAGAGAAAAGAAAATGGAGTGATGGAGATGTCATGGATAATATCATAACGGATAAAAGACATTTTTGTGACGCTATGTAGGAAATTGAAGAAGATGAAGCTGGATGAAAAGAAAAACTCTAAAACCGGTTAAGGCTGGGCACAGCACAACACCATGGAGGGATCCTATAGTGGGATCAAAACGAACATAAGTTCTGGAGTTCGCCATGGTCCCACCTCGATTCCTGCCGCTGCTTCCACCACACCGCTTCGAACCGAACTGTACCGAGCTTCATGTCGTTTCAAATTAACGATGTCCTTATGTTTATAGTTACTGATGTCGGATCGAACCACACATCTTCAAGGAAAGCTTTGAAAAAAAAATTATGCGCGGACTCGGATTGAAATATGGATTGAAATATCTTGCTAGTCATGCTAATAGCCCAATGTAGTATCTCCGCATAAATTTTTATTAATTTCTTAACTAGAAATTCTATATGTAAATGTATCGCGAGCATTTTTACCAGTGCTTAAAATCCGGTAAACTCCTTTCAGTGCAAAAACATGCGCACAATCAAATTAATTAGGATTAATTTTTGCCGCCTGTAAAAAAAAACCTGTGTACATGAATCAGAGGGATATATGAACCGGAAATTTCATTGACAAAAAAAAAGAATTGAACTATTAAGGATGAATTCACATGAAAACAGGATAATCCTGATGATGAATCAGTACTGTTTCGGTACGGTAATATAACGGAAAATGAAAAGTTATGTTAATGTTCCTATCAAATTCACGATAGGTACGTCGCTGTTACGTCAACGCATCGATAGAACGCTTAACGTTGCTGAAAACTACCTTCACAATCCAAGCTGTCAATCAGTGAGCGACACAAATTGAACTAGAAAAAGGTGACATAAGTTTGCATTGCACATGTGCAAAGAAAACGCTGTGAAGCGAATTGCGGACGAAACGTCGCGATGTGACGCGCGTATATGGTACGATTACGGTAGGAAGCTAAAGATTTGTGACGAGTTGATGTAAGAAAAGGAAGCAGCGCAAGAAGAAATCAATTGCGTAAAAGGAGTAAATTCCGGGAACAGAATTAATACAATTAATTAACATAATGCTACACACTTTGTTTACGTTGTGTTGCTTCGCAAATGCAAATGATCATAGAACACTAATAACACCATGTATGGCCGAGTCAGAATGACATGAACCACGGACAGTTGCGTAAGCGACTGCGCTCGAAGCGGTGCGCTAGAGACAGCGGTTGGAATCGAGACGGGACCCTGGCGAGCTGCAGAGATTTTTGGTGGTAGCGAAGATCCTTACACGATCCCAACCGCTATGCTCCACCGCGCCGCTTCGAGCGCAACCGCTTACGCAACTGTCTGTGCTTCATATCGTTCTGACCCAACTATATTGGTCATAGACCAATCTGCGAGCGACAAGCTTCGTTTATAGTTGGCCGCGCTAACACGAAATGTCGCAATGTCGCAATTTCAATGAAAAGTCAATGAATATATAAATGAATGAATATATGAATAAATATGGATATGAAAATAATAAATATAAAGTATATAGTGCAATGACAAGAAACGATAAATATGAATAAAATATGGATATATAAACATATGAATGTTCAATGAATCCCTACCCGGGCAAAGGCTTACTGGCTAGCACATTTAGCCCATCTATCCACCACAGCACATTTATCCGGTTGATGCGGATGCTGAGCCTGTATCCAATAAAATTTTTGCTGCTGAATAAATGCGCTCCAGCGACAAAATGTGCCCAAGTTAGACACATTTCTTTTTCGATCCGTTTTTTTTTAAATCCTACAGCACTAAGCGATTATTCCGATATATTCCAAGAATCTTAAGATGTGTTGCTAAGAAACGGAAACTCAAAGCATTAATCATGTGAAGATAAATGTATAGGAGAATTCTTTGGACAGTTATTGCTTTCCTGAGAATCGTCAGAAGAAAATCATTTCTTCCCAGCGCGGTCGATGGTAATCGTCGATAGACACTTATTCATCCATAAATGTACATCCAGAGACCCTCACAGGGCCCCGTAAATGGAACTTTTTGGGGATTCCAAGAATTGAGAAAATCCCAAGAACCAAGTTTCCGAGAATTTTTTTTTATTTGGCTATAAGAAAGACGTCAAAATGTGTTCTGTGCGCTCCGTGTTGACCCCAGGCCCATTTCAATAAGTCAGAAACGGGTGTGATGTGAAGGAGAACGAATTTTGAAGCGTAAAAATGGGATCGTAAAGTGGATGTTGAATAATAACTCGTTCTCTTCCTTCGTACCGATTCATGTTTGGATGAATGTCAGTTTCTTTTTCTTCAAAACGAATGGATGACAAGTTCCTTCTTTTCTCCAGCATGCTATCCTTTCGAAAAGCACGGTTAAGGAGCAGATGAAGAGGATTTGTAATAAATTCTATTGCTAAGAATCTCTTTTCTCAAAAAGTAGAGAAATTACGAAAATGGCAAAATAAAGACGGATAACCGGTCAGGTGACAGATATGCGGTGCGAATAAAGGCAGCATACTATGAAACTCATGATTTTGGGTTCCTATGGTAAGATATTGGGTTCGTAGATTGGTTACTAGCACAAACATCCTCCCATTCATTTTCCCTTAACTGTCCTCAAAAACAGCGTGGGAATTGCGTTTGTTCCTACTTTTTACGTTAGAACGCACCACCCTTGTACACGCTCCGATTCTTTCTGTAGTCTATTCACTTGGTTTTACTTGAATAGGCTGCCAAGGAGACCTCATTGATTTTCGATTGCTCGCTAGTGGATGATGCATCGCGTGCGAAAGTGTGTTCCGTTTTCACGTACCTCGTAGGAAAAAGCGCCGCTTCCCACGCCGTCTTTCAGTACGATCAGGGGCGATTGAGCGAGGCCACGCTTGTATTCTTAATCTGCATAACAAGTTCTATATTTGCCCACAGAAACTCAAGCATCGTCAATCATGGGTTGCCTTTAAAAGCCGTTCTCAAAGTTTCTAGTCAATTCTCAGGAGTTTGTGATCGACACCTATACCGAGTAAAGTTATGCTACCAGAATCCGTCGAAGCAGCTACATTCATGGTTGTTTCTTCTATTGGTGGTGTGTATTTTTCTTCAGAAAGACTCAAAGCAGTGAACAAAAGTAAAGAAGTACTAGATTTTGGACAAATGTAATCATTCAACAATTGTTTCATTCATTTCTGCACCGAAAAATAGAAAAGGGTAATGAAATTCAGAGAGGTAGCATGATCGATGAGAGACTAACAAGTTCTCATTCATCAATATTACCTTTAGGGTAGTGAATTTTATTTGAAGGTATTGTAAGGGAAAGAATGAAGAACAATTGGAGCGTTATCAACAATGACTACGAGATTTTTCGGTGCAAAAATTGTTTAAGTACGTGCACTTTTCATGAACAATTCTCATTACTTTCAGCGAATGGCATCGAAGCAAAAAAAAAAAACGCACTTAAAACCCCTGGAGATACACTTTACCTTTAATACCGTAATATCAGGAGATGTGAAGGTATGTAGCTATCGATTAATGTTTCCTAGTCATGAGACTTTAAAGTTGAGCTCTTTCTCAAGAAAAAATGTTCCCTTTCGAACGTAGCTAAGTTCTATTTTTCAAATTTAACGTAGCACAATAAAAGTCTTGTAGGCACTGGCACTTATGTTCGCACGGACGACCGTGACGCGCGATCGACTGGAGTAGAACAGGGAGCAGAGAAAGTAGATGCCAGTAGCAGAGAAATGAGCAATTCTGAGCATATTCTTAGACTTTTGGCATACTGTAACCTAACGTTATGCTTCTGATTACTTGAGAAGATCCTTGACGTCCTCTTAGCATTAGCTACTGGAAGGATGCTGCTGGAAAACGAGTCATCCTGTAAGAGCGGACCTACTGTCCTCGGAGTTTAGGCGTTGCGAACACTCGAGAAGGAATGGGAGAAAAAAGTTCACTAGTGGGATTTGCTTCATTTTTTGAGGATACGAAAAAAGATTGCATTTCGAAGCTGTAGTTCCTTAAGGGGAAAAATAGTTCATACTGGGACCTTTCTCAAATCGCTGATTGAGAAAAAAAAACTTAGGAGTACTTACTTTTGCAAATAAGAAAGAGTAATGAAGGCCCGTGCCTAACTACTAATTTTTGCACGGAAAAGGAATAAGAAAGTTGGTCCTATGAGGGAAAGCTGAAGCATTCACGTGCAGAAGATTGCAGGACGTATGGGATTCCCAGCAAATTTATGCCATTTCCTGTCGGATAGATGAAACTTCTTCAGGAACAGAAGAACATCAGAGCGAATTAGATGGAGAACGGGCGGAGAAGTGAAGGCTATTTACTCTGGAAAATACATTCGTTTTGTGGAACAAGGGGTTTAGTAAGGGACCGAGTTCCTCGTATAATAATCACGTAAAGTAGCAAATAATCGAAAGTAGGGCGTAACTAGCCCGTTCAATGACTTCAGGGGATACCTCAAGTTTGTGCTCTTATCCTCCAAAACAAGTCTGACACCAATTTATCGACTCAGGAGAGATGAAATGTGAAAATGATGAAAAAAATGATCAAATGTTCGCACTAAGGAGGATTCGAACCTGCGATCGATCCGTTTCCAGCCATAGCGGAATCTCTTACCGACGGCGCTACACCTCTCTAGAAAGGGGAACTACATAATTACGGACCATGGGAGCTCCCATCGATGTTGGTTGCTCATTATGACGGTGTACGGAACTTTTTCCAATGTACTAGTCAATCCCATAAATGTACGGATAAAAAAGCAAGAGATTACATGTGTCTAGGATCTAAATTTATGTGCGTAACGTTAAGATCGATCTTCTCCGTAGGCGTTCTCTGTAATGCGTGAACGTGGGTGTAGGGAAGAAAACCAGGTGCTCATAAAAACACTCATGTCATCAGCTCGCATTCAAAAGTGCATATGTACCTGGTCTCAGGGATGATTAAAGAGTTCCGAGTGAATTTTAATGAGGAGAGTCAATTCGGAGTGTTTCCGCTCGACTCCCTTTTTCTAGGATTTTCATTTCATAAAATTCCATGAAATTATTTCCAACTTCGTGCTGGGGACCGAAGGGATAAATAATAATAATAAATATTAAAATGGTGAAATATAAGGGTAATAAACAAGTATAAGGAGTAAAATATAAGGAATAAATGTGTTTAATGTGAAAAATTCGAATTTTGAAAGAATTTCTCACAAACGACGGCTCATCATTTTGGAGGAGGTGAGTTATTTCTACTTTAAAATTTTTCTAATCGATTCGAACGTTGAAACTATCGATGCACTTTTGAATAGTGAATGGATTGTGTAGTTCACACTCTTCCTGCGACTGACATGCACGACAATTTCTGACCGATGCAGCGCTTCACAGTAGCCCAGACAACTGTAAAATAAGTTTGGACATCCACAAAAACAACCCAAGATCACATTCTGCCGAGATTTCGAAGCTACTCCTCTGAAAAAAAAAATCAACGCAATCGAACAACTTGTGCAAAATCTTCACTTTCACCTTTGTTCTTTAATTCTAGATCAGAATTTTGGCCCATTAAATAATATGGTTCAGTTCCGAGATTTTGATTGTACTCAATTCTTTATGAAGGAAAAAAAGGAAATTTCTGTTGGATTTATGGCCTCCGGCATTGCTAAGACGAAAACTTTCAGTGAAAAAGAGTCTACTGATCTATCTGTGTTTTTTTTCCAGTTACTTCTTGTGAATTCCGATAGTTTCTTCTATAATTTTCTATTGGAGCGAATTACTTTCAAACAGGTAATTATTTGTTGCATTTTTCCTTTCCAAGTGAGTTCGAACCACTAAGAGGCTAACGTCATCACACGCTTGGTATCCAAATCGCAAAATTCATCTAGTCTTCAGTTTACACTTGTACACCACCGGTCCATGATTTTTTCAGGATGTCGCGAGCCAAGGATGAAAGATAGGAATCACAGCAATTATAAGGACTACCAGTAACCAAAATAAATAAAGTGGCCGCCTTTTATTACTTGAATAGCATGGTCGACATATAACAAAAATCCTCTGATTATCCTCGAGATAAAAGGTCCCATCGCAATTTTGTTGTCTCATCGCATCGTAGTGGGTTCACCTTAAAATGGTGAGGGTGATGTTGCAAAAGAACTCCTTAGGTATGTAAACAAACAAAAAAAATATGATTAGAATGATTTTTTATTTTCACATGGGTAAGAGAGATTTGCTCTTCCTTCTGCGTAGCTATAAATCGAACACGAATCCAGGTCGTCCGGCTTCCGGAATTTAGAAAACGCCGATTACATTGCCGCTTATGTAAATTTTTGTATATTTGTGCCAAAAATAGCTGAAAACTCAAATCCCTGATACAACCCTCAGGGAATATTACAGTAGCAAATCCATGAACAGTATCCATTGAAAATCAAGAAAAAAAAAATAAATTCGTGGTTGAGAATTGAATTCCAGCGAGACTGAAGAAAACGTGGTTACGTTAAAGGCATCACCCCACGAATCCGAGGTGGTCCGGATTTCAGGTGGACTATTCGTATACGGGATGGGATACTACGGAGAGAGAGGTGATTCCGTTCATTTCTTGCTAATTGCCGTAAAAAAACGGCCCGGAAAAAAGAAAAAAAAAGCGCTCCAATCGAACCTCTTGTACAAAATAGTGCGCCGAAACGAATGAAGCCGTATTTTCCGCGCCGTTTTTACGGCAATTAGGAAGAAATGAACGGAATCAACCCCCTCTCCGTAGTCTCCCATCCTGTATACGAATACTCCACGTGAAATCTGCACCACCTCAGATTCGTGGGGTGATGCCTTTAATTCACGCCACTTATAACTCAGGCGAACTCTTAAGGAGGATTCAAGCGGTGGGAAGTACGATTACTGATCTGTTCAGCTCCAAACATAGGATAGTTCGGATTTCGCGGGTAGTAAGTATTAACTCAGTTTACATAATCTTTATTAATTCTTCCAATCGGCACTGTAAAAAATATAGGCATTCATTTTGTTTTTTTTTACTACTACAGGTATTATCCTGGAATTACAGCCATCCAAGTGCAGTTACTGTGTCTGTGATTTTGGCAACGGATTCCTGTTGTGAGGACTTGTTGGAATAAATGTGGAAGAATTGTCGGGTTCCGCGCAACATTACAGGAATATTTTGTCTAAATTGACACAGTAACTGCACTTGAATGACTATAATTACAGTTTAATATCAACAGTATTAATTGTACTAACATCAACACAGTGTAAATGTAATTTTTGAAAAAAAAAAAGAAATTCAGATAAGAATTTGCAGCTGCTCACCAGGTGCTCAATGGAAAATTAGTTGGAAAAAAGAAAAACAGGACGAACAAAAAGTTTACCTGAATGAATTGGATGCTTGCATATCTTTTCCCACTTTTGATTTTAACTTTCCAATTTTAGTTTAAGTTTGGAAAGAGAAATTTCTGGAATGGTGTGGAGTATGTTGTTGAATCCATAGGAAATCGCTCCACAAAGCAGATCTAGAAGCTGATCGACGCCGTGCTCAAAAAACGACCAAAATGCTTCAAAGTCGCACTGCTGGATGACGACGAGAGATTTCAAACAGCAAAGACGACGCGGCAATTTCCGGAAAGCCTGGCTGGACGAACATGCCCTACCCGCCCACCCTATAGCGTGGACCTTGCTCCATCCGACCGTCACTTGTTCCGGGCCCTGAAGCAGCATCTGCACGAGAAGGAAACGGTCAAAAACCGCAGCAAAAAATCGTTGTATAGTTTATAGTTCTGAGAAATAGCTTCGAAGCCCTGGCATAATGTGATCCTGTATTGTTTTATAGATGTGGACACTTATTTTACAACTGTCTAGACTATTCTGATGGGCAGCTTCGGACAAAAGCGTATCCAATGACTTCTCATCGTCGCAATCCCTCTCGTTCTGGAAGAAGAGCACTGACTTTGCCCATCCAGCGGCTAGGTTTTGCTGTTAATAATGATAATTAATTTTTTTCTGCAAAAGTGACAAAATGACGTGCAAAGGCTCACTATTTTCAGCGGATGAGGCTTATCCGTGCGACTAAGCCGTTCGTTAAGACCCGGATCTAGTTGCCGCCCACCACAGTGCACTGGATGTTCCTGGGTTTCCTGTAGACGAAATCTTCGAGCTGTCGGCATTGACACTGCAGCAGTGGGGACGAGCAGTGTCACCGGCACCCGCGTCGAATTTGAGCCGTGACGGCAAATTATACGAATAGGGCGCAACATCTGCTTCTCTAATCCAGAAAAATCCATATTTCCTGGGCGAAAAATCCAAGAGGCAGAAGTATCGCAAACGTTGTTCGTTTGCGCAGTGGGACGATGCAGATTGCAAAGTAGAGCATATAGAAGAACAAGAAAGTAACACACGAATCTAAATCCAAGGAAATAGTCGGGTTGAAACGGAAAAGAATTAAAATACTTTTGGGAGAACTTGAAATATATAGTTTTTTTTCTTTTTCTTTCTGAAAAAATGTTCAAAAGGACCCTAAGCAAAGAGATTAACATTTTAGAAAATAACCTTCGGATATCATTTCTCAACAATGTAATGAGAAGCGTTCCTGGAATATGTGTAACAATAAAGCGTAATTCAACCACAATAAAATAACAAAAAAAAGGAATTTTCTAGAAATTAATTATTTGCACATAGTCAAAGAATTACGATCGCTTCGGGACTCATGTCTTTGCAAACGGAGAGTAATTTAAATTCTTGGCTGCTGCTGATGCGCCACATACATACTTCATTGATTGCCCGGAGGGGAACACTGAGCACATCTTATAAGTCAGTCGGGTAAACTTCCGGAATTTTAGCAGCAAAATAGCCTAGCAAAGCTCCGTTCGGAGGCGAATTTATGACGTTGGCGTTGGCGACCAAATCCAGAAGATGATTGATGAGTTCTGTCCGTATTTGCAATTTTAATCGGAATATGGTGATATTTCATATTTTTAAGAAGGAATGCATGGAAGGCGTTAGCATAGAACCAGAAAAAAAAAGAAATTCAGCTGCTTTTATACATTCAGAATAACTAATAAGCCTCCATATTATATGTAACTTCTGGTAAGGTAATAAAGTTAAAGTTTAGTTTTATTTAAATTTTAACTTTATTACCTTACCAGAAGTAATAATAAGGATGGTTATAAGTCATTCTGAAAGTATAAAAACAGCTGAATTAAAAAAAAACAGATATTTATTAAGGAATAATCTCAATAAATCTTCAATATGTATCCATAATAATATATTATTATATTATATCACGCTATGTTACTACATATATCACAAATTCTGATGAATAACGCTTAATAATGATTATTAGAAAGACTAAACCGCCAAAGAAAAATACTTTTTCGAAAAAAATTGTGGATTATCACAGAAAAACTGGAAAAATTCCGTTAAGAATATAATCATCCGGCACGAGAAGAAAAAGTTGGGATACCTAATAAAATACATTCATTTTCTCATTTGATTTAGATTTACAAACAACGCTAGGTGCATGCAGGTCCAGGAAGAGGTAGGGAAAAAACCAGAGTTACAAAGTAGTCGCACGAAAACGGAAAGCGTATACCTACTCGTATTTGCGTTAAAATGGAGGAGAAAGGGCAAAAAAATAAGAAAAAAGAGTCTTCCTCGTTTTTCTCGAGCAACTTCTACTTCATAGCGTCGGAAAAGCCACCATCAATCCACGAAGATTTCTCACTGGCTTTGTTCATCGTGCTCAAAGTGCAAATCGAGGATTAATAGTTCCATGAGAGTATAGAGGTGATTTCATGTGATATTAAAAGATTCAAAATAACAACCGGATTAGTCACATCAGGCGCATGGGCCTTCCCTAAAGATGCAAAGCTAGGGATCGGCAAAAGCTTAAAGGAAAATCCTCTGCTAACAACCAGGCATTAAAGGATCGCTGGACAAGTTTAAAGGAATGTTTCACATCTGAACTTATGGGACTTCGCACATAAAGCGCTCAAATAAGCGAAGCAAAGCGTTAGTGGTTGGAGAAATCGATTTTAAGAGGAGTGCAGAAACGAGGACGTAAGCAAGGACCGAATTAGTTAACTTATGAAATCCATGAAATCAATTTCACTCCTTCCAAAAATTTCTGGACAGGGTACAATTGAAGTGATGAGCAATTTTGAAGAAATTCAATCTGATTTGAAGGATTTGACCTGCAGAAATCAATCACAGCCAACAGATGACGATATGCTGTAAATTAGCGTGAGATTACGCGTACTTCTTTATTCAATCCTGTATCCATTAGATTTCTTCCAGAAAGTGTTTGGGAACAGTGGTGCATGCAGAAAAAAAAGAGGAAAGAAAAACTAACTAGAACATGAAAAATGGAAACGTGAGAATGAGAAATGGCCGTCGATAAGCGACTCTGGAATGTCGAACAAAAAAAAAGTGCTGGGAGAAATAGACAATTCTCTGGCGGGAAAAAGAAATTTCCATGAGTTCATGGATACTAGACTTGTAGAGGAGTTTTGCAAAGTTTTCACGAAGAAAAACAAAGAAAAGCGAAAGCAAAAAAAAAAAAGAAATTGGTTGTTTTCCTACGTTGGGTTTCAAACCACGCACGCAAAACAATACAATATTTCAATTATCCATCCCAGTTCTGTAAATAATCCGCTTTTCATGGGATTATTTCGCGTGGCTTTAGAATGTCGAAAATAATCCGCAAAACAGGATCAAAAGGCGATGGGTGAACTTTTAAAATGGTTCGGCAAAAATATTCAAGCATGAAATTTGAAAAATTGATGCATGGTTCAAAAAACGCCTATGAAAACGCAGGAGAGGTCACGAAAATGAGGTGGAAACGTCAGCAAAGCGGACGGACGTGTCCCACATATATCTGGACGTCCACAATCAATCGTCATCCGTCCGTGTGTGTGTGTGTGTGAGTGTGAGTGTGCGCGTGTGCGCCTCCTCACTCACACTCAAACCCTCTCGAACAACTGGACGGACTGCTGCAACAACGACTAGTAAACTGGTGACGAGACGAACGGATTTCCTGGATTCGTCGCGTAATGGGTTACATCACCTTTACAACGTGCGAATCCTTTAAATGAAGTATTTAGAACACTGCAGACTCTCTGAAATCCCACAGGAGATCAATGGAAACGATAAAGATTTTCTAAGGATTGAAGAAGATTTCATGGCGACTTCTTTTTTTCTGGAAACGAAGAACGTAGCATTCAGAAGTCATTGCTGTTAGACGGGTTCCGACGAAGTAAAGTCGCCGATTAGCTATTTTCGATCCAGCTGGTCGCTCCGAATCCGAAAAAGCAAAACATCGCTCTGATTAGCTGCCAATCTCCACTGCCTTGTCACTACTTCACATCTGGATATCCATATCTAACCGACCGATCACTTTGACAGAACGACTGCGAGTAAATCATGAGCATGTAGTGTAGGTCCCAACTTCCTTAAGATTTGTAGAATTCTCTATTCGTGGCGGAACTACGGGGTTTCGAACTCTTCTCAGCCGAGCACAGAAAAGTATGACCAAATCAAAGTTAGGACAAATCTCCTATAGTCTACACCCCCCAGAAATCCTGGATATGCCATTTAAAGCACAAGTTTGGCGAAGAAATGAGGAACACTCCATAAGGGTCGAATGAATTTCTGTCGTTATGACAAAGTAGATCTAATACAGTAAATAGCCACGAACAGCACAATAGTTTGAACGACAGTCGACAGTGTTCCATGAAGTTGTTGATGTTAGGAGCTCACCACAATTAGATAGGTGTATTTTATGAATATGATCCTCATTAGTATCAATTCTCATTAGTAATCCAGGGAAAACGTGTGAAACAGCCTTGAACGGCAGCAGCAGCACCGGTGTCTCCAACGATGCAACTTATTACGGAGAGCAGAAGGCTGTTAATCCGCAAACGATCTGCGTTATGCAAATTGGGGTGCTTATTTAAGCTACATTACTTGGATAATGAACGCTGTACGACTACGGAATCGATTATGTTCTACCGCGTAACAAGTTGCATTGTAGGGGAAAACAGTGCAACCACGGCTGTTTCTCACGTGTCCCTCTGGAGATTACTAGGCGGAATTGAGCCTGATTCTGATTGTGAACCACATCCTTGCCCCTATCTAATCCCAACGACGAGTGGAGAGATCCCAACAACGTCAATTTCGTGACACGCTGTCTTTAAATACAAAAAGTCCCTATTTGTCAGAAAAAATCTGTACCGGACATCATTATGCTTCTTTAAACCTGGGGACGACGAAAGTGCCTTTGTACTTCATTAAGAAGTTATTTGTGTGATACTTTCAGGACATACGTGACAACAGAAACAAACTTATGTTTCACTGAAGCTTATGGTTAAAGTACCGAATAAATTTCAAGCAACCACCCATTCTTCATCACGCCACATGTTGTTTTACAACGGAAAATCTTGAAGATCACAGTGTTCATGGACTCTATCATTTAAAAAAAAATAAACGCACTTTCAACGCTCATTTTTGAACTCCAAAATGGCCCTGGTAAAGATAGCTACTTTGTTTTTCTGACCTTCTTAATTCGGGAATAGAGAATCAGCTAAATTTCAGCTATTATTGTGCACCAGCGTGTGACATTTGATTGAATTTCGTCGCAGAGGAATGTAATAGTAGCATTGAGCTGAAGTTTACGACATAATCTCTCTTAAAAGAAATATTGGCCAAAGTTTTATTGTGCTTTCCAGTCTGGCGTTTCGACACTTACGTCGTCTTCAGAGATTTGAAGATAAAAATGATTCATGCGCAGTTTGGACCATCGAATATCATATTTCTTCCTAGCTACCGTGCCGACCTAAAATATCCTATCTCTTCCTGGAATTCTCCTAGATGCATCTGAAGTTTATTAAAGATAATTACAGGGAAAGATAAGATACTTTTAGTGGTCCAAATTGCAATGCAGAGAAATAGCATTTAAGCCGTCCAAAGAGGACAAAAATGTTGAAAAGTCAGACCGGAAAACATCGTAAAACTTTCGTTTAACAACCTGCGAAACATAGTAGATTCCAGTTCTATTCTATAGAGAATCCTAGGTTGATAGACGAGAAAATATGGAGTTTGTTGGTTGACTGAACACAAACGAAACTCGTTGAAAAAACAAAACAAAGTAAAAGAATTCGGTTTCTATGTTTTTATGGATTTCACTGCTTTCCTGTTTTGTGTACGAAGGCCGTGATTACACAAAATGACGATAAAATTGCTGCAATTCCTAGTATAAACGGAGTTAGATGCTTTCAAGATAATCGCAGCTTTTAGAATACGTCGAGAATAGCTCCCCGACCGTAAAAATTCTTCTAATTAGTCTAAGGTGTATTATAATTATAACCTCTTCTAATCATAAGGAATTAACTTCTGATCCAGCAAATTTTGAAGTATCGGTCATTTCATCACTGCTTATTTCGATGGGTTTCCAGGTCTACACAATTCTCGATTCCTATTCTTGTCATTTTAGCCATCCTCGTACTGTTCGATTTTTTTTATCAATTAATATCCGCCAAGTGTTATTTACCTATTTATTAATTATTTTTATTTGAACCTTTGCCATTTTTTAAAATCTCATCCAATCTTTCAATAGATCTCTTCACTTTTTTGAAATTTTCTGCAGTAAAACAGAATGAACGAGAAATCCCAACGCTAAGGATCAAATGGGCATGTGGTTCTGAATTGGATCGCATAAGATTTTTCCACGAAACTCAAAAACAAAGAATACTTTAGTCACACAGTAAAAATCTCCAGAAAAATTGGAATCCTAAGAATTCCCTGATAGGGTTCAGATAGATCAAAAAGGAAGAACTGATAGGAGAGAAAGTTTCATTGCAGCCTTTTGCTGAATCAATGAAAACAAGTGGAGCCAGCTCAGCTGCGATTATCTTGAAAGCATCTAACTCCGTTTATACTAGGAATTGCAGCAATTTTATCGTCATTTTGTGTAATCACGGCCTCCGTACACAAAACAGGAAAGCGGTGAAATCCACAAAAACATAGAAACCGAATTCTTTGAGTTTACAGTAGTTTCATCAAATGAATTCCTGAAGTTGTTCTCGTAAGAATACGCATATACGATTGAAAATGATGAAAACTTGAGAATGTTGTAAAAATTGCGGTAGAATATATGAAATGGTAAGTGGTTGAAGGAATCTGACTCCATATAAAGCGAAATTAACCAAAGTGAAATGTGATCCGCTAATGTGTAACAGGTTTTTCTAATGTGCGCCCTTAATGCTGTATTATTTATGTACGCCCGGATCAACAAATGCACAGCAGAAAATTTTGAGCATGACATAAAAACAACGAAACACTCTATGAATTGCAGAGTCTGTTTTTTTTTCTTTCTTTCTTCGACAAACGTGAACACGTGGTGTTTGATTCTATGCTCGATGTTGTTCAGCCATTCTTAGCGCTGGGAGAGCCGGAGCTCAACTGGAGCCTCATCCCGAGGTTCACATAATGCTTTCCTGCCATTTCGACTGAATTATTATCGAATTCCTTAGGTTCCTTAGGTGATAGATATATCGATGACCACTTTTAGATCACTGAGAATAACCATAGCAAGATTGAAGCATTGATGATAGCCTTAAAAATGAGTATTCCCACTTAAAATCCTAAGAAATTAAATAGTGCACTAAAGAAAACTTTATGTTTTGGTGCAAGAACAATGTTATAGAGTCGAAATTAAAGTAATTGAGAGCCAAATACACGAACAGAAGTACAGAATGGCACAGGGAAACAGGAAATTTCCATTGTAGTGGTGGTAGCCCTGAGCAGATGGTAGACAGAAGAGAGTGACTTCCCTCTTCATACAACTAGTTTTCATTTGGTAATCATAGAGCAGTGGATCGGTTCACAACGTGCGTTTGGCGTAGTCTTCTCACAAAAATTGTAATTTCTGTCGGTCAACAGAAACTACAACTAATTAAGAATAAACTAAATTAAAGGCAGCGTATCAAGAAATTGACGTGATACTTTGTTTTTAACTGCACTGTTTATTGATTCGAAAGCTCAGGGAAATTGGAGAGTTCGGGTTGTTCATTCATCAGCGAGTGTATTTGTCCCCCTGTCGCATTCATGGCGATTGACACAACAGAAATCATAAATCATCTCTAAATGAATGCGGATTATGGTGGGAGGAGATAGTTTGTAGCCTTGAATAAGTTGATGTCCCGTTATCTACACAATACATAGGAAATTAATTAAAGGCATCACTCCATGAATCTAAGGTGGTACGGATTTCAGGTGAAGTATTCGTATACGGGATGGGAGACTATGGAAAGGGAGGTGATTCCATCCATTTCTTCCTAATTGCCGTAAAAAAGGCCCGGAAGATACGGCTTCAGGCGTTCTGGCGCACTATTTTCTACAAGGAGTTCGACAGGAGCGCGCCAGCCTTGTGCGGCGCTGCATATTCCGGGCCGTTTTTTACGGCAATTAGGAAGAAATGGACGGAATCACCCCCCCCCCCCTCTCCATAGCCTCCCATCCCGTATACGAGTACTCCACCTGAAATCTGCACCACCTCAGATTCGTGGGGTGATGTCTTTAAACCAGAATAGGAATCATGTGTTCCATAGATTGCATGAGACCACTCACTAGAAAATTCTTATTGAATCAATATGGATCACTTTCGTATGCAGTAATTTATATCTAATTTCATTCAATTTTAAACTTTAAAAACTTCAAAGAATAACGCTTGGTTTTGACAGCTAGCATACAACAATTTTCTTATGTAGTTCCCATTTCTTAAGGAGCGGAGATGGGAATAAAGTGGATTGAACGGAAATAATATCATGTTCCAGAATTTTCGGATTTTTGAAAATTTCACAAGTATATTAGTATGAGGGTTAGAAATACTCCCCTTATCCTCTATGTTCGGATTCTTCAGAGACACTAGTGAAAATTTCAATATTAACTATACTCTGACAGTAGTTGTAATTGAAGGAAAATTAAAAGCGACTCGTTTCCAGGGTCAAGGCAGTGCACAGCAAGATTCACTGTTCGACAAATAATTTTTGGATGATAGAAGCCATTTACCGAGTAGATCATGAGGTGCTGACTTCGAACATCTGCTTTCCTTCAAAAATGAACGCAATTGAAAGAAGTTATCTCAAAACGGCGAAAAAAAAGAAGCAAATTTGCAAGTACTCTGCAAATTCATCTCATTCCACCATTGGGATTATCAGAGCACTGTTTTTTTGACTGCTCCATCAAAAATAATGCTTGTTTCAGAACATTCAATTAACAGAAGATTTAACGAACCATTTAGTGTGCTGAGCAGTGCAGCTTATAAAAAGAAATCAAATATGTAAGATTAAACAGAAATTACAGCAATTAAAAATGGAGCAATTAGTGATGAAACCTCTTTTTTTTCATTGAACGAACGTAAACCCTTCTCCCACTCAAGCGCAATTCCTAATCGATTTAGGACATTTTTTAGCCAGATCGTAAAGTGGTTTTCAGCAAAAACAAATGTTCCAAGAATGACGGTGATACTGAAGAATAGTTTACATTGTAGCACCTTGAGCATATTCGGTTAACTCAATAATAGGGAAATGTGAAGTTTTTCATAGGTGAGACAACCAGAAAACACTCACTCTGGTGGACACTATTTTTTCAGAATCTCAGTAAATTTAGCACTCATTGCTACTCAGAAGTCGTTATTACTTGTTTATCTGGTGCAGTTCAATTGTCGTTAGACACCGATCCGAAAAAAAAAACCAATTGATTTATGGAAGAAACAATTTTATTCAGTGCTTCTGCAAGGGGTAAGGAGTCAAAAATGAGGTTTGGACACTTACAATTTTTTGAAACAGACGACAAATTACGACCAATTCCCTTGTTTCAACCCCATATTTAGATTATCTTCTATCGAAAGGCACTTTTGAGCGGATATACTGAGGACATGAAACTGCGCAATGATCGAGCAAGAAGAGAAAATTTGATTTTCCTCTCAACATTTCGCAAAAATGGAAAGTATATGGGACAAAAAGCCACGCGCGTTTTTTCCCATTTGGTGATAGGTGCTCAGTACTTTGAAGTATTACACATTACTTTTCATCGTTACGAAGAATTCTTCGCCTTATCTTCCCACCTTACCAAACCCAAACTGATTCAAACACCATACGAAAATAAACAAAACAATATCAATAACAGCAAAAATTCTGAATACGTTTTGGCCAAAACGTCGCGAAGCTCGGTTCCGAAGCTAATTCCGCGCCAGACCTCATCTCAAATCTCAAATCTCAAAGATAGCTGGGTTCAAGGAGAGGGAGGAAAAACACGCGATCTAATATATCAATAGTCTGGAATAGTCAATCACAACACTTGTTCTAATGTCGTAGGGTGAAAACTTTGTGAAGGTAGATGCAGCTGCGTAAGTGGCGGCGCTCGAAGCGAGGCCTTCAATGTAGAGGTTATGCTGAACGCGGGACCATCGCTAACTGCAGCATTCTCCTAAAATGGAAAGAGGTTCCGAATTCTGCCCAGTAATCCAGGGAATGGAGTACGAATTGGAGTTGGCTGACGGATAGTAGAAGCACGGGAGCCTCAACGCGGACGATTGCTTGGAAAGGCAGCTTTTGTAGCATATTCGAGTCGCAAAAGAGAACGAGCTACTCCTTTCGTGAAGCTGAATAAGTGGTTGTTTTTCTGGATGATGGTCTACTTCTTGCTTCTAATTAGCTTAGCTCAGTTTTCTTTTCTCGTCTTTCTCCATCCTGTACCTTGCTGTTAACTGTTTCACTTACAATGTAACTGGGGCATACCAGCAACGAGTTAAAAAAATTTTCTGTTGTCTCGTTAAATCTGAACTTCGTGCGATTGTTTTAAATGCTAGGGATTGGCAGGATTTTTGAGCTTTTTCTAGAAGGTGCTGACTCTAATTACCGCAGCAGTTTCATCCATCTGAACGGCTATAAAAAACCCCTCTGTCGATGTTGAACCGTCGAAGCATCTGTCCAGCGATGAGATTCATTCTATTCCTTCTCTGCTGCGTTGTTTTAGGTAACATTTTCTACTACACTGATGCTAGAAGTTCATGGAGAGACCATTGCAGTGAGCGTGGGGTTGACTTCGGATCCATGCAAGGACCCGTTCAGGAAAACAGGACCCTGCAGGGCTCTTTTTTAGGAGGTAAGATATCGTTATTTCATCGCGTTAATTTAGCTTCGGAAGAATCACCGGCGAAGATGTCGATTCTGAAGGTTCAATAACATTTGGTTCCGTAAATTGTCTCATTTGTAAGTAACTGAAAACTGAAAATTCTGTCTTGCTATGTGAAAAGTGCTTGTCGAAATATAACATACATACTTTCATTGAGTTACCAAAACATTAATTAGGCGGCGCTGTCACCTTTTCATAACTAAAACTGCTTCTGTATGCTTGTTAATGACTTAGATCTATTTTCACATCGGCATAACTGCCTTAAGTTGTCGTTGTCAGTATCTATGCTCACAGTTTTCCGAATGCTCTCATGTTTAGATGGGGATATGACGACGGCAAATGCAAACAATTCATTTACGGCGGTTGCGGTGGAAACAGAAACAATTTTAAAAGTGAAGAGGAATGCAAAAGAACCTGCATGAAGTAGAAGAGATTAAGTACCTAATTGTAGCTTTTTGTGAGATAAAGCATTTCTTCGGAAGATGTGATATAGAAGTTGAAGATTGACGCTTGTTGCTTCAAAGCTCCTCATGGATGTATTCACAAAGCTTGTCACTATCTAGATTTTTACGAGAAACAAGATAGAGGACAATAATTAATGGAAAGGGAAGAAAAGTAGGGTTTTTGAAGGTTGGCATGCTCTAGTGCAAGAATGTGGCTGGATTATTCATGTAGAATCAAAATCTTGCAAAGTTCAGATGTAGTTCTGCTGAATCGCACGTCTATGGGTTGTTCCAAAAGTTTTTGTTCTTGCAACAGACGTGCGAAGTGAAGAAAACTATATTTTCACACAAAAATCAAAATCCCAAAGTAGTGAAATTAATGACTAAGTTGTTAGTTGAGTTGAGTCAATGAATCGACTATTTTATTTGGTTGTGATACGATGGGAATGAGGAAGTTTGGATACAATTTCAGCTACAACCACAAGCTCCCTTAGGTTGCAGTTATTGGCTTTCAGGAGACTATTTAGTGACGTGAATCCCCCTACTACCATATTCGGGTCGAAGACCTGGGCAGTCGTCAGCGGTGATCGAGCAGCTTGACCGCGTGAAAAGAAGCGGCTTAGGCAACTGTTAGACTACTTTTTGCCGATGCTGTGCCATAACACGAACAACTCTACACGAAAGTGGATATGGTGTACTGGCGGATGACAGGCTGTACACTATGTCCACTTCTTCGTAAAGCCTGAGCGTCTGACAAGCCACCTATTAGTAGAAGGATTTCAAGAAGATGAACCCAATATTGTAGAAAACGTTTCGAAAAGAATGACGATAGCAAGATTGAAGCACTGATGATAGCCATAAAAATGAGTATTCCCACTTAAAATCCCAAGGAATTAAATGGTTAATAATACACGAAAAAACCATTAAAATACAACATGGCATAAGGAAACGGGAAATTTCCATTGTAGTATTGGTAGCCCTGAGGAGTTGGTAGAGAGATGAGAGTGGATTCCCTCTTTATGCAACTACTTGCCATTCGGTAATCATGGACCAATAGATCGGCACGTTTGGCGTAGTCTTTTCACAAAATTAGTGAAAATGCCTGACTGCCGGTCAACGGAAACTACAAATAATTAAGAATAAACTAAATAAAAGGTAGCGAATCAAGAAATTGACGTGGTACGAAACCCCAGGGTTAACGCGCACTTTAGGTCGTTGGTTGTGGAAAACAGAGCGGCACCACTCAATTCAGCCACGTCATCCTAAAAAGTTGGGTCGCCGCTTCGAAATTCTTAACAGATATCCTGATGGCGTGGCAAGTTAGAACATAATGTCCTAAATTGTCATGATGTCGGAATTCCCGTTGAGCAATAGTTCACACCTAGTACACACTACGTGCACTAGGTAGTTCATGATTACAATATGGAAAGCAGTTGTGTGCTCGACTGTACCCCTCTCTCCTGTATGCCAGGGCTATTCTCCGGGCTGCTACTACTATGTGCACTCAAAATTTACCGGTTTGTCTGTGATACCCTCCACAACTATTGCGTTGAGGAGTAAGCAGCGAAGTTTTTCATTGTGAAAAATGCATATAGAAATAATAACTTCCAAAAAATAAGAAAATATGGAAACGATCAAAAAAGTTAATCGGAAAACTACTTAACGATGCGAGAAAGAAGAGTAAAATATTAAGTGAAGTGAAAATTCTTGAGCATTTTTTCGCTTTATTTCGACAAATAAATATAATAAAACTAACAGAAAGTATTAAATAGTTAGAAATGACCGATTTAGATCAAATATGCACTGTTTTTCTTAGATAACTTCTGTGCATTTTGATGACAATGTTATAATTGCGAAGAAGACTTCGTTCTTACTGGCAAAAATATTGATCACTTCATTTTCACAAAATTCTTTTTGCCAGTTTTGTACTGTCAAGAATATTTTGGAAATACCTAAAAAGGTGACAATCGATTGGTGCAAGGTCTGGACTATACGCCAGGGCAGTGGAACCAGTCATCCTAGCTCTCAGAGCTTCTGACGCATTGTGAAAGATTTGTGCGGCCTGGGGTTATCTTGTTGAACACAACACCTTCTTGTTGGCCAATTCTGGCCGCTTCTGGCCGATCTCCTCCTTCAATATGGTCAGTGGAGAGTAGAAGTCCGAATTGAGGGATTGGCCTGATGGGAAAAGCTCATAGTGAATGATTCCCTTCCAATCCCATCAAACAGAAAACGTTGGCCGTTAATCCGGCCTTGACGTCTGAGCCATCTAACCGCGATTGGACCACGATCTTTTTCGGTTTCTGTTCTCGTAATGTAACCTTGAAATTGCCGTGTGGTATGATATTGTATGACCGGATGTGATTTTCACATTACCAGATATGGCTCACTAAAGATATCATACGAAAATACTCAGAACTTCTTATTTCACCTAATATTGCAAATGAAAGGTTAGGAACATTACCAGGAACGAAACCTATCCATTTCGTATCCTTAATATGCAACAGTGATCACGAACACGACTATGTAACGCTCTTTCTTGACTTGAAGTACTGAACATCTACTGCATGAGAATTCAAAAAGTCACAGTGTGTGACGGTGCCGTACCGCTGTCCACAGTCGTCCGATCGTAACCTATCTTGAAACGGAAATTTTGAAATATGCCCTAGACCATTAGCTTCTCCTCCTTGAAATCTATGTGATAATTGATATCTCAGTGAAAAATAAGCGAAATGTCATCAAATATTCGCTGCTAAGGCAATCATAGCAGTCTACCGTGCTTTGAGGTTGTAACTGAAACATTTTTCATGAACCCAAACTTCCAGATTGTTGTTATATCACATCAGAACATTGAAGAATTGGTGGATGCAACTATATTTAATTATTTATTGTCCATTCATTATTTTCCATGGTCTGTGATTTTAGTTCTCTTGTGAAGCTACCATGTTGTAGTGTTTCCTTATCAATAAAAAGCCAGGCTCCTGTACCGTTGCCCACGGCTGCTCCCTCACAAATTGCTCGAGTGGAAATTTTCGAACGTTTTCTGGGCCATAGATACTGTTCATAACGATTTAAGATAGCAATTTCTATGTAAAAACAAATCTAAATCATTAAAAAACACATGGGTAGCAGTTTCAGTTATGAAAAAAGTGACAGCGCTTCCTAGCAAATGTTTTGCTAACTCAATGAATACACATGTGTTAAATTTCGAAAATCACTGTTTATTCTTCGATTGACTACAATCGAGATCACCTACGGGACTAAGAAGTTATCAAATTTCTACAAACAACATCCTCCCGATGATCCTTCTGAAGACAAACCAACGTAATGAAACGATGTTGGGATACCTTGGCATAATAGCTCTGCAAGGTCCTGTTACTAATTCCCCCGCTGCACGAATGACTCCTTACCTCTCCGCACACTGCAATAGTCTTTCTGTAAATCTCGAAGAGTAGTATGAGAAGAAAATGTTACTCGAAGACTAGTGTTAGCAGAAAATGTTACCTAAAGCAAGGCAGAAGAGAATAGATAGTAGAAACCTCATCTTTGGACAGATGCTCCGATGGTTCAACCTCGAGAGAGGGGGTCTTTTATAGCCGTCCTGATGGATGAAACCGAAGCGGTGATTAGTCTGCGCCTTCTAAAAAAGCACCAAAAATACTGGCAGTCAAAAGAATTCCAAAGGATAATTGTACCACATTCGGCGTTTGCGAGACAAAAGAATATTTTTCTAGTTCGTTGCTGGTATGTTCCTGTTGTATTGTAAGTAAAACTGTTATCATGATATATAATGACGGGCTTATTCTGTCGTGTGTGTGTGTGTAAATCTCGAAGAGTATAGTCGGGTTAAAACGACATGAAACACGGACAATTGCGCAAGCGGCTGCGCTCAAAGCGGAGCGGTGGAGCGTAGCGGTTGGGATCGTGTAAGGATGCACGCTACCGCCATACACCTTTGCAGTTCGCCATGGTCCCACCTCGATTCCAACCGCTGTCTCCACCGCACCGTTTCTGAGCGCGGCCGCATGGGCAGCGGTCCGTGTTTCATGTCGTTTTGACCCAACTATAGTATGAGAAGTGTGTGTGTGTGTGTGTGTGTGTGTGTGTGTGTGTGTGTGTGTGTGTGTGTGTGTGTGTGTGTGTGTGTGTGTGTGTGTGTGTGTGTGTGTCTCGAAATTCGAAAAGGGTGGTGTGACGGGTCCACCCGCGACAGATTGGTGCGCCGGCGCCACATAGCTATAAGTATAAGCCAACCGATCAAGTCAGTGCTTTTATCCTCCCAGACAGGTCTAGTATCAATTTATCGACCGCGGAGGGACGAAATGGTTGGTTTGCACCAGAACGGTTTTGAAGAACTTTGAATCTTGCAGCAAATTGCGTTCACCCTGACACAAGCCTTTTTTAATTGTATCCCTAGGAACAAATTCTGCACAGAACCACTATTGCCATCTATGTAGCTTCGAAAGCGACCGCTGTATAATTGATGCTGAAATTATCACTGCAACCACTTTGGACTCCGAAAGTGTAGGACAGAGGGACTATTTTAATACCGCCAACTAATATCTTTCTAAAGTTGAAAAAGAATTCCAAAAATTCATGAACTTGACAATATTTCTACATCACTCCCACCTTCATAATAATTGGGAACAGCGTAAGAAACCTGTCCTTTACTGGCTATCAAAACTGAGGATTATTTTTCAAAGCTTCTAATGTCGAAAAAGAACGAAAATAAATACCATCAATATAAATACAATATACAATGAAAATAGAGTAAATGCTGCAACATAAATTACTGCATATGAGACTGATCATCTGATTCAGTGAGAATTTTAAAGTGAATGGTTATGATCAATCTACTGACTTCATGGATCTCATTCACGTTTAATTGATTCCCTATGAATTTTATGAGCAGTGGATAAACACTGCTGAACGACACCAACTTACTCAGAGGCACAAATTATTTCCTCCTACCGTAATCTGCCTGCATTTACAGCTGAATAATGATGTCTGTTGTGCTAAACAGAATGAATGCGAGGAGGCAAAAGTGTGCGTGGTGTTTTATCTGAAAGTATTCGTTCGTCGAATTGGCTTAGAAGACAGGAGGTTCCAGCCATCACTTCTTTGACGTTAGCAGAAACAAGCCGAGGTAGGGCCATATGAACTACATATTTTTGGAAGCCTGAAATGGATATTGTCCATATAGCCATCTGAAAAGGATGGTGCCTTCTCGTATTCGTCTCTGATCGTTGGTTTATAGTATAGTAATAAATAAATAAAGTATAAATAAAGCAAGTCTGCAAATACTGCGCAAACTCACCACATTGTACAGCTGGGAGGGCACTGTTTTGCTAAAAAAAAACCCTTCAAACATAATGGTTGATTCAGAACAAAACATTTAATCTGCTCGCACTGCTTATTAAGAGAGACGTATGATATGTAAGAGACGTATGATATGTAAGATTAAATACGAATTACAGCAACTAAAAATTGTTCAGTGAGTGATAATACCTCTCGGTTTCAATTTTTTCATTGAATAAATATAGACCACTCCCCCGTTACAGCTATATTTCTGAGGAATTCTAGACTCTCTTTTAAACATCTCATTCTGCGGGTTTCAGCGAAAACAAATTTTTCAAGAATGTCAATGAAAACGAAGCACTGTGCATTGTAGCACTTCGAGCACGTTCTTCTTAGTCAATAATTGAGAGGTGTAAAATTTTTCATTGGTGTTTTGGAAGAACAAAGAAACACCTAGGTACGCTTCTTCGTCAAGATGTCGGTAAATTTACTGCTCACTGCTGCTCAAAAGTCAGTATTTTTATTTATGTGGTGCAGTTCTACTGTCATTAGACAGCGATTCGAAGAACAATTGAAAAACTTGTTTATTTTTGGAAGAAACAATTTCACTGGGAATTCCTCCAAGAGGTGCGGAGTCGAAAATAAGATGTGGCCGGTTACAATTTCTTTTCTGGAACAGACGAACAACATATTTTACTGATAATAAGGACCTAATAAATTATTGTCGATCTTCTGGTTTCGACCTCATAATTACATTGTTTTCTGCAAAAAAGGCATTTTTGAGCGGATATTGAGGGGACATAAACTGCCCAAGGCTTGAGCAACACGAAAAAAATGATATTTCCCTCCCAACATCTTGGAAGGAGCGAAAGGTACATGAAACAAAAAGACACGTGGTTTTTACTCATTCGGTATTAGGAGTTAAGTAGCTTGGAGGACTAATAGTTACTTTTTACTCCTACGAAAAATTCTTCGCCAATGTCTGCTCGTCCTACTTTACACAAGCGCTAAGGGAATTAAAGAGTATACGTATATAGTATAATTAACAGAGCAATAATAATAGCCAAAATAGTAGAAGCTATGAATAGGTCAGACATAGGTGGGCCAAAACCATTTCAACCTCGGTGTAAGCGGGTACCTTCGAAGCGGCACGGTGGACGTGGGACCATCGCTAACTGCAGATTTCTGCTGAAGTGTTGAGGAGATTCTGGAACCTTCACGACCAATCAATCGCGCTCAATTGTGCCTAGCAATCAAGAAAGAGTTAGACTTGGTCTACGGGTAGTAGAAGCATGGCGAGGAGCAACGCCGACAAGTGCTTGGATGGGCAGTTTTCCCAGCATATCTGTGTCGTAAAAGAGAAGGAGCTACTGTTCCTATAAAATTGAACCAATTGTTGTATTTCTGGATGGTGGTTACCAGCGCGCTGCTTCTTATTTCTGAGGAGAATTCTTTCTTCTTTGTTCTTTTTGCAGGTTCGCCTTTCTTTACCCTATACCTTACTGATTATAACTGTTTTAGTTACTCTACCATAGGGACTTACCAGCAAGCGAGTTAGAAAAATATTCTTTTGTCTCCTGAAATCTGAACTTTGTGCAATAATTTCAAATCCTTTGGATTGCCAGGATTTTGGTGGTTTTCTAGAAGGTGCTGACTCTAATTACCGGTTTCATCCACCACGACTGCTATAAAAGCCCCCCTTTTTCGAGGTTGAACCATCGGAGCAACTGTCCTGCGATGAAGTTTATTTTACTCCTTCTATTCTCCCTTGTTTTAGGTAACGTTTTCTGATTACATTAATGTTCGAAGTTCGTAGAGAGACGTTTGCAGTGAGCGGGAATGGAATTACGGATCCGTGCCTGGAGGAAAGATCGACAGGTCCTTGTAGAGCTCTTATGATAAGGTATTCCGTTATTTTTCTATTCTGTTAGTTTTGCTTCGGAACAATGATCGGAGAGAATGCTGATTCCAGTAACTTTTCGGTCCTGTAGATTATCGCGACTGTAGGTAACTGAAGTCTGGAAGTTCTGTCTTGCTATGTGAAGAGTGTATTCACTGAGTTGTATGCTATCGTGTGTATTCATTGAGTTAGCAAAACATTTGCTAGGAGGCGCTGTCAGTTTTCTCATAACTGCGACTGCTTCCATATGTTTGTGAATGATACAGATCTGTTTTTATTTCAATATTACTGTCTCATGAACAATATCTATGTTCACACTTGTCTAAATGCTCTGATGTTTAGATGGGGATTTGACCAAGACTCAAAAAAGTGCATACCATTCTTCTACGGTGGCTGTGGTGGAAACAGGAACAACTTTGAAACTGAAAAGGAATGTAAAGAAAGATGTGTCGTGAAAGAAAAAATAAGAAACTAATTGTAGCTTTTTGTTAAGTTACAAATAAAGCATTTCTTCGGAAGAATGTTGAAAGTTGAAGATTGACACTGTTTGGTTTAAAGCTTTAACAGGATTTCCGAAAGTTGAACTGGTCCACTCCGAGAACATAGTTCGACTACTCATATAGAATGAAAATCGGACGAAGTTCAGATATAGTTCTGCCCAATCGCATTTTCCAAAAATTTCTATTTTTGAAATAAAAGTTTATGGTAAAGAAGAGTCATATTTTTAGACAACAATTAAAAAAGCAAACTACTGAAAACAATGGATTGCCAAATTTATGTAGTTGCATCCAACAATTTCTTGAATTTTGATGTAATACGATGACAATGTGTAATTTTGGAAACTCTTTCAGCTACAACCACAAGCTACCTTAGGTTGCAGTTACTGCCTTTCAGGCGACTATTTGGTTACATGAATTGTCCCATGTACGGATCGAAGGCTTGAGGAGCACCGCCAGCGGTGATGGAGAAGTTTGACTGGATGGAGAGAAACGAGTTAGACAACTCTTAGGCTAGTTTTGGCAGATTGTCCCATAAAGATTAACATGGAGCACTGGCGGATGAAACATGGAAAATATCAACAATTTACCCAGTATCCGGAGGTAGTCGCAGAACACTATCTTAGCTTCTTTGATCACGTTATAAGTGCACCGCGTGATTGTCTTTTTCAAGTTGTCCTGAGGATGCTCCCAGACCCGAACTGGAAAGGACCCCCTGGTCGCAAAAGAAATTTCTGCACGGAAATGAAAAGAACGATTTGAAGACGCTTCGCTTTGAGAGGCAGTTTATTCGAGTTGTAATGGTTATGGGATAGCGACGGCTGCTAAATTCTACGCGAGTTTCGGCTGAAGTTCGATCAGGATAGGCTCGGATTTGTCTAAGGAACACACACCTCGACGAGGATCCATATGACCGCGTTAAGGACGTAACATCTGTCCACCGTTCAAGTAAACATAAGTCATTTTCATCGTTTTCAGCAACACGCCAACGTTTGGATAGATTTCAGGAAGAGCAAATCAGTGGTACGAGAAGGGTTTTGAAGGGGGAAGGGCACAGTGGGTTCCCATATTTCGAGAAAAATTACGAGCTGGTGAGGGTGGACTTAGGTACAGCACCGTCACTCACCAGCTTTTTTCAATATTCGTGCTTAACATTGTACTTCAAGTCAAGAAACGGTAAAACGTGACCATGCTCACTGACCAGTATTGCATATGCAACAAAACGGACACATTTTTCTTGTTTTTCTTGTTTAAAGGCAGCATACCACGAATCTGAATTGGTGCAGATTTCAGGTGGAGTATTCGTATATGGGATGGGAGACAACGGAGAAGGAGGTGATTCCGTCCATTTCTTGCTAAGTGCCGTAAAAAACGGCCCGGAAGATGCGGCGCCGCACAAGACTGGCGCGCTCCAATCGAACCTCTTGTGCAAAATGGTGCGCCAAAACGAATGAAGCCGTATCTTCCGGGCCGTTTTTTACAGCAATTAGGAAGAAATGGACGGAATCACCCCTCCCTCCGTAGTCTCCCATCCCGTATACGAATACTCCACCTGAAATCTGCACCACCTCAGATTCGTGGGGTGATGCCTTTAAAGTTTTTTGGCTGATGTTCGAAGTCTGTAGAGAGGCCATTACAGTGAGCTAAAGGAGGAATAAAATTTCATGCAGGGAGGAGTTTTGAAAAGCAGGACCTTTCCTGGCTGCTCTCGAAGTGTAGGGAATCATTATTTGGCTGCGTTAGTTTAGCTTTAGACGAATCATCGGCGAAGATGTTGATTCTAAAAATTGAACAACTTAGATAGATGATATCGATTATGGCTAACAAAATGCTGAAAATACGGTTTTGCTATGTAAATACTACTTGTCAAAATTTTACACGTGTACATCCATTGAATCAGGAAGACATTTATTAAGGAGCGTTGCCACTCATCAGGGAAAAAAAAAACAATTTTTTACACTTGTTAAAGATTTGAATCTAATCATACGTTGGTTCTACCACTTCTCATTGTTGGGGAATTTGAAACAGATGTGATCTGTTCTGTCATCAGTGAATGTACGCTGTAAGTGTCCTGAAATTTAGGTGCGGATTTAACTTGAAGATAAAGAAAGATGTGGCATAATAGAACTACGGAGATTGTCAATGAAATAAAAACAGTTTTGCAACTGCAAACAAATAGAAGAAAGGTTGTATGGTTGGAAAGAAGGGAAAAAAACCTAAATTTACCTTCTATTGAAGGCTAAGTGCTTACAAATAAAGTATTCCTTTGGGCGAATGTGTTTTGGAAGTTGAAGATTGACACCCTTCAGAGATATTCGAAGATGTATTCATAAAACTTGTCACCATCTTCCCATTTTATTGGGTGGTCCGGAAATTTCTGTTCCAGCAACAAATGCAATATTTGATATTTTGATGTGATATGATAACAGTCTAGGAGCTTGGGTTCTTGGAAACTCTCTCAGTCATAACCTCAAACGTTAAACTGCAATTATTGCCCTTTAGGCGAATATTTGATGACATTTTACTTTCTTCTGAGTGAGATATCAATTTCCGGATAGGCTTCAAATGGAGAAAAAAAATGCTCTAGAGTGTGTTCCAAAATTTCCATTTCAACATAAGTTACGATCGAACGGGTGTGGACAACGGTGCCACACCGTCACACACCGTCCCTTCTTTAATTTTCATGCAGTATTATATAATACGATCATGTTCGCGATCACTAGTACGCATCAAAGACATCAAATGAGAAGCGCTCTTTTCTAATTGTGCTCTTATCCTTGGTTTCACAATATTAGGTAAATAAAAATTCTGAGCGTTTTCGGTAGATGCCTTTAAACCAGGTTATATTACGAGAACAAAAACCGAAAAAGATCGTGGTCCGGTAGTCGCAGTGAGATGGTCCACTCGATCGTTAAGGACGTGTCACCAAAGTCTTCTGTTTCCTGGGATTGGATGGGACTATTCATTCACTATGAGCTGTTCCCATCAAGCCAAACCCTCAATTCGAACCTCTACTCTCCACTGCCAACCACGACGACCAGAAGCGGCCAGAATTGGCCAACAGGAAAGGTGTTGTGTTCAACAAGATAACCCAAGGCCGCACAAAATTTTACCATGCGTCAGGAGCTCTGAGAGTTTGGATGGCTGGTTCCACTGCCCTACCGTATAGTCTAGACCTTGCGCCAATCGATTATCACCTTTTCAGGTGTTTGCAAAATATTCTTGATGGTACAAAACTGGCAAGAATAGAGAGGTCCGTGAAAATGAAGTGATCAGAATTTTTCCAGTAAGAACGGAGACTCCTTCAGTTGCACAAGTATAAAATTGTCATCAAAATGGACAAACGTTATTCAAGAAAAAACAGAGCATATTTCATCTAAGTCGGTTTTTTCTAACTATTTGCTACTTTCTCTCAATTTTATTATATTTATTTGTCGAAATAAAGCAAAAATCGCTCAGAACTTCTAACTTAACTCCCTATTTTTCTTTTCTTTCTCCCATCGTTCAGTAGTTTTCAGATCCACTTTTTTGATCGCTTCCATATTTTCTTCATTTTTGGAAGGTCTTACTTCTATATGCATTTTTCACTATGAAAAACTTTACTACCTATTCCTCCACGCAATAGTTGTGGAGGGTATCACAGGGAAACGGGTAAATTTTGAATGTAGTAGTAGCAGGCCTGAGAATAGCCCTGGTATAGATGTGAGAGGGGTACAGTCCAGCACACAACTGTTTTCCATATTATAATCATGAACTACCCAGTGGAGGTAGTGTCTATTGGCTGTAGAGTTATTTTTACAAAAAAAAGGTGAGCAAATACGAGTGTTGCTCTGTGGGAATCACGACATCATGACAATTTAGGACATTTTGCTGTAACTTAACACGCCATCAGTACATGGGTTAAGAATTTCGACAAGGCGACCCCCATTTTTAGAACGACATGGCTGAATTGAATGACGCCGCTCTGGTTTCCACAATGTACGGCCCGAACTCTACGATTTTCCTGAGCTTTCCAATCAATTAACAATCCAATTAAAAACAGCGTATCGATTCAATTTCTTGATTCGCTGCCTTCAATTTAGTTTATTCTTAATTAGTTGTAGTTTCTGTTGACCGACAGTCGCATTTTCACTATTTTTGTGAAAAGACTACTTCAAATAGACGTTGTGCGGATCCACTGGTCTATGATTACCAAATGGCAAGTGGTTGTATAAAGTCAGAGACCGAGACACTCTAATCTGTCTACCAATTCTATGGGGTTACCATTACTACAATGAGAATTGTTTCTAGGGATACAATTAAAAAAAGGCTTGTGTCAGGGTGAACGCAATTTGCTGCAAGATTCAAAGTTCTTCAAAACCATTCTAGTGCAAACCAACCATTTCGTCCCTCCGCGGTCGATAAATTGATACTAGACCTGTCTGGGAGGATAAAAGCACTGACTTGATCGGTTGGCTTATACTTATAGCTATCTGGCGCCGGCGCGCCAGTCCGACGCTGGTGGAACCCCTGCGCCCCCTTTTCGAATTTCGAGACACACACACACACACACACACACACACACACACACACACACACACACACACACACACACACACACACACACACACACACACACACACACACACACACACACACACACACACACACACACTTCTCATACTATAGTTGGGTCAAAACGACATGAAACACGGACCGCTGCCCATGCGGCCGCGCTCAGAAACGGTGCGGTGGAGACAGCGGTTGGAATCGAGGTGGGACCATGGCGAACTGCAAAGGTGTATGGCGGTAGCGTGCATCCTTACACGATCCCAACCGCTACGCTCCACCGCTCCGCTTTGAGCGCAGCCGCTTGCGCAATTGTCCGTGTTTCATGTCGTTTTAACCCGACTATACTCTTCGAGATTTACACACACACACACGACAGAATAAGCCCGTCATTATATATCATGATAACAGTTTTACTTACAATACAACAGGAACATACCAGCAACGAACTAGAAAAATATTCTTTTGTCTCGCAAACGCCGAATGTGGTACAATTATCCTTTGGAATTCTTTTGACTGCCAGTATTTTTGGTGCTTTTTTTAGAAGGCGCAGACTAATCACCGCTTCGGTTTCATCCATCAGGACGGCTATAAAAGACCCCCTCTCTCGAGGTTGAACCATCGGAGCATCTGTCCAAAGATGAGGTTTCTACTATCTATTCTCTTCTGCCTTGCTTTAGGTAACATTTTCTGCTAACACTAGTCTTCGAGTAACATTTTCTTCTCATACTACTCTTCGAGATTTACAGAAAGACTATTGCAGTGTGCGGAGAGGTAAGGAGTCATTCGTGCAGCGGGGGAATTAGTAACAGGACCTTGCAGAGCTATTATGCCAAGGTATCCCAACATCGTTTCATTACGTTGGTTTGTCTTCAGAAGGATCATCGGGAGGATGTTGTTTGTAGAAATTTGATAACTTCTTAGTCCCGTAGGTGATCTCGATTGTAGTCAATCGAAGAATAAACAGTGATTTTCGAAATTTAACACATGTGTATTCATTGAGTTAGCAAAACATTTGCTAGGAAGCGCTGTCACTTTTTTCATAACTGAAACTGCTACCCATGTGTTTTTTAATGATTTAGATTTGTTTTTACATAGAAATTGCTATCTTAAATCGTTATGAACAGTATCTATGGCCCAGAAAACGTTCGAAAATTTCCACTCGAGCAATTTGTGAGGGAGCAGCCGTGGGCAACGGTACAGGAGCCTGGCTTTTTATTGATAAGGAAACACTACAACATGGTAGCTTCACAAGAGAACTAAAATCACAGACCATGGAAAATAATGAATGGACAATAAATAATTAAATATAGTTGCATCCACCAATTCTTCAATGTTCTGATGTGATATAACAACAATCTGGAAGTTTGGGTTCATGAAAAATGTTTCAGTTACAACCTCAAAGCACGGTAGACTGCTATGATTGCCTTAGCAGCGAATATTTGATGACATTTCGCTTATTTTTCACTGAGATATCAATTATCACATAGATTTCAAGGAGGAGAAGCTAATGGTCTAGGGCATATTTCAAAATTTCCGTTTCAAGATAGGTTACGATCGGACGACTGTGGACAGCGGTACGGCACCGTCACACACTGTGATTTTTTGAATTTTCATGCAGTAGATGTTCAGTACTTCAAGTCAAGAAAGAGTGTTACATAGTCGTGTTCGTGATCACTGTTGTATAACAAGGATGCGAAATGGATAGTTTTCGTTCTTGGTTATGTTCCTAACCTTTCATTTGCAATATTAGGTGAAATAAGAAGTTCTGAGTATTTTCGTATGATATCTTTAGTGAGCCATATCTGGTAATGTGAAAATCACATCCGGTCATACAATATCATACCACACGGCAATTTCAAGGCTACATTACGAGAACAGAAACCGAAAAAGATCGTGGTCCAATTCGGACTTCTACTCTCCACTGACCATATTGAAGGAGGAGATCGGCCAGAAGCAGCCAGAATTGGCCGCCAACAAGAAGGTGTTGTGTTCAACAAGATAACCCCAGGCCGCACAAATCTTCCACGTTGCGTCAGAAGCTCTGAGAGCTGGGATGACTGGTTCCACTGCCCTGGCGTATAGTCCAGACCTTGCACCAATCGATTGTCACCTTTTCAGGTATTTCCAAAATATTCTTGACGGTACAAAACTGACAAAAAGAATTTTGTGAAAATGAAGTGATCAATATTTTTGCCAGTAAGAACGAAGTCTTCTTCGCAATTATAACATTGTCATCAAAATGCACAGAAGTTATCTAAGAAAAACAGTGCATATTTGATCTAAATCGGTCATTTCTAACTATTTAATACTTTCTGTTAGTTTTATTATATTTATTTGTCGAAATAAAGCGAAAAAATGCTCAAGAATTTTCACTTCACTTAATATTTTACTCTTCTTTCTCGCATCGTTAAGTAGTTTTCCGATTAACTTTTTTGATCGTTTCCATATTTTCTTATTTTTTGGAAGTTATTATTTCTATATGCATTTTTCACAATGAAAAACTTCGCTGCTTACTCCTCAACGCAATAGTTGTGGAGGGTATCACAGACAAACCGGTAAATTTTGAGTGCACATAGTAGTAGCAGCCCGGAGAATAGCCCTGGCATACAGGAGAGAGGGGTACAGTCGAGCACACAACTGCTTTCCATATTGTAATCATGAACTACCTAGTGCACGTAGTGTGTACTAGGTGTGAACTATTGCTCAACGGGAATTCCGACATCATGACAATTTAGGACATTATGTTCTAACTTGCCACGCCATCAGGATATCTGTTAAGAATTTCGAAGCGGCGACCCAACTTTTTAGGATGACGTGGCTGAATTGAGTGGTGCCGCTCTGTTTTCCACAACCAACGACCTAAAGTGCGCGTTAACCCTGGGGTTTCGTACCACGTCAATTTCTTGATTCGCTACCTTTTATTTAGTTTATTCTTAATTATTTGTAGTGTCCGTTGACCGGCAGTCAGGCATTTTCACTAATTTTGTGAAAAGACTACGCCAAACGTGCCGATCTACTGGTCCATGATTACCGAATGGCAACTAGTTGCATAAAGAGGGAATCCACTCTCATCTGTCTACCAACTCCTCAGGGCTACCACTACTACAATGGAAATTTCCCGTTTCCTTATGCCATGTTGTATTTTAATGGTTTTTTCGTGTATTAGTAAACCATTTAATTCCTTGGGATTTTAAGTAGGAATACTCAGTTTTATGGCTGTCATCAGTGCTTCAATCTTGCTATCATCATTCTTTTCGAAACGTTTTCTACAATATTGGGTTCATCTTCTTGAAATCCATCTACTAATAGGTGTCTTGTAAGAAGCTCAGGCTTTACGAAGAAGTGGACATGGTGTACGGCCAATCATTCGCCAAAACACGATATCCACTTTCGCGTAGAGTTGTTCGTGTTATGGCACAGCATCGGCAAAAAGTAGTCTAACAGTTGCCTAAGCCGCTTCTTTTCACGCGGTCAAGCTGCTCGATCACCGCTGACGACTGCCCAGGTCTTCGACCCGAATATGGTAGTAGGGGGATTCACGTCACTAAATAGTCTCCTGAAAGCCAATAACTGCAACCTAAGGGAGCTTGTGGTTGTAGCTGAAATTGTATCCAAACTTCTTCATTCCCATCGTATCACAACCAAATAAAATAGTCGATTCATTAACTCAACTCAACTAACAACTTAGTCATTAATTTCACTACTTTGGGATTTTGATTTTTGTGTGAAAATATAGTTTTCTTCACTTCGCACGTCTGTTGCAAGAACAGGAAATTTCGGAACAACCCATAGACGTGCGATTCAGCAGAACTACATCTGAACTTTGCAAGATTTTGATTCTACATGAATAATCCAGCCACATTCTTGCACTAGAGCATGCCAACCTTCAAAAACCCTACTTTTCTTCCCTTTCCATTAATTATTGTCCTCTATCCTGTTTCTCGTAAAAATCTAGATAGTGACAAGCTTTGTGAATACATCCATGGGGAGCTTTGAAGCAACAAGCGTAAATCTTCAACTTCTATATCACATCTTCCGAAGAAATGATTTATCTCACAAAAAGCTACAATTAGGTACTTAATCTCCTTTATTCATGCAGGTTCTTTTGCATTCCCCTTCACTTTTAAAATTGTTTCTGTTTCCACCGCAACCGCCGTAAATGAATTGTTTGCATTTGCCGTCGTCATATCCCCATCTAAACATGAGAGCATTCGGAAAACTGTGAGCATAGATACTGACAACGACAACTTAAGGCAGTTATGCCGATGTGAAAATAGATCTAAGTCATTAACAAGCATACAGAAGCAGTTTTAGTTATGAAAAGGTGACAGCGCCGCCTAATTAATGTTTTGGTAACTCAATGAAAGTATGTATGTTATATTTCGACAAGCACTTTTCACATAGCAAGACAGAATTTTCAGTTTTCAGTTACTTACAAATGAGACAATTTACGGAACCAAATGTTATTGAACCTTCAGAATCGACATCTTCGCCGGTGATTCTTCCGAAGCTAAATTAACGCGATGAAATAACGATATCTTACCTCCTAAAAAGAGCCCTGCAGGGTCCTGTTTTCCTGAACGGGTCCTTGCATGGATCCGAAGTCAACCCCACGCTCACTGCAATGGTCTCTCCATGAACTTCTAGCATCAGTGTAGTAGAAAATGTTACCTAAAACAACGCAGCAGAGAAGGAATAGAATGAATCTCATCGCTGGACAGATGCTTCGACGGTTCAACATCGACAGAGGGGTTTTTTATAGCCGTTCAGATGGATGAAACTGCTGCGGTAATTAGAGTCAGCACCTTCTAGAAAAAGCTCAAAAATCCTGCCAATCCCTAGCATTTAAAACAATCGCACGAAGTTCAGATTTAACGAGACAGCAGAAAATTTTTTTTAACTCGTTGCTGGTATGCCCCAGTTACATTGTAAGTGAAGCAGTTAACAGCAAGGTACAGGATGGAGAAAGACGAGAAAAGAAAACTGAGCTAAGCTAATTAGAAGCAAGAAGTAGACCATCATCCAGAAAAACAACCACTTATTCAGCTTCACGAAAGGAGTAGCTCGTTCTCTTTTGCGACTCGAATATGCTACAAAAGCTGCCTTTCCAAGCAATCGTCCGCGTTGAGGCTCCCGTGCTTCTACTATCCGTCAGCCAACTCCAATTCGTACTCCATTCCCTGGATTACTGGGCAGAATTCGGAACCTCTTTCCATTTTAGGAGAATGCTGCAGTTAGCGATGGTCCCGCGTTCAGCATAACCTCTACATTGAAGGCCTCGCTTCGAGCGCCGCCACTTACGCAGCTGCATCTACCTTCACAAAGTTTTCACCCTACGACATTAGAACAAGTGTTGTGATTGACTATTCCAGACTATTGATATATTAGATCGCGTGTTTTTCCTCCCTCTCCTTGAACCCAGCTATCTTTGAGATTTGAGATTTGAGATGAGGTCTGGCGCGGAATTAGCTTCGGAACCGAGCTTCGCGACGTTTTGGCCAAAACGTATTCAGAATTTTTGCTGTTATTGATATTGTTTTGTTTATTTTCGTATGGTGTTTGAATCAGTTTGGGTTTGGTAAGGTGGGAAGATAAGGCGAAGAATTCTTCGTAACGATGAAAAGTAATGTGTAATACTTCAAAGTACTGAGCACCTATCACCAAATGGGAAAAAACCGCGTGGCTTTTTGTCCCATATACTTTCCATTTTTGCGAAATGTTGAGAGGAAAATCAAATTTTCTCTTCTTGCTCGATCATTGCGCAGTTTCATGTCCTCAGTATATCCGCTCAAAAGTGCCTTTCGATAGAAGATAATCTAAATATGGGGTTGAAACAAGGGAATTGGTCGTAATTTGTCGTCTGTTTCAAAAAATTGTAAGTGTCCAAACCTCATTTTTGACTCCTTACCCCTTGCAGAAGCACTGAATAAAATTGTTTCTTCCATAAATCAATTGGTTTTTTTTTTCGGATCGGTGTCTAACGACAATTGAACTGCACCAGATAAACAAGTAATAACGACTTCTGAGTAGCAATGAGTGCTAAATTTACTGAGATTCTGAAAAAATAGTGTCCACCAGAGTGAGTGTTTTCTGGTTGTCTCACCTATGAAAAACTTCACATTTCCCTATTATTGAGTTAACCGAATATGCTCAAGGTGCTACAATGTAAACTATTCTTCAGTATCACCGTCATTCTTGGAACATTTGTTTTTGCTGAAAACCACTTTACGATCTGGCTAAAAAATGTCCTAAATCGATTAGGAATTGCGCTTGAGTGGGAGAAGGGTTTACGTTCGTTCAATGAAAAAAAGAGGTTTCATCACTAATTGCTCCATTTTTAATTGCTGTAATTTCTGTTTAATCTTACATATTTGATTTCTTTTTATAAGCTGCACTGCTCAGCACACTAAATGGTTCGTTAAATCTTCTGTTAATTGAATGTTCTGAAACAAGCATTATTTTTGATGGAGCAGTCAAAAAAACAGTGCTCTGATAATCCCAATGGTGGAATGAGATGAATTTGCAGAGTACTTGCAAATTTGCTTCTTTTTTTTCGCCGTTTTGAGATAACTTCTTTCAATTGCGTTCATTTTTGAAGGAAAGCAGATGTTCGAAGTCAGCACCTCATGATCTACTCGGTAAATGGCTTCTATCATCCAAAAATTATTTGTCGAACAGTGAATCTTGCTGTGCACTGCCTTGACCCTGGAAACGAGTCGCTTTTAATTTTCCTTCAATTACAACTACTGTCAGAGTATAGTTAATATTGAAATTTTCACTAGTGTCTCTGAAGAATCCGAACATAGAGGATAAGGGGAGTATTTCTAACCCTCATACTAATATACTTGTGAAATTTTCAAAAATCCGAAAATTCTGGAACATGATATTATTTCCGTTCAATCCACTTTATTCCCATCTCCGCTCCTTAAGAAATGGGAACTACATAAGAAAATTGTTGTATGCTAGCTGTCAAAACCAAGCGTTATTCTTTGAAGTTTTTAAAGTTTAAAATTGAATGAAATTAGATATAAATTACTGCATACGAAAGTGATCCATATTGATTCAATAAGAATTTTCTAGTGAGTGGTCTCATGCAATCTATGGAACACATGATTCCTATTCTGGTTTAAAGACATCACCCCACGAATCTGAGGTGGTGCAGATTTCAGGTGGAGTACTCGTATACGGGATGGGAGGCTATGGAGAGGGGGGGGGGGGGGTGATTCCGTCCATTTCTTCCTAATTGCCGTAAAAAACGGCCCGGAATATGCAGCGCCGCACAAGGCTGGCGCGCTCCTGTCGAACTCCTTGTAGAAAATAGTGCGCCAGAACGCCTGAAGCCGTATCTTCCGGGCCTTTTTTACGGCAATTAGGAAGAAATGGATGGAATCACCTCCCTTTCCATAGTCTCCCATCCCGTATACGAATACTTCACCTGAAATCCGTACCACCTTAGATTCATGGAGTGATGCCTTTAATTAATTTCCTATGTATTGTGTAGATAACGGGACATCAACTTATTCAAGGCTACAAACTATCTCCTCCCACCATAATCCGCATTCATTTAGAGATGATTTATGATTTCTGTTGTGTCAATCGCCATGAATGCGACAGGGGGACAAATACACTCGCTGATGAATGAACAACCCGAACTCTCCAATTTCCCTGAGCTTTCGAATCAATAAACAGTGCAGTTAAAAACAAAGTATCACGTCAATTTCTTGATACGCTGCCTTTAATTTAGTTTATTCTTAATTAGTTGTAGTTTCTGTTGACCGACAGAAATTACAATTTTTGTGAGAAGACTACGCCAAACGCACGTTGTGAACCGATCCACTGCTCTATGATTACCAAATGAAAACTAGTTGTATGAAGAGGGAAGTCACTCTCTTCTGTCTACCATCTGCTCAGGGCTACCACCACTACAATGGAAATTTCCTGTTTCCCTGTGCCATTCTGTACTTCTGTTCGTGTATTTGGCTCTCAATTACTTTAATTTCGACTCTATAACATTGTTCTTGCACCAAAACATAAAGTTTTCTTTAGTGCACTATTTAATTTCTTAGGATTTTAAGTGGGAATACTCATTTTTAAGGCTATCATCAATGCTTCAATCTTGCTATGGTTATTCTCAGTGATCTAAAAGTGGTCATCGATATATCTATCACCTAAGGAACCTAAGGAATTCGATAATAATTCAGTCGAAATGGCAGGAAAGCATTATGTGAACCTCGGGATGAGGCTCCAGTTGAGCTCCGGCTCTCCCAGCGCTAAGAATGGCTGAACAACATCGAGCATAGAATCAAACACCACGTGTTCACGTTTGTCGAAGAAAGAAAGAAAAAAAACAGACTCTGCAATTCATAGAGTGTTTCGTTGTTTTTATGTCATGCTCAAAATTTTCTGCTGTGCATTTGTTGATCCGGGCGTACATAAATAATACAGCATTAAGGGCGCACATTAGAAAAACCTGTTACACATTAGCGGATCACATTTCACTTTGGTTAATTTCGCTTTATATGGAGTCAGATTCCTTCAACCACTTACCATTTCATATATTCTACCGCAATTTTTACAACATTCTCAAGTTTTCATCATTTTCAATCGTATATGCGTATTCTTACGAGAACAACTTCAGGAATTCATTTGATGAAACTACTGTAAACTCAAAGAATTCGGTTTCTATGTTTTTGTGGATTTCACCGCTTTCCTGTTTTGTGTACGGAGGCCGTGATTACACAAAATGACGATAAAATTGCTGCAATTCCTAGTATAAACGGAGTTAGATGCTTTCAAGATAATCGCAGCTGAGCTGGCTCCACTTGTTTTCATTGATTCAGCAAAAGGCTGCAATGAAACTTTCTCTCCTATCAGTTCTTCCTTTTTGATCTATCTAAACCCTATCAGGGAATGTTTAGGATTCCAATTTTTCTGGAGAATTTTGCTGTGTGACTGAAGTATTCTTTGTTTTTGAGTTTCGTGGAAAAATCTTATGCGATCCTATTCAGAACCACATGCCCATTTGATCCTTAGCGTTAGGATTTCTCATTCATTCTGTTTTACTTCAGAAAATTTCAAAAAAGTGAAGAGATCTGTTGAAAGATTGGATGAGATTTTAAAAAAATGGCAAGGGTTCAAATAAAAATAATTAATAAATAGGTAAATAACACTTGGCGGATATTAATTGATAAATAAAATTCGAACAGTACGAGGATGGCTAAAATGGCAAGAATAGGAATCGAGGATTGTGTAGACCTGGAAACCCATCGAAATAAGCAGTGATGAAATGACCGATACTTCAAAATTTGCTGGATCAGAAGCTAATTCTTTATGATTAGAAGAGATTATAATTATAATACACCTTAGTCTAATTAGAAGAATTTTTACGGTCGGGGTCCTATTCTCGACGTATTCTAAAAGCAGCAACTTTGTTTTGTTTTTTCAACGAGTTTCGTTTGCGTTCAATCAACCTACAAACTTCATATTCTCTCGTCTATGAACCTAGAATTCTTTATAGAATAGAACTGGAATCTACTATGTTTCGCAGGTTGTTAAACGAAAGTTTTACGATGTTTTCCGGTCTGACTTTTCAACATTTTTGTCCTCTTTAGACGGCTTAAATGCTATTTCTCTGCATTGCAATTTGGACCACTAAAAGTATCTTATCTTTCCCTGTAATTATCTTTAATAAACTTCAGATGCATCTAGGAGAATTCCAGGAAGAGATAGGATATTTTAGGTCGGCACGGTAGCTAGGAAGAAATATGATATTTGATGGTCCAAACTGCACATGAATCATTTTTGTCTTCAAATCTCTGAAGACGACGTAAGTGTCGAAACGCCAGACTGGAAAGCACAATAAAACTTTGGCCAATATTTCTTTTAAGAGAGATTATGTCGTAAACTTCAGCTCAATGCTACTATTACATTCCTCTGCGACGAAATTCAATCAAATGTCACATGCTGGTGCACAATTATAGCTGAAATTTAGCTGATTCTCTATTCCTGAATTAAGAAGGTCAGAAAAACAACGTAGCTATCTTTACCAGGGCCATTTTGGAGTTCAAAAATGAGCGTTGAAAGTGCGTTTATTTTTTTTTAAATGATAGAGTCCATGAACACTGTGATCTTCAAGATTTTCCGTTGTAAAACAACATGTGGCGTGATGAAGAATGGGTGGTTGCTTGAAATTTATTCGGTACTTTAACCATAAGCTTCAGTGAAACATAAGTTTGTTTCTGTTGTCACGTATGTCCTGAAAGTATCACACAAATAACTTCTTAATGAAGTACAAAGGCACTTTTGTCGTCCCCAGGTTTAAAGAAGCATAATGATGTCCGGTACAGATTTTTTCTGACAAATAGGGACTTTTTGTATTTAAAGACAGCGTGTCACGAAATTGACGTTGTTGGGATCTCTCCACTCGTCGTTGGGATTAGATAGGGGCAAGGATGTGGTTCACAATCAGAATCAGGCTCAATTCCGCCTAGTAATCTCCAGAGGGACACGTGAGAAACAGCCGTGGTTGCACCGTTTTCCCCTACAATGCAACTTGTTACGCGGTAGAACATAATCGATTCCGTAGTCGTACAGCGTTCATTATCCAAGTAATGTAGCTTAAATAAGCACCCCAATTTGCATAACGCAGATCGTTTGCGGATTAACAGCCTTCTACTCTCCGTAATAAGTTGCATCGTTGGAGACACCGGTGCTGCTGCCGTACAAGGCTGTTTCACACGTTTTCCCTGGATTACTAATGAGAATTGATACTAATGAGGATCATATTCATAAAATACACCTATCCAATTGTGGTGATTTCCCAACATCGACAACTGCTGACTATTGTTCAGACTATCGTCCAGTTCGTACCTATTTACTGTATTAGGTCTATTTTGTAGTAACGACAGATGCTCGTTCGACTCGTATGGGGTGTTACGTATTTTTCCGCCCAACTATGTGCTTTAAAGGGCATATCCAGGATTTCTGGGGGGTGTAGACTATAGGAGATTTGTCCTAACTTTGATTTGGTCATACTTTTCCGTGCTCAGCTGAGAAGAGTTCGAAACCCCGTAGTTCCGCCACGAATAGAGAATTCAATAAATCTTAAGGAAGTTGGGACCTACACTACATGCTCATGATTTACTCGCAGTTGTTCTGTCAAGGTGATCGGTCGGTTAGATATGGATATCCAGATGTGAAGTAGTGACAAGGCAGTGGAGATTGGCAGCTAATCAGAGCGATGCTTTGCTTTTTCGGATTCGGAGCGACCAGCTGGATCGAAAATAGCTAATCGGCGACTTTACTTCGTCGGAACCCGTCTAACAGCAATAACTTCTGAATGCTACGTTCTTCGTTTACAGAAAAAAGTAGAGGTTGTCATGAAATTTTCTTCAATCCTTAGGAAATCTTCATCGTTTCCATTGATCTCCTGTGGGATTTCAGAGAGTTTGCAGTATTCTAAATACTTCATTTAAAGGATTCGCACGTTGTAAAAGGTGATGTGCTCTGAGCTTTTTTTCCTACACATTCTCGTAGACTCACGGCGGCCCAAAATGGAGGAAAGATGATAGAAATGTTTCGTCTAAGCAATCAACGCATAATAACCCTGATCAACAAATGGCTTTAGTGTAACCTTCCAGCATGGTTAAGAAAATACTACTCCTAAATCAGAGGTTCTGGGCTATGGGGCAAAGGCTTGCTTGATTTCTTTCTATCTGCTTCATAAACGGGATAGAAGGACCATTAATGGAACTTCTTCCATACTTGTACCCTTATATAGATGACCAGCCTGAACGTCCGGCTAAATCCGGACTTCAAGCTTTTTTGGTGTTCGCTTCGCTCGCCTTCACCGATCAATAAAACACAACAGTAGCCACATTTTTTTTGTAAAACTAGAGTTGTTTTCTTTCTACTAACGCTTTTTTCACTTTTTTTGCTCGAAAATTTAAGCATATATGAAGGATTTTATGGTTTTTCTCTAAACGCTCAGTTCCATATTTGGAGAGCAATCCAGCTTAATTTTACACCTATGTTTCTCTCAAACCTTCACAACCTGGAAACATTGTTCGAAGTATGAGTCTCCTCCGTTCTCAACTATTAGCAAAAAAATGATGCGCTAACATGGAATGACGTGAATATCGCTATCGCAGTGATAAAAATAACGTTCTACGTCAGATCGCATAAAATGTTGGCTACTATGTAATGTATTTAAGCAGCAGTTCGCACGTGCGTTTCCTCTTTTTGAAGAAAGGATGATAGCAGTATCACGGAGACATGCTGGGAAAAAGATATGTGAAGGAAACATAGAAACCCTGGGATTCCCCTGCAGCAATCCGACGCACTGGAACACGTCTTTTCCCACTCTATAGCTCTCTGGTACCGGGGTACCATTTCAATCTCGTGGGAACCGATCCCACCCCATTTGCAGCTGTATGGCTCACGAATTCGACGCCGCATTACCCGTCTCACACAATTTTACCGCATTGAGGCTCCAGCGCAAAAAAAAAACGGAGGCCTTGGTATCAGTCTCCTTCTCTTTTTGGAATTTTTTGACCGAAACACACACATACGCAGACGCACACACGTGACTGAATAAGCTCGTTATTATATAGCATGATAGTTTGCAAATCTGGAAGTATACATTCACATAAAAGTTTATTTGCTCTCACTAACATATGAGAGAAACTAACTTGCCTTATCAAAGCCAACATACATAGCTAATAGCTTTATACAATGGTGAAAAGGTAGAGTGCTCGCCTATGAGATGCGATGGTTCGGCACCTCACTTCTGTAGAGTTTTGCATCATTATGGAGTATTTTCGTGACACACAGACAAACATACACACACTGGTTAAGCGCGTTATTATATAGCATGATATTCCTACGTTACCTGTCCTGCCTTGACGATCTCTGTGACATCTAACCGCGATTGGACCACGATCTTCTTCGGTTTCTGTTCTCGTAATGTAACCTTGAAATGACCGTATGGTATGATATTGTATCACCGGATGTGATACTCACATTGCCAGATATGGCTGGCTAAGGATATCATACGAGAATGCTCAGAACTTCTTAACGAAGGCTATCCATTTCATAGCCTTGATATGCAATTGTGATCACGAACACGATCATCTAACACTGTTTCTTGACTTGAAGTACTGATCATTTTTTTGCATGAAAATTCAAAAATTTACAGTGTGTGACAGTGTCGTACCGCTATCCACAGTCGTCCGATCGTAACCTGTCTTGAAACGGAAATTTTGAAATATGCCCTAGACCATCAGCTCCTCCTCTTTGAAATCTATCTGATAATTGATATCTCAGTGAAAAATAAGCGAAATGTCATCAAATATTCGCTGCTAAGGCAATCATAGAAGTCTACCGTGCTTTGAGGTTGTAACTGAAACATTTTTCATGAACCCAAACTTCCAGATTGTTGTTATATCACAACAGAACATTGAAGAATTGGTGGATGCAACTATATTTAATTATTTATTGTCTATTCATTATTTTCCATGGTCTGTGATTTTGGTTCTTTTGTGAAGCGACCGTTTTCCTTTAATTTGGAATTTTGTTGCAAAATTTCCGGACCAAGCAATAAAGTAGTAAGATGGTGAAAACTTCTGTGATTGATTGTCTTTGTGAGTAACTACGAAAAGCGTCAATATTGAACTTGTAAAACACATACTTCCGAAGAAATACGTTTTTCATTGTCACTGAACCTTCAATAAATTTAGAAATTTTCGCCACTTTAACCATGCAACATTTTATGCGCCTGTTCTCAGCTCCAAAGTTGCTTTTGCTTCCTTGACAACCTCGATAATTTTCACATTTCTTTGTCTTTGTGTTAAATCACCCCTAAATTTCAGGACATTTAAAGGGCATCACATCTGGATGACAGATCAGACACATGTGTTTCAAATTATCTGACAATGAGAAGCTGTAAAATTAACGAACGGTTATATACAAATCTCTAGTAAGTGCAGAAAATTGTTTTTTCCTTCCTTTGATGAGTGGAAGTTCTGTTCAACAAATACTTTGTTGATTCAGTGAATACATGCGTGTAAAATTTCGACGGGCTTTCTTTACAAATCAAAACTGTATTTTCAGAGTATGATTAACTGAAACCGAGTTTATCCACGTCACCAAAAAGTCGTTTAATTTTTAGATTCTTCCGAAGCTGAGTTAACGTAATGAATGCCCAAACTTCGAGAGCTATGTAAGGCCGTGCTTTCCAAATTTCTGCCAGCATGAATTTCTATTTTTCCTCCTGCTCACCACAATGGTCTCTCTACAAACTTGGAGCATCGGTGTGTCCAAACAATGCTATCTGAAAAAAGGAAGAAGACAAGAAATGGAAGGAACCACGTCGTCGGACAAATGCTCCAATGTTTCAACATTGAAAAAGGGGGTCTTTTATAGCCGTCCTGATGGATAATACTCATGCAGTAATTAGATCCAGCATCCTCTAAAAAAAGCTCTATAATCCTGGCCGTGCAAAGGATTTGAATTAATCGCAATAGGTTCAGATTCCACGAAACAACATAACATTTTTCTAACAAGTTCCCGGTATGCCCTTGCTGTATCGTAACTCCAAAAAGTTCAAGCGATAAGGTGCAGGATGGAAAAGACGGTCCTGCAGAAATGAACAAAAAATCACCATCTTCAAGAAAGATAATCATTACTGCAAGTTAGTCGCTGCTGATAAGCGTTTTCATCCATTCAAAAGATGAACCTGCAACTGTACACGTCTCTCGCTCCTTCTCACAATAGAGGAAATCTTAGTGAAATGTTTCCTTTCATTGTTCCACCTATTTTCCAGTTTTATAGCCATGTAAGGACAATGGAAATGCACCCTACAAACAAACGATACTGATTTACAAGTACTAGTGGGTACTAGATTTTACCCAAAAGCTGACAGAGAACTAAAGTGTTTCCTTACCTTATCACAGCCTCAATGAAAAAATTGACAGATTTCAACTATCGACCAAAGAGAAGTTTTTCAATTTCTTTCCAGTCTCGGTGAAATTTTGTTGGAAAACACTTGGCGAGTAGACTAAATAATCATTCAAATTGCTTTCTTATTTTCCTCAAAGCACTTTTTTTGCCTGTCTCTTTCCCCTAACAAGTGGATCAGAAAAATATTCAACGGTGGAGGAAGAGGGACGAGGAGTAAATTACTGCAAATTCGAGGTCAGGAACAATAAGGGAAAAAACATTTCCGTTTTGTTGTATTCGCAGTACTAGTCACGTAATACCGTTTCACGTCTTGAATTACAATGTCACACACGAACATTCAAAAAGCCAAGGTGCTGTACCGTTGCCTACGACTGCTCCCCCACAACTTGCTCGGATGGAAATTTCGGCACGTTTTCTGGGCCATCGGATTCCTCTCCTTGAAATCTATCCAGTAGTTGGTGTTATGCTAAAAAGACTCAAGTGGCTTACTTTGATTTAACCGGCGCACACATATGCTAGCGCGTCCGCACGCCTCGTCGCTGCTTGTGTCTCCCTTGGACATATCCGAGACCATCCTGTTCGATCTCATTGAGCTCGCATAGCATCTATCGGCGGTCGCTATCCCATAATTTGCGAAAATTACAACTGAATTGCCTCTCAATGCCAAACGTCCTCAGCTGATATCAGCTGAATTTTTCACCTCAAAAGACTGGGCAAGATGTCGGTAGTTTCCACGCGTGGCTGTCGTCCGCCAGTACACTATATCTAATCCCGTGGGAAGTTCTTCGTTATGGCACACTATCAGTCGTCTAAGTTGCTTCTCTCTACACGGTCAAGTCAAGCCTCTCCAGCACCGCTGATGAAGCAGCGCAAGTCTCCGATTTGTGAATCGTGGTAAGACAAATTCATGTCACCAAATACTCGCCTAAAGACAATAAGTGCAACCTAAGGAAGCATGTTTTGTAGCTGAAAGAGTTTCCACATTCTCATCGTATCACATTAAAATGTCTAGGGGTTGTTGGATGCAACCACATAATATTTCCACATGGTAGAATGGTCTATATTTGTTCAGTGAAAAAATTGGAATCGAGAGGTATTATCACTCACTGAACAATTTTTTATTGCTTTAATTCGTATTTAATCTTACATATTTCATCTGTTTTAATAAGCAGCGCGAGCAGATTGAATGTTTTGTTAAATGATCTGTTCATTGAATGTTCTGAATCAACCATTATGTTTAAAGGGTGTTCTTTTTTAGCGAAACAGTGCTCTCCCAGCAGTACAATGTTTTGAGCCTTTTTAAATTGTCTCCCTAGGAACAAATCCTGCACAGAACCACTATTGCCATCTATGTAGCTTCGAAAGCGACCGCTGTAAACAAGCCGAGGTAAGGCCATATGAACTACATATCTTTGGAAGCCTGAAATGGATATTGTCCATATAGCCATCTGAAAACGATGGTGCCTTCTCGTATTCGTCTCTGATCGTTGGTTTTGAATAATGTTGTAATAAATAAATAAATTGATAAATAAATAAACGGACAAATACGTAAGTATTTTCGCACATTACCGAAAAGGAGTAAATGAAGCAAAAAAAGTCCTCTGGTTTTTTGCGTGTACACCACGTATGTGCGAAAAGTTAGAACTCGGTAAGTGCGTGGCGCTCAATGCTGCGAAGAGAAGCAGATATATACATCGTAACGACATCAGTTATCCTTACGCCAGCGACGAGAGGCGATCGAATAACACACCTTGCGTTCTTGATACGCGCTCTGTCCGAGTTCTGGTCGAATCCATATATACCTTCGCAATGGCTACCGCCTACAGGACGTGGACTATTATGAGGAGTACAAAATCTGAGTCAACAAACTTTTCGATTTCGCCTGGACTTTTCGCTCTTGGCTGAAACTAGTCCACTATAAACGCAACTCTCAACGCCAGACGTAGGTGTACTTTAAGAGAGGGAGGAAAAACAAGCATGAACGAACTAAGCAACAAAACCTTGGTCCCACCTCTATTCCAACAGCTTTTCCCGCCGCGTCGCCTGGAGCGCAGCCATTTACGCAGTTATGCCGTGCTTTATGTCGTTCTGACCCTACCATGAGGTCGGGTCGGGTCAAAACGACATAAAAAAGGACAAACTTGAAAATGTACAGGGGAGCTATCGACAAAAAGATAATGGGGAGTTCAACATCAGTCGAAGCTTGATTTGGCAGGTCTGAAAAACGAGGGATGCAGAAAGAGGTCCCTCCAACGAGTGTCGATCAATATTGGATTACGAACCATTACCGGTAACTTCAGCCAGGAAAAGCGTCTTAAAAGGAAGTAAAAGCGAACTGCAGGAGAATCTTGATAACGAATGAACGTCAAGTGCGAACAAGTTTGAGAGGTCATCGGAGTTCTAGAACTTGCGGGAATTCTTTCCCCTACTAAAGCAATATAGTTGCAAGATGAAAAGATGAATTCCGGTCCTCAACACTGCCAACGGAGTCGTTGTCGGTGAAGCAACCCTGATAATTTGGAGGTATCTGGTCAAAACCTTCCTGAATCGGAAAGCGCCATCAGCTTCTGAACTTGGAACTTGAAAAAAGACGAAATGAAACTTCGTAGGTTCGACTCCCAACTGAGTCAAACTTTTGCTGAAAAGAAATTTTTATTGATTTGCTCGAGCTGCGGCCAAGATTGGTATTGAAATCTATTAACAGCTAACGTTTCAGCGTTTTCGCCTTCCTCAGATCCTGGAAAATCAAAGCCATTAGTAATTTGTTCTCTTCTTATCACCGCGCAGAAAGGATTCAAAAGGTAGGTAGGCTGATGCTCACCTCATTCGATAGAATTGGTAACGCAACAGACCACCAAGTACCACAACTACGATGTAGTTTTTATAGAAATATAAAATACCTGACGGCCCGGCCCGTAGACCAGAACCTGCCGAGATTTTGATATGGGGGTAGTTCGTTTGTGATCGCAATGCTCTCAATTCCTCCTGTTTATTTTTGGACTTATGGCGGTGATTCAAAATGTCTCTAGTGTTCTGCGTGCTCGAACGATAGTATGGTAACCTCCACTTATATTTTGGAGTCCTGATGACATATTCTACGGTGTACTCTGACCGGGGTGGAGAGCTGTTTTAGCTTTTGCGATCCATCTAGATTCTTCTTGACCCGAAGACACAGTGGGCGTCCCTCTTCCCTGTATAATCGCCACACCACAACCTGTAGATAGGACGACACACTACTCCTGATACCGTGTGATCACCCTCTTCCATACGGGCAAACCATGAAACTGGGAGTTGTGCAGAGTCGGTCATACGTCTGAGTTAGAAAATTGTAACCACTTCTGAAAGACAAAGAAATTAATTGTATGTGTTGTTCAGCAGTTTAGAAGCGGACTACACGGAATATGGAAAAAAGCTCAGATTGTTGCACATTGTTAAGTTCGGGAGATCACGGAGAACCTCGTTGTAAGAGAACCAAAAGGAACAATCTAGATAGTTTTTCAGAGAAGAAGGCTCCTCCTAAAAAAACCGTCATATCGTTGTCTTTTTTCCACCTCATGGCCTTTTTGGAATTTTGATGTAAAAAAATTAAAATCTTCCGACTTTTCTTGGATATTTCCCACATAAATTTTGGGAGAACCAGGCCATACGGAAAGGAGAAATTTTGCACATAGATGTTTCCTCAGCTCCCCTATCCGAATATATGGACGATTTTTTGAAGCATCGTCCTTCTTCGGTAAAATAGGAAAACTCGCCAAAATCTCAATTTCTGTCAAAATCACCAGAAAGTATGTGATCTTGAATAATATGCAGTAACTTAGAGAACCTTTGAGCAAAGCAAATTATTTTTTAGAGTTTTGCCGTTTCCCCCAATCTTTGTACCATTTTAATTCCACGAAGACTAGGAGGTAAGAAAAACAGCACTGTGACTTTTTTAGGGCAAACCTTTTTCTCTAAAAAAACTACGTAAACTTTTTCTTTTGGTCATCCTATAACGTAGGTATTTCGATCTCCCAAATCTAACAATGTGCAAAGTCACAATGTTTCTGTCGGATGTTCCTACAGTATGACCCTGCGTCGTCCCAAAGTCTTACTGTAGGAACAAAATGTAATTTTTTTTTTTTTTTTTTTACGTTGCTCTTTGATTTGACCTATGCACCTGACTCATCTCTCCCTTCTCTCCTTGAGTCTTCTTCTCATCTCCTTTCATCAGTGCTAAAAGATTATTTAATTATTATTTTAATTTATTTGATAGATTTCAGAAAGTGATAGAATAAAATAAAAATGAAAATATTTCAGCACAACATTTCAGCAAATTTTCTTCTTCCACTGCTTGGTGTTATTATCAGCTACCAAACTTCACATTTACCATTTGTTCCACGGCTGATTTTCCTTTTTTCTAGACACATGAAATTTACAATATATTTTGTTAAGAAAGGGAAAGGGGGGGGGGGGGGCTAAAGGAAAATCTGATGTTAATGTTGACAGGCAGTTCAGTCGAGACATTCAGTGTACCGCCAAATATGGGTTAGAGTTGGATGTGAAGATTCTATGCGAACTATACCTGAAAAATGAACTAGATGGGCTTGGATATGTTTAAAGACGGCATGCACCGGAGAAGAAGCAGGTAGCTGAGTAAGGCTGTGACAGCCTCCGGCCAACTAAGTCAAAAAAATAAGTCATCTACGCATATCTTGCGCACCTTCCCGACCAATAGTTAATGAAAGCAGGATCCTTGCGAAATGTGGCGATAAGAGGTGAAAGGATGGTAGGTGGGACTCCACTCAAACCTCACCACTACGTTCCACCGTGCCGTATTTGAAGTTTTGAAGCTTACTGTTGATAAGTTTCGTTGCTGTTCGTTCGTTTGTTCTTTCATGCGTTCATCGTTCATCATTCATTTTTCCTCCCTCTCTTAGAATACACCTACGTCTGGCGTTGAGATTTGTGTCTATAGTGGACTAGTTTCAGCCAAGAGCGAAAAGTCCAGGTCGAATCGAGAAGTTTGTTGACTCAGACTTCGTACTCTACTTCGCATTCCTCATAATAGTCCACGTCCTGTAGGCGGTAGCCATTGCGAAGGTATATATGGATTCGACCAGAACTCGGACAGAGCGCGTATCAAGAACGCAAGGTGTGTTATTCGATCGCCTCTCGTCGCTGGCGTAAGGATAACTGATGTCGTTACGATGTATATATCTGCTTCTCTTCGCAGCATTGAGCGCCACGCACTTACCGAGTTCTAACTTTTCGCACATACGTGGTGTACACGCAAAAAACCAGAGGACTTTTTTTGCTTCATTTACTCCTTTTCGGTAATGTGCGAAAATACCTACGTATTTGTCCGTTTATTTATTTATCAATTTATTTATTTATTACAACACTATTCAAAACCAACGATCAGAGACGAATACGAGAAGGCACCATCCCTTTCAGATGGCTATATGGACAATTTCCATTTCAGGCTTCCAAAGATATGTAGTTCATATGGCCCTACCTCGGCTTGTTTCTGCTAACGTCAAAGAAGTGAAGGCTAGAACCTCCTGTCTTCTAAGCCAATTCGACGAACGAATACTTTCAGATAAAACACCACGCACACTTTTGCCTCCTCGCATTCATTCTGTTTAGCACAACAGACATCATTATTCTGCTGTAAATGCAGGCAGATTACGGTAGGAGGAAATAATTTGTGCCTCTGAGTAAGTTGGCGTCGTTCAGCAGTGTTTATCCACTGCTCATAAAATTCATAGGGAATCAATTAAACGTGAATGAGATCCATGAAGTCAGTAGATTGATCATAACCATTCACTTTAAAATTCTCACTGAATCAGATGATCAGTCTCATATGCAGTAATTTATGTTGCAGCATTTATTCTATTTTCGTTGTATATTGCATTTGTATTCATAGTATTTATTTTCATTCTTTTTTGACAATAGAAGCTTTGAAAAATAATCCTCAGTTTTGATAGCCAGTAAAGAACAGGTTTCTTACGCTGTTCCCAATTGTTATGAAGGTGAGAGTGATGTAGAAATATTGTCAAGTTCATGAATTTTTGGAATTCTTTTTCAACTTCAGAAAGATATTAGTTAGCGGTATTAAAATAGTCCCCCTGTCCTACACTTTCGGAGTCCAAAGTGGCTACAGTGATAATTTCAGCATCAATTATACAGCGGTCGCTTTCGAAGCTACATAGATGGCAATAGTGGTTCTGTGCAGGATTTGTTCCTAGAGAGACAATTAAAAAAGGCTCACCACATTGTACTGCTGGAAGAGCACTGTTTTGCTAAAAAAAGAACACCCTTCAAACATAATGGTTGATTCAGAACATTCAGTGAACAGAACATTCAACAAAACATGAATGAATCTGCTCGCGTTGCTCATTAAAACAGATGAAATATGTAAAATTAAATACGAATTACAGCAATTAAAAATTGTTCGGTGAGTGATAATACCTCTCGATTCCAATTTTTTCACTGAACAAATATAGACCATTCTCCCGTTACAGCTATATTTCTGAGGAATTCTAGACGCTTTTTTAGACATCTCATTCTGCGGGTTTCAGCGAAAACAAATTTTTCAAGAATGTCAATGAAAACGAAGTACAGTGCATTGTATACTGCTACTCAAAGTCGGTATTTTTTATTATGTGGTGCAGTTCTACTGTCATTAGACAGCGATTCGAAGAACAATTGAAAAACTTGTTTATTTTTGGAAGAAACAATTTCACTGGGAATTGCTCCAACAGGTGCGGAGTCGAAAATAAAATGTGGCCGGTTACAATTTCTTTTCTGGAACAGACGAACAACACATTTTACTGATAATATGGACCTAATAAATTATTGTCGATCTTCTGGTTTCGACCTCATAATTACATTGTTTTCTGCCAAAAAGGCATTTTTGAGCGGATATTGAGGGGTCATAAACTGCCCAAGGCTTGAGCAACACGAAAAAAATGATATTTCCCTCCCAACATCTTGGAAGGAGTGAAAGGCACATGAAACAAAAAGACACGTGGTTTTTCCTCATTCGGTATAAGGAGTTAAGTAGCTTGGAGGACTAATAGTTACTTTTTACTCCTACGAAAAATTCTTCGCCAATGTCTGCTCGTCCTACTTTACACAGGCGCTAAGGGAATTAAAGAGTATACGTATATAGTATAATTAACAGAGCAATAATAATAGCAAAAATAGTAGAAGCTATGAATAGGTCAGACATAGGTGGGCCAAAACCATTTCAACCTCGGTGTAAGCGGGTGCCTTCAAAGCGGCACGGTGGACGTGGGACCATCGCTAACTGCAGATTTCTGTTGAAGTGTTAAGGAGCTTTCCAGCATATCTGTGTCGTAAAAGAGAAAGAGCTGCTGTTTCCGTAAAATTGAATCAATGATTGTCTTTGTGGATTGTGATTATTTTCGCACTGCTTCTTTCGTTCGGCAATTCTTTCTTCTCAGCTCCTTTGTGCAGGTCGGGCCGACTCCATCTTGTCTCTTACTGATTATAACAGTTTTACTTACAATACAACAGGAACATACGAACAACAAAGGAGAAAAATATTCTGTTGTCTCGCAAACTCTGAATATGGTGCAATTATTTCAAATCCTTTGGACTGCCAGTATTTTTGGTGCTTTTTTAGAAGGTGCACACTAATCACCGCTTCGGTTTCATCCAGACCGGCTATAAAAGACCTCATATTTCCATGTTTAGCCATCGAAGCATCTATCCAACGATGAAGTGTCTTTTATTTCTTCTCTTCTGCCTTGTTTTAGGTAACATTTTCTGCTAACACTAGTCTTCGAGTAGCATTTCCTTCTCATACTAGTCTTCGAGATTTACAGAAAGACCATTGCAGTGTGCGGAGAGGTAAGGAGTCATTCGTGCAGCGGGAAATTAGAAACAGGACATTGCAGAGCTCTTATACCAAGGTATACCAACATCGTTTCATTACTTTGGTTTGCCTTCGGAAGGATCATCGGGGAGGATGTTGTTTGTGGAAATTTGATAACTTCTTAGTCCCGTAGATGATCTCGATTGTAGTTAATCGAAGACTGAAAATTCTGTCTTGGTGAGTAGACTGTGATTTTCGAAATTTAACACATGTATATTCATTGAGTTAGCAAAACATTTGCGCTGTCACTTTTTTCATAACTGAAACTGCTTCCATATGCTTATTAATGATTTAGATTTGTTTTTACATAGACATTGCTGTCTTAGATCATCATGAGCGGTATCAATGTTCGCAGTTATCAGAATACTCTGACGTTTAGATGGGGATTTGACGAACAGACAGGCACCTGCAAAGAATTCAACTACGGTGGTTGTGGAGGAAACTCAAACAACTTCGAAAGTGAAGAGCTCTGTAGGAAAACCTGCAAAGCCGGGCAACAGACAAAGTTAAACCGCAAACATAAACTGTAGCTTTTTGTGAGGCTGCGAATAAAGCATTTTTTTTTGGAAGTATGTGATATAGAAGATGAAGATTGACGCAGGATGTTCCAGTGCTCCTCATGAATGCATTTACAAAACGTCTCACTATCCAGGTATTTAGAAAAAATGTTCTACAGTGCATTTTACCACCACATTCATGGAAATTCAAGAGCGCGAAAAATAAAGAAGAAAAAAACAAAGGAAATGGAGGAAAGAGGGGGTTTTCGTGGCTTGGACTGTTCTAGTGCAAGAACATAGTTCGGACAACCAGAATAAGCATTTTACAAAGTTGAGATATGGTTCTTCTTAAAGGTTATTCCGAAAATTTCTGTTTTTGCAACAAAAGTTCAAAGTGAAGAAAACTATAATTTCATGCAAGAATCAAAATCGCAAACTAGTGAAATCGATAGATGGAAAATATTATGTGGTTGCATCCAACAAATCCTAGACATTTAGTGTGATTGGAAACACTTTCTGCTACAAAACATGTTCCTTTAGGTTGCACTTATTGTCTTTAGGCAAGTATTTGATGACATGAATTTGTCTTACCACGATACACAAATCGGAGACTTGGCCTGCTTCATCAGCGGTACTGGAGAGGCTTGACTTGACCGTGTGGAGAGAAGCAACTTAGACGACTGATAGTGTGCCATAACGAAGAACTTTATACGGGATTAAATAAAGTGTAATGGCGTACGACACCTAGTACAGCCACGCGTGGAAACTACCGACATCTTGCCCGCTCTTCTGAGGTGGAAAAAATCAGCTGAAATCAGCTGAGGACGTTTGGCGTTGAGAGGCAATTCAATCGAGTTGTGTTGTTCCGCAAATTATGGGATAGGGACCGCCGATAGATGCTATGAGATCGAACAGGATGATTGACTCCGAAAGGCCTCTCCCTTGGATATGTCCAAGGGAGAGGCCTTTCGGAGTCGATAATGTGATGCCACACTTGTCTGGGAAGATAGGAGGACTAAATTTAACCATCGATTAGACCTCGAAAATCATTGTAAGGCTGCGCACGCATTCATGAACTTTAAACGGTTCTGAATTAAAGTATTCATAGGTGCATACTTCATGGGGTTGATCAACTCTGTTCACTTTATTCACTTCATTTGGCGATGACACGTAACACAGCATTGTTTTCCTCAAACTACCCTTCAAGCATAATGGTTTTTGCAGAATATGTTAAGTTGAGTCCAAACTTGTCGGACAAATTGACAAAATTTTCATTCATCTTACAATTTTTAAACGATAACTGTGAGACATTTGAAGAATGCCCAATTCGCATCGATGGAGTTTTGCCAAAGCTTAGGCAGATCGTAGATGACCCTGGAGACTGGTCCGTTAAGAACTGCTCAAGTGGCTTTTTGGTGTTATCGATGGTTTGGAAGTTTTGACAATCCAAATGATGTTGGAGATGGCAAAGAGGTGGTAATCTGAGAGAGCCAGGTATTTTTTTTTCCAAAAAAACTCTTCAAACACAATTGTTGTTTCAGAACATTTAATAAACGGAACATTTAACAAAGGTATTAATGTGCTGTAGCGCTGCTTATAAAAACAATAAGATTAAATAGGAATTACAGCAATTAAAAATGCTTCATTGACACTTATCAATTTATATTTTTTTCTCCTTTCCATTCAACAAAATGTGGACCATTCTCCCAATTCAAATTTCCACTTTCCACTCCAATTCAACTCAATTTCCTCAATTTTAGATGTCTTTTTCAAACATCTCGTCAAGAGGTTTTCAGCAAAAAAAAAAAAAAAAACTAGGAAATGCACATTCTGTTGGACCCTTCTTCTCCAGGATCTCAGCATATTTAGCACTCATTCTCCATCGCTATCCAACAGTCGGCTGTTTTTAACTGGTGCACTTCTACTGTCATGAGACAGCAAAAAAACTGAAAAAACTTATAGGTTTGTGGTAGAAACAATTTCATTGAGAATTCTAGAAGGTGAGGAGTCGAAAATAAGATGTGGACGGTTACAATTTTTTTTAAAACTGAAGAATAGCACTTTTAACTAATAATGTGTATCTAGTAGATCAAGACTAATCTTTTAGCTCATTTTCCTACTAAGATGTAATTTCTATAGCCCCTACGTGAGCTCTTCTTCTGCTGCAGTCAAAGAGGTGATGGAAGGTGCCTCCTGTCTTCTAAGCGAATTCGACAAACGAAAATTTTCAGATCGAACACCACCCATACTCTTAACCCTAACCTTGTTTGCAGAGCTCATCCACCTTTTCCTCTTCTTTCTTTTGTTTAATTCACTATTTCCTTCAACTCAACAGAATATATTTTTCCTTCTGCTTTTCACATCACGAAAAATTTGTGGTTGTGTGCGGAGTTCACAAGCCTTTCACAGGGTTGTATGCCACGATGGGCTGCTGTTGGTGATCACATTGATCATATTCATTAATGAATGAATTTGTCCAGTGGCCGCATTCATATCGGTTCGAATTCATGTTCAGTTCATATCGAAATTGACGGACATAGCATAACGGAAATATACTATAATGGGAAAAAAAGAATGGGAATGAGGTCAGAATATTGGATACGATAATTAACTAGAAAATTCTGATGGTATTGAATCAGATGACCAGTTTATATGCAGTCATTTATTTTTAGCTTCTGTGAGCTTTGAACTTTGAAGCTTCCAGAAATAACTCTCAGTTTTGACAGCTGGCACAAAACAGGTTCCTTATGTACTTTCCAATTCTTGTGAAGGGGAGGTGGGAATGAAGTGGATTGAACGGAAATATTATCAATATATATTGAATGGAAATATTATTTCCTGGATTTTTGAATTTTTCTGAAACTTCGCCAGTATGCGGCATCAAAATACTCCTCTCATTCTCTACTTTCGTAGTCTAAAGAGCCTATAGTGAAATTGCAGCATGATATATACTATGGACGCGTTTCAAAGTTACACACATGACAATACACAGACATGTTCTGTGCAGTCGTTGTTCCTTAAAGGGCAATTAAAAGAGACTCGTTTCTGAGGTCAACGCAGTTCGCAGCAAGATTCAAGGTTTGACAAAAAAATTGGATAATAGAAACTAATGTATCGAGGATGTCATGAGGTGCTGACTCCGAACACCTGATTTTCTTCAAAAATGGACGCACCTGAAGGACGTTACAACAAAACGGCGAAAAAAAAAGTAGAGTTTACAAGCACTGTGCAAATTCATCCCATTCCACCCTTGGGATTAATAGAGCATTGTTTTGCTGAAATCAGACATCAGACATCCCATCAGACATAATTGTTTTTTCAGAACATTTAATGAACAGAATATTTAACAAAGCATTTAGTGTGCTGTACGGTGTTAGTCATAAAAAGAGATCAATCAAGCGAGATTATATAGGAATTACACCCCTCGATTTTCATTCTTTATTGAACGAAGGCGGACCATTAAACCTCAATTCCGGAGCAATTTTAGACGCCTTTCTTAGACATCTCATCAATTGGGTTTTAACAAAAGCAAGTGTTTCAAGAATGGCGATAGAACTGAGGCATAGTTTGCATTGAAGCACTTGAAACACGTTCTTTTTAGTCAGTACTTGAGAAATGTGCAGCTTTTCATTGGTACGGTAAGAAAAACAAGGAAACACTCACTCTAGTGGACACTTTTCCGCCAGGATCTCAGTAAATTTAGCACTCAGTGCTATTCAGGGTTCTATATTTTTCGTTTGTGAGATGCAGTTCTATTGTCATGAGATAGCGATCAGAAAAAAACTAAGGAAAAACTTATTGATACCTTTCGAACTTATATGACAGAACCAATTACACTGAGAATTCCTGTAGGAGGTGAGGAGACAAAAATAAGATGTGGACGGTTACAATTTTTTTGAAAGTACTCGAATAACACCTTATACCAACAATGTGGACCTAAATTATGACAAATCCTCTGATTTCAACCCCATATTCAAGTTATCTAGTATCGAAAGAGCACACTTGAGTGGATATTGAGGGGAAATGGAAGTGCACCAAACTCGTGCAACGTTAAAAAAAAATTGTGCAAGAAGAGAAAAAATTAAATTCTTCTTTTAACATCTCGCAGAAAAATGAAAAGTATATGGAACCAGAATCAACAAAAGTGGTTTTTCATCATTTGATGATGAGCGCTTAGTACGTTGGAGTGTTGCTAATTATTTTTTTACCGTTACGAAGAATTCCTCGCCGTTTTGAGCAAACCCTCTTTTACACAAGCTCTAACGGATTTAAAGAGTATTCTACAATAAAAAAGCTATTTCAATATCAATTATAGCAAACGCTCTCACTAAGCTATCGGGCAAAAACGACGTTAAGCACGCTGCAGTTGCGCAATGCCGCCCGCAGAGTTCACAGCCGCGCGGGCGGCGCCGGGCAGCCTAACCGGGTGCGCTCGAAGCGGAGCTCTGAATGTAGCGGTTGTTCTCAAAGTTTGACCATCGCCAACTGCATCTTTCTCTCAAAGTGTAAAAAAGTTTCTGAAACCTGCATAACCAATCAATCGTGCTCAATTCCAACTGGTAATCCAGAGAAGTACGTATTAGACGTGGTTGACGGGTGGTGGAAACATGACGAGCCGCACCAGGGCGGTTGGTTGAATGGACCGTTTTTGCAAAAAAATTAACTCGTAACAGGAAAAGAGTTGCTGCTTTCGTAAAACTGAATCAACTATTGTCTTTCTGATGGTTATCTGCGAACTGCTTCTTCTTTCTATAAGCATCCGCCCTTCTCTATCGTCTGATTGTAGCTGTTTGACTTACCATACAACAGGGACATATCAGCAACGAGTTAGAAAAATATTCTGTTGTCTCGTGAAATCTGAATCTCGTGCATTTATTTCAAATCCTTTGGATTACCAGGATTTTGTAGCTTTTTCTAGAAGGTGCTGACTCTAATTGCCACATCGCTTTCATCCACCAGAACGGCTATAAAAGACCCCCTCTTTTGATGTCGAATCATCGAAGCATCTGTCCAGCGATGAGGTTTCTTCTATTTCTTCTCTTCTGTCTCGCTTTAGGTAACAATTTGTGCTTACACTGATGCTCGAGGCTTATAATGAGACCATTGCAGTGAGCAGTGAAAGAAAATACGGATCCAGGGGAGATAAATTTTGGAGTGGCAGGAACAAAAATACGAATCCATGCAAGGAAAAGTTTGGAGTAACAGGACCCTGCTTGGCTCTCTTCACAAAGTAAGCTATCATTATTTCATTACGTTAATTTAGCGAAGGAAGAATCATTGGCGACAATGTTGATTCTGAAAATTGAGTAACTTTGTGGTTTCGTAGATGATCTCTATTGTAGGTAACTGACTGAAAAATTTTTCGCTATGTCAAGGGTGCTTGTCGAAATTTTGCACGTGCGTATTCATTGAGTTACCAGAACATTTGCAAAGAGGCGTTGTCACTTTTTTCATAACTAAAATTACTTCTCTATGCTTGTCGATGATAACTGTATCGATGATAACTAAATGAGAGAAATGATTATCCATGGAAGAAGGATATACTCCCAGGTGCCTTGGTGATTTCGATGCGTAAGAAATCATTTCCATTACGTCAGTTTAGCTTCGGAAGCAATAATCGGGGAGGGGGGGGGGATGTTGATTCTAGAAATTTAACGAGTTATAGGTCCCGGTTATAGGTTATAGGTTTAGTTATAGGTTATAGGTACGGTTTCGATTTTAGTTAACCCAAAACTGAAAACCTGATGTGTAAAGAGTACTTTTCGAAATTTTACACGTGTGTTTTCAGTTTTCAATCATTGAATTGGGAAATATTTGTTGAGAGGCGTTGCCGCTCATCATGAGAAAGAAAGTGCTTTTCTGTACTTATTGGTACCTAATCATACGCTTTTCCTGCTGCTTCTCGTTGTCAGATGATTTGAAACGGATGTGATTTGATCTACAATTCGTGAGTGTAATATCTTTTAAATGTCTTGAAATTCAGGTGGGGATTTAACTCAACCTCAGGAAAATGTGAGGAATTCACCTACGGAGGTTGTAAAGGAAACGGAAACAAATTTGACACTGAAGAGGAATGCAGAAACCGTTGCGAAGTCCGAGGAGATGCAAAGACCTAATTTTAACTTTTTCTAAGGGCACAATGATTGCAAATAAAGTATTCCTTTGGAAGAATGTGACGTAGGAGTTTAAGACTGACGTTTTCTGCTCCAGAGTTCCTCTTTAGTGTATTCTCCGAACTTGTCAGTATTTTGATATTTACGAGAAATGATCCAGAATAAGAGATGAGTTGTAGCTTGTTTTCCTTACACATTCTTGGAGATTCAATGGAGATGGGCGCAAAACAGAGGAAGAAATAAAAAGAGAAGGATGAAAAACAGGACTTCTGAAGGTTGCACTGCTTCAGTGCAAGAACGAGAACTTCGACTATTCATATGGAATAAGAATGGTATGATGTTCAAATGTAGTCCTGCTCAATTGCAATTTTGATGGCTGTTCCGAAAACTTGTTTCCTTGAAATAAAGTTCAAAGTAAAGAAGAGCCACAATTTCAGGAAAGAATTAGAATTTCAAACCAGTGAAATCGATGGATGGACAATTTTATGTGGTTGCATCCAACAATACTTTGAGGTTTCGATGTGATACGATAACAATGTGAAAGTTTGAAAACTCTATCAGTTACGATCACAAGCTGGCTTAGATTGTAGTTACTGCTTTTTAGACGAGTGTTTGGTGACCTGAATTGGGCCTTCCACGATGCACGGAATGGAGCCTTGGAAAGCATCGTCGGAGGTGATGGAGAGGCTTGAACGCATAGAGTGACTATTAGACGACTGCTATACTACTCTTGGCTGATGGTGTGCCATAACGAGGAATTTTACACAGCAGTAGTGTACAGGAAGATGACGCGTGGGAATTATCAACATCTTGCTCAGCCTTTTAAGGTAGTCTCAGAAAACCGCCTTCGCTTCTTTGATCGCGTAATGGGACCGTCTGACTACCTTGTGCAGGTTGTCCTGAGGACGCTCCCAGACCCAAACTGTAAAAAACCTCTGGTCGTCAGAGTGTGGACGAAGGTGCTAAAGGAAGATCTGAAGGTACATGGTGTTGATAGGTCAATCGGGACGTAACATTACGCAGATTATGGGATAGGAACGGTTGATAGATTCTACGCAAGGTCTTTCTAGAGATCAAACAGGATGGGTCCGCATTTCTCGTGCGCGGCTTTGAGGAGGTTCAGCACAGGTTCGCACTCCTCTGAGCAGCAGGTCGAAGTCCACGTCTGGGTCCTCCTCGATGGGCCAGTTACTTTAGGTCAAGGAATCCTCGAGTATGCAATCACTGTATAAATGGGGTAGTACTATCGTGACGTCAAGTAGATATGACCTTCGGTTGGTAAGTATGTGGTTGATCTCCGCGCCGTAATTTTGCCATTGGGCGATTCCCATGTCCACTGTCGATGATCTTTCTTAATGAAAAGAAAATTTCTATGAAAGAAGCGAACGGCGGACAACAGCCCGGCGAGACTATTCTCCGGTCTCCAGTCCAAATCTTTCAATCCTATGTTTCTTTTCGGTGGTCTTTCCTAGTGGCCTGTGTTGAAGTCTCCGACAACGAACTTGTAGAAGAACATTTCATTGCGGATCACTCCCTCCAGCTCCTCATAAAATGTGTCCAATTCGGATTCATCAGCTGCTAATGTTGATGACTAGCAGTTAATGATGCTAGTGGGTTGTTGGCGGGTCTCCCAAGCTGAGAAAGAGTCCTAAGAGCTAAGAGTAAACCACGGCTAAGATTCACCGTCTCAGCAAAATGTCAAAAGGTGGCATACAGTAGATTGGGCTCATCATGACAGGGCTGCTTAGTTTGGAAAGAAGTCTTCCTGACACTCCAGTATAAACACTCCCTCAGTATCCTGCACGTGGAGTTCACCCGTATCAGATGCTGGACGGTGAGAGGAAATCAAAGCTCAAGTTGGTCAGGAAGTCTTCGACTATAGACCACGGCGTCACATGCACGGGTCGCCATGGAGACTGTTTCAGACTATGTACTTACAACGCGAGAACAGTGTCCACAGACGCTGACCTGCATGCCTACTCATCAACACCAGCGGCTGATGAAACCGAACTGTACGCATTTCATGAGGGACTGCAGGAACTGATCCGCAACGAAATGTCCTTCTACAACCTCTTGCTCGCTCCTGTCTTCTTTCATAAGAATTCGACTGCATACCAAAACTGAGAAACGGCACCGAAGAGGAACACAGGATCGAAAGATTTAAACTGGGCGACCGGAAATAAAAATGGCAATCGTCTCAACAGGCTGCCATCCGCTCCTGTCTTCCTCCATAGAAATTCTTTTTTCATGAAAAAAAACCATCTTCAGTGTACATGGGATGGCACAACTCGTGCGGAGATCGATCACATACTCACCAACCGAAGGTCATATCTACTTTACGTCACGGTAGCACTACTTCATTGTAGTGGCTCTAATCACCGTCTCCTTCGTGCAGAAATACGATTTAGTCAAACGATAGAAACGAATATCTGCTATCAGCAACGAAAGAGCAAATAAGTCGTATACGGTGATTGCATAGTCAAGGATTTCTTGACCTAATGTCACTGGCCCATCGAGGAGGACCCAAACGTGGACTTCGACCTGCTGCTCAGAGGAGTGCGAACCTGTGCTGAACCTCCTCAAAGCCGCGCACGAGAAATGCGGACCCATTCTGTTTGATCTCTAGAAAGACCTTGCGTAGAATCTATCAACCGTTCCTATCCCATAATCTGCGTAATGTTACGTCCCGATTGACCTATCAACACCATGTACCTTCAGATCTTCCTTTAGCACCTTCGTCCACACTCTGACGACCAGAGGTTTTTTACAGTTTGGGTCTGGGAGCGTCCTCAGGACAACCTGCACAAGGTAGTCAGACGGTCCCATTACGCGATCAAAGAAGCGAAGGCGGTTTTCTGAGACTACCTTAAAAGGCTGAGCAAGATGTTGATAGTTCCCACGCGTCATCTTCCTGAACACTACTGCTGTGTAAAGTTCCTCGTTATGGCACACCATCAGCCAAGAGTAGTATAGCAGTCGTCTAATAGTCACTCTATGCGTTCAAGCCTCTCCATCACCTATGACGATGCTTTCCAAGGCTCCATTCCGTGCATCGTGGAAGGCCCAATTCAGGTCACCAAACACTCGTCTAAAAAGCAGTAACTACAATCTAAGCCAGCTTGTGATCGTGTGTCTCGAACCCAAGACCGACAAACTTGGATCAAAGACCACCAAGAGATTTTTGTAGTGGCACGAACTTGAGGTTTGATCCGAATGCATCGCACATTGAGCGGTTAGGAACAAACATCTGCTGCAGAAACGCCTCGCAGAATTGTCTTCCAAGGTACAGGCAGAAGCAGATTCTGGAGGAAGCACAAAGAAGGACAAGTTTGAAGAAATGCAACAAGAACCTCCGCGAATGCAATGTTCCGCTAACAGCAAAGACAGAATTCGCACCACTTCTCGTTGTGAGATGTTTGCTGAGTGTGTTATACAGAGTGTTTACCAAGATCGTTTCATATCTAGACGACGGATGAAGCCCAGCCTCAATAACAAGCTGCATTCGTAGAAACGAATGCAATACCGTCAGCGCTGATCTATTAAGGTGTGGATGTGTGTAATGTGAGGAGATTAGCCAATCGCCACGATCGATGCACCACTAAGGTGCAGTTTTTCCATCGTCCGCTCACCACACCCATAGGAAGGGGTACGAGAAGGCGATACTATATCGCTGAAGCTGTTCATGGAAGCTTTTCCAACCTTTGTTTTGCGGACTAATGAAATAGATAATGAAAGAAAGGAAGATAATGAAATCACTATCCTGGCAAGAAAGGGGCATACGCGTTGATGGAACATTTCTTTCGAACCTTCGTTTCGCGGACGACATCGTCTCTCTTCTCGAGAAGCACCAATGAAGCGGAGACGATGGTAAAGGAATTGGACGAAGCAGGGCAGAGAATAGAATTGTGAATAAACCTAAGCAAAACAAAGTTCATGAAGTACGTCTACTGCGAGAACGGAGGAGTACAACACGAAGACGCGTAAATCGTGAAAACTTTTGTTCATACGTCTTTATTTTTTATTTCTATTTCTTTCTATTTTTATTTCTCTTTTTTTTTTGAAATTTTGTTTTTATTTCTTCATATGTTCTGTGAATATGAAGAACGACTTAAAGGAAGAATTAAATAAAAGGATGAGAGCAGCGTGGACACCATTCGCACCTGTCAGGAAGCTACGGACCAACTGACGGACCAAGATCTCCGTGAACATCTGTTCGACTCGAAAGTTCTTCCAGCGGTCTCTTACGTAGCAAAATGTCCTGCCGCGTCCGAGAAGCTACTCACTGCCAGCAAGGTGGGATGATGAGTTCCCTGCACGGATGGACCAGCTAAGAGTTCAGTTGTATATGGCTCAAGGACCTTGTCAAAGTCACTCACGAAAATTGAGATCATGGACCTCGGATGGCAATGGCGAGGGTGCGGAAAAGAAAAGAGTGAAAAAGATGTTGAGGCCCGCACGTCCAATGAAGACAAGCCATCTGAGTATTTAAGAAAGTAAGTAAGTAATGCGCTCAAAGTAATGCTTTCGTTCCATTGTTAATCCCAGATCAGAAATTAAGACTTTCACCACATCTCAGGTAAGAACGTTGCGGGCAAATGTCACAGAAAAACTGTTCCGCAAATTTTGAAATTGTCACGACATAAAATACAACTCTGAATATGATAAGGATGCATCCTACACATGAGACCGCTCGAAATAAAATTATTGGAATTTCCAGGTAATAAAAAACTAAGGCATAAGACAACAGCGACCTTGACTAAACAGAATACGCAGCTGACTACTAGACAAATGCTTTAGCCACACCGAATACAAGAGCAAGAATTGCAAGAATTCCAAAATATGAGAGCATTTTCAGCCAGCAATGGCAAAAACAACAACAAAATGAGCTACTATTATATTCTGACTTATATATGGCGAAGAGCGATACCTTGAACCGCTTTTGGAAATATTACTTCGCTGGTCCGTCTTATCGAGCAGGAGGAAAAACCATTCACAGTTCTTCCTATATATCAAGCATTAGGGCCTCGTGAGAATTATGTTGGTCAGAACAGCATGCAGCTGTAAAAGTTCTTCAGAACTACAAATGATAGTAAACTAACGCTAATAATAATTTCGTGCGTCACAATAATCAAGCTCTAACGGCACTTCATCACCAATGGTCGAAGCTACCACTGAAAATCAAATTGTCGATTACACTTGAATTGATGTTAATTTAAAACAAAGCCAAAATTTTACAGAATCACAGCAAGTAGAAGCCATAATTACACATGAAAAGAAGATAGTACGAAACGGTCAACTAACCCATAACTTATCTCCGCCAGAAGAATATAGAAGAAATTTTTAGAACAATACGAAATACGAAAGTTGATGTTAAATTTATTTGTTACAAAGTAAAGAACTATCACAGCAGGACGAAAAAAGAACAACTAGGTTACCAGTTGCTATTTAGAGCATAAATTCACTTCAGTAGGACGGAGATCAGATTTTCCTTTGTAGAGCTTAAGAAGTTTTAAAACCATTAAAGGAATAGAAAAAAATTGATCAACGGTATTCAACTACTTTGGAGCACATAGAAAAACCGAATAAAACTACTATGGACGCATATCACTATTCCAAGACTTGAAATCGGATCCTCGTCTAAACCGAGCAATCTACCAAGAAATGATGGGAGTGACTCAACTCCATATCCACACAAAGAAAACACGATGAACAAAAAAATTAGATACAAAAAAATTAACTCTAAGCTAGAAGTAGGAGATGGAAAGATATCTTTCCAGCAACTGTTCAGCGCAAGAGCCCTCCATCAGTTTCTTCTGCGCCATCTCAGTGATAGAGTGGAAGTGAATAAAAGCAGCAATTACAACAAATGTGTGAAATAACTGGTGCGATTAGAACTAGAAAGAAATGATAACTGTCTGAGTAGCATCACTTCAGTGAAATATAGCAGTCAAAATGAAACCTACCCATAAATCGCATCTTCCACGAAACCATCATTCTGGAATTCTGGTCGCATATATAGCTGCTCTATATACATAGCGCTCATAGATAACATCCAAACTAGCGATGCCTAAATACTTCGTTTGCGGCAATGAGTAAGAAGTACAGCATCCTCAACCACATAAGTAGAAGCGAAAGATTGCAGGGAGAACGATGATCACAGCATGGACATCACATGGATTATCCAGTAAAAAAAACGAAAAGCCATTACAACAAGCCGCACAAACATAGCACGAATTTTTGAAGTACTGCGCTCAGCCATCATTTAAAAAAAATCATAAATGGCAAATTTTCATGTCAAGTTCATGAAATAGCCCATTTCGTTTCTTCAAGAGTATTCCTTTACTCTCAAGAACTTTAAAACCCGCCTGGCTTAATCTTAGAGCCTAACTGCCTCCTTAGAAAATTAGAAAAGTATCCTACGGAACAAAATTTACCTTCTTATACATAAATTCGAGGCCATCGACAACTAACATATGCGCAGGCGGAAAAATTGCTGACAGTCCCATAGCAACGAAAACACCAGCACGAAAAGCTCTAAAATAAAATAAAATAAACAGAAAAAAGTCACTTTCTGAAATAAAAAAGCAGCATGGGCGTAAAAGTAAGGAAAACAGTCCACAGGAAGAAAAGGTAAAAATTGAAAACGAAGAAGAGATGGAACTAGTCCAAGAAAATACCTGTATTTGGGCTGCGCAAACTTGTCCCACAATGACACAACCATGGCTAGTAAACCTAGTACACTAATCATTGTGATGTAGATAATCATTGGCTGGGGTCGACAATAGAATCCATAGTAGAGCCAAGGAATAAATGAGCCAACAATCAGCAAAGTAATCCCGGTGTAATCCAACCTACGAAATTGGTAATAACTACCTCTTAAGCGTCGTCTTCAAAATTCTGAAGTAATCTGAGAAGTAAACTCACTTGTTGAAAAACTTTCCCACAGAGTCGGAATGACATGCAACAGTGTGGAACAAGAAAGACATTCCGAGGCATAGTATTGCACCGAGAAAATACGTTGAAAATATTATCTTTTCCATAAACTGAACCTGAGTGCTCGGTCGCGTTAGAAACCAAAGTGCAACGCCAATGAACGCAATACATCCTGCAGAAAAGATGCAAGGCATGATTAATAGAGATCATATAAAAGGTGTAAATACGATTTAAAAAATTGTGAGCTGCTACCTGTATCAGGTTTATAACTACGAGTTCTGGGGTAAAATGAATTTGGGGATGCACTCAGCGGTCCCCTTATTTCTGGAAATAAATAACTGAATCAGTAAGAGGATCTATGGCATGTAGGCTAAAGTTACTGAGAGAAAAAAAAGTAAGCGTCCAGAAATAAGGGCGCCACTGAGTCCCTCTACCCACTCCAATTACATTTTCTCCGAACCATGTCTGTAAAAAACTACTAAATGTAAACAGGCTACACAATACACAGATACAAAATCTATGTTGGCAGACGTTTGCGTTCAAAGCAGCCCTTCAATTGTTCAAAAGAGGAAATCTTAGCAACGAATTGAAATGTAAAAAGGTGCAGTGACTCAGCAACTGTTCGAAATTTGTCGTCACTCACCATACATGTGTGTGCAAATATTACCGATTTCGGTATGAAGAGCGAAAATACTCTTTAAACAGCTACTGAAGGACGGAAGTGGAGGGCGGTGACCTGAAAGACCAAATGATTCGAATACTGTTAGTCATTTTTGGTAAGACGACAATTATGATTGACGACACTAATGAGAAAAATGTTATAGGATCATTGATTGCGCGAGGCCTATGCTACCGTTTATCCAGACAAGAATTTACCTAAAGTGGTACATTTGGAGCAAATCCAGACAGCTGTTGAACTTGCAGAGACTTCACGTTTCTGTGAGGGTCAGCTCTACTAATGTCTCATATACGTACGATATATGGCTTGGAACAAGAAAAAGAACAGAAAATAAGTGGAAGCATTACGGAATTAGCATGATAGAGTGATCAAAGCTTCACAGAGGGATAGAGAAGAATGTCTAACAAGAATCTTCATTATTGTCTAAGCCTAGGAGCACTATTAACATAGCTAACAACGGGTTTAACACGACTATCATAAAAGACCAGTTTCATCGATCATCTCGCATTACTAAATTGCACGTAGCAATAAAAACACAACCACCTGTCCTGAGATATTCATTATCCTGCAACCACTCTGGAAGGTATTCAAAGTTCGTTGCTTTCCACCGAGCTTCCCAGAACTGGAACAAAAATAACGCAGAATTAATCAAAAGGTAAATTAAAGGCATCACCCTACGAATCTGGGGTGGTGCAAGCTTCAGGTGGATTATCCCAATACGGAGTCATAGACTGTGGAGAGAAGGGTGATTCTGTCCATTTCTTCCTAATTGCCGTAAAAACGGAAGATAGGGCTTCGAGCATTCGGGCGCGCTATTTTCTACAACGAGTTCGACTGGAGCGCGCCACGGCACGGAAGATGCGGCGCGTGTACAAGGATCGCTCGAAGACGTATCGCTCGGGCTGTTTTTTACGGCAATTAGGGAGAAATGGACGGAATCACCCTCCTTTCCATAATCTGCGACACCGTATAGGAACTCTCCACCTGACATCTGTACCACCCCAGATTCGTGGAGTGATGTCTTTAAGGGAGAGAGATGAACCAACTCTTTTCACAATTGTTCTAGCTCCTCTTCCAGAATCGGCTGGCACAACCACCTCTTCCTCATTGATTTCTACCTACAACCAAACATTTTAGTGAAAAATGAGACAGGAAATTCGTCACTGATTGGATACCTCAAGCTCGTTATCGTCCTCGTCTGGATGTGGCATTCCGGGCAAGTCAAATCGAAGCCCCGTGGCCGGGAAACCACCATTTTGCTCAACGGTATCGGCACCAGCAGCCAATCGCCCTCGTTTCCCTGGATGAAGACGATATCGTACTATACGACGCCTATGCGTATTTCCATCGGCCTGAAAAAATCGGTTTTTAAAGCAGCATGGTGAATTATCAAAGAAAAGCAACAAAACCATTGTCTCCTTATCATGAATGACAGCTAGTGTCATTTTCTCGCCTTTCGCATTCGGCATACTCCAAGCACGACGATGTCCACGTTTCCAGTTGTTGCTGGCCACTTTGCTCGACTTGGATGAACATGGCTCATCTTGCATCGGCGTTAAACTCTCTTTTCCTGTAAGCAAAACTATAAGAACTCAAAAGAGGCAGAAGCGAGGGTTTGCATTCATAATTTGATCGATTAGTTTTTGCGTGAACGTCGACACAATTACAACACATTTTTGTTGACATAATTACAACACAATCTGCCTAACAGAAAAGTTGCCCTAAGTGCCGGTGCACTCAATGACTCGCCATGGAGATTCTCTCAGACTTTGCACTTACAATGCGCGAACAGTGTCCACTGATGCTGACCTGCACCTACGAGAAAAGGTTCCGTCGCGAAATGTAGGGGGCGATGATTTTGTTGAGCACCCTGCCATCCACCTCGTTGATTCTCACGAAATCTTGTCACCTCGCCTGGCCATTCTTCGTCTCGGCCCTCTGTCAAATTCGAAAAACAGAGACTAGCTACGTCCGGAACGGAACTTTTTTTCTTGAAAAAGAACCCAATTTTAAACTCTCATCACTAGGAAACACCGATCGACAGCTACATACCTCCACATCTCCTGATATTACGAGATCCGAGAGCTTTCAGTGCGTTTTTTTTTTTTTTTGTTTCGATGCCATTCGTCGAAAGTGATGAGAATTGTTCATGGAAAGTGCAAATAATTAACTAATTTTTGCACATAAAAACCTCGTTGTCATTGTTGACATTGCTCCAATTGTTCTTCATTCTTTCCCTTACAACACTTTCAAATAAAATTCACTACCCTAAAAGAAATATTGATGAGTGAGAACTTGTAAGTCTCCCATTAATCATGCTACCTCTCTAAATTGCATTTCATTACCTTTATCTTTTTTCGGCGCAGAAATGAATGAAATATTTGTTGAATGATTACACTCGTCCAAAAACTCTTTCTTTTTTTATAATAGACGACAAAAGTGGACGACTTGAAGCAAGGGAATCTTTCTTCATTATAGAATTAAAACTGGTAACGTGCTCGGTTTTGCTAATTCGCATGTTCCTGTGTTTTCTTTTTTCATGTTTCTTTTTTCACCGTTGTTCATTGCCTTGATCGATGCCTGAGCATTTTTCGAAAATGCAAGTTATCAATAGAAGAAACAGCCATGGGTATAGCTATGTTGACAGTTTCTGATAGCGGGATAGGCATCGATCACAATTTCCCGAAGAGTAGTGGGAATAGGTTTTAAAGGCGACCCATCACTGACGATTTTGGGGACAGGGTCAAGCGTATAGTTGGGAAAAATCCCTCCTAAAAACGACCCCTCCCCCTCGCAGACCCTTCCAAAAACGACCCCTTCATCTCGTTCCTACCAGTATAGCTGCCCACACAGCAATCAAAATTTGGGTATAATAAAAATAATTTAAAAAAGACAAATAAACGCCTAATAAATAAATTAAAATAATAAGATATAATAAACAACTAATGACTTATTTTAAAAAGTAATAATTCTACAAGCAAAACAAAATACAACACCGCTACTAACTTGCGTCCCAAAATCCGTCGCAAACCGTCGGAATTCTTGGAGGTGGTCAAAATTAAATTTTGAAAGTACCACTCGAAAGTAAATGAGCTGCTGATTTCAAACATACTTCGAAAATTTACTTTTGACAAATGTGTGGTCTGTCTCTGTCTCTCGAAATGTCTCTCGAAAATGTCTAGTTTTTTCCGGTGTCAAACTTACAACATTACTCTATTTCGTTATTTGGTCCAATTTTTGAACAGCTGTCAACGGCTTAGAATGAACGCTTAAGTCTCGCGATTCGGTACTTGCCTAGAACTCTCCTTCCTTTACGAGAAGTGAATTAGGCGCTAACATTGGATGAGAGCTAGACATGGTTTCCGAGTGACCAAATTGAGGAAATTTTCGTCTGTTTTCACAAAACGGAACTTTTTGCAGCCTCTATGAATTCTTTCAGTACCTCAAATACCCAGTTCTTCTCACAACAAGACACTCTTTCGAATGATGTTGAATTCGCTTTTATTTACAAACTTCAAAATTTCAACATTGACTCCGCCCTCTTATAGAGCAGGCGATATTCTATAGCTGGAATGGTTATCGCGGCCCTGACACGGTCTGCCAGGCATCTCACACCTTCGATAGGTGACTCCTCTGGCGATTCGGCGTCACAGAGAGACAATAATGTTTGAACATAAATGAAGAATATATACCATGGCCTATACAATGACTTGCGGTGGCTAGCCGATGTGTAAAGTCAGTGCTTTTATCCTCCAAGACAAGTCTGGCACCAATTTATCGACCTCGGAGGGATGAAAGACTTGGTGAGCGCTAGGGCGAACTCGAACCTCCTATCGATCGTGCAGAAAGCGGAACCTCTAACCGCTACACTACGCTCGCCCTAGTTCTCATCCTATCGAGGAATTTTTGCAAAAATTGTTTCTTTTATTGATTTACCTATTTTCCAGTATCTTCGGATTTTCCACTATCTTCGTATTCACCTATTCTCCACTATCTTCGGCGTCACCCGGCTTTCCCAAGACAAAGCACTCGAGGGTTTCGAAATATCATAGCGGGCCGAAAAGCCGTGTACATAAGCCGCGACACGACGTGGTGGGGATTCCTTCCGTTCTCTCCAAGTCATTTATTCACGTATTGCTGGAGTTGCTATATTTTTTGTGTTACTGGTATATTATCGCTACATCAGAGTTGAAACCTCCACTATCCCAGCAAATTGTCCATTTTATTTTTATCCGCTGCTGATCTGATTAACCCCAGGAGTAAATAATTGGCACAAAATGCCCGCGTGGCACGGCAATCAGCAACAGTCACACTTTTTTTAAACATATAATTGTCCATCCACTGATTTCACTAGTTTGCGATGTTACTTCTTGTGTGAAATTATAGTTTTCAAAACTTTGAACTGTTGTTGTAAGCACAGAAATTTTCGAACGACTAATAAAACCGCGGTGAAGGAGAACCATATTTAAATATTATAAGCTCTTCATTCTGTATGGATATCCGAACTATGTTCTTCCACAAGAGCAGTGAAACCTTCAAAAACCCGGTATTTCTTACCTTTCCTCTGATTTTCCCTCTATTTTTTTCTCACGAATCTGGATAGTGACAAGTATTGTGAGCACATTTGTTTAAAGTTTTGGAACAACCAATGCTTATTTTCAATTTTTGAATCACATTCTTCCAAAGAAAAGTTTTATTTCCAATCAACAAATCTTCAGTAGAAGGTAAGATTGGCCAAATTTTAGCTTCAGTCCTCTTCTCCACTTCAGTCCGCTTTGCAACGTTTCTTGCATTGCTCTTTACTTTTAAAATTGTTTCTGTTTCCACCGCAACCACCGTAGATGAATTTTTTGCACTTTCCTGATTCCTTATCCAATCCCCATCTAAACATTAAGACAGCTTTGAGCATAGTTAATGATAATGACGAGTTAAAACAGCAACATGGTTAAAAGGTTAAAGGATAAAGTTTCTGGCGTTAATCAACCCAACAGATTCGAACAATCAACAGATTCGAACCTTAATAATCAACAGATTCGAACCTTCGATCGATCGTGCAGGAAGCGGAACCTCTATCCGCTACACTACACCCGCCCGCAGCATCGTAAAAAAAACAAATTTAAAAGCATCAACAGCATAGGGAAGCAGTTTTAGCAATGATAAAAGTAACAGCACCTTTTAGCTAATATTCTGCTCACTCAAGGAATATACACGTGTAGAACTTTGACGTGTACTCTTTACGCAGCAAGACAGAATTTTTACTATTCGGTTACCTACGATCGAGATCAACTAGGAGACTAAGAAGTTATTAAAGTTTTTAGAAACAACGTCCTGGCCGAATATCTTTCCAAAGATAAACCAGTGCAATGAAATAATGATAGAATACCTTTCCATTTTAGCCCTGCAAGGTCCTGTTAGTAAATCCCCATTGCATAGATGACCACTTCCCTTCATTCCCATTCCGCTCACTGCAGTGGTCTCTCTATGAACTTCGATCATTAGTTTAAGCAAAAATTGTTACCTAAAGCAACGCAGACGAGAAGAAATAGAAGAAACCTCATCGTTGGACAGATGCTTCGATGGTTCAACCTCGAGAAAGAGGGTCTTTTATAGCCGTCGTGATGGATAAAACCGATGCGGTAATTAGAGCCACCTTCCCGTGCATAAAGCTCCAAAATCCTGGCAGTCCAAAGTATTTGAAATAATTGCACGAGGTTCAGATTTCAGGAGACAACAGAATAATCCTCTAAATCGTTGCTGGTATGTCCTTTTTGCACAGTAATTAAAACAGTCGTAATCAGTGAGGTGTAGAATGGAGAAAGAGAGCGAACCTCCAAAAGAGAGCCAAGAAGAAAGAATTGCAGATAGAAAAAGGAAGTAGTGCGCAAACAACCAACTAACCGCTATAAGGAAAGACAATCAGTGATTCAATTTTGCGAGAACAGCAGCCGTTTTTCTTTAGGGCTCGAATAGGCTACAAAAATTGCCTCTACGCAAGCAATCGCACGACTTGCGGGTCGCCATGCCTTTACTACACTTACATCGAACGCAGGCGCTTACGCAGCTCCACCGAGCTTTATGTCGTTTTAGCCCGATAAACTATTTACAGCTTCTCCTATTTCTGCTAGTGATGTAGCTTTGTTTATTGTCGTATAGTGTTTAAATCCATTAGCGCTTGTGTAAAGTAACACTTGCACACAACAGCGAAGAATTCTTCGTAACGGTACAAAGTAATCGGTAATACTCCAAAGTGCTGAACAGCTATCACCAAATGAGCTATCACCTTTTTGTTCCGTGTACTTTCCACTTCTTTCCCAAATATGGAAGAAGAATTTCACTTTTCTTTCTTCTGTTCTTCCTCGAGTTTTGAACAATTCTATTCTCCTCATCGTCCGCTCAAAAGTGCCTTTTCGACAGAAGATACTTTGAATAATGGAAAAACGAAAAAGTGTCTGGCGTTCATCAATCCGCTTGAGATGCGCCCCCACGTTCACTTCAGTTCAGAATCGTTTGGCGTCTGCGAGCTTGTAACTTGTCCATACAATGACTTTCGCAGGCTAGACGATGTGTCAAGTCACTGTTTTTATCCTCCCAGACAAGTCTGGTACCAATTTATCGATCCGGGGGAAAAATCAGTTCATCCACCCTCCCAACTAAAACTCAATACCTAAGCGATTTTTGATACTCCACTGTCGGGATTCATCAGAGCACTGTTCTGCACGAAAAAAAAAGCGTTAAACATAATAATTGTTTCAGAACATTTAATGAAGCATTTAATGTGCGGTACAGTGCTGTTTGTAAAACAATAGGAAACAGGAACTGCACCAATTAAAAGTGGTATATTGAGTGATGACACCTCTCGAATTCCCCTTTTTCTCTTCACTAAACCAAGGTGAACCATTTCCCAATTAAAACTCAATACAATAACTCAATACAATAAACTCAATGGGCAATTTTAAACGCCTTTACAGACATCTCGCCCGGTGGATTCCAGCAAAAACAAATATTTCAAGAATGGCAATAAAACTGAAGCATAGTTTGCATTGTAGCACTTCAAGCAGTTCTTTTTTAGTCAATAATTGAGAAGTGTCCACGGATCTCCCTCACTAGGGGGATCACAGCCGGTTAGCCTCGATGCTACGTGGCGCGTCCCCGAGTAGCGGATAGGGGCTAATCGCGGACGAGAAGCGACCTTTTGCTTGCTCAGAGACGCGGGTGGATTCATATGATGGAATCCTTGTTTCTGCTGAGCCAGGACTGACTCATGACATCCTTGTATTCCGCACGTCGGTCCTGCCAAAAGCTTGCAATCAAGTGACTGGCAGGTGCAAGGGAGGCGGTTTAGAGTCGCCTCCAACAAAGAAGTGCGATTCGGGTCGTAGGTTGTTCGAAAAAGTCGATGTTCTTTGCCATACTCGTGTTGACGAAAATGCCAACTCCACCAACTCCTCTACTGTCGCATGTTCCTAAAAACAGTTCTTCTCCAGTTTTTTATACAGCATTGAAATTAAAATTTACGCATGTCAAAATAATAGAAGATTGTTGGATTATTCCACAAATAATGCAGTATTCTGTACTTTGTTTATCTCTCAGAATTAATATAAAAGGGTCTTGTAAGTTTTGAAATAGATTCTTTTACACTCTCATCAAACCTCCATAATGTCGAAAGATTTTATTACTTCTTTTCCAAAATTTTCCTCACACTTTTACCTTATGCTACTATCGGATACTATATACCATACATGAACATTGGAATACCGATGGTGAGTGACAGGCTTTCACCGTCGCTTTTCATTTTTCATGCATCGTACTGTAAGTAGCAACAGTAGTATCATTAATACACACGAAGAACAAGTGAGGCACGCACCATGATGCATTCCGCTTCGTGTGGTAGTTTCACTAATACGTGACAATGATTAAAAACTGCTATTGTTCGTTGAAAAAGAAATTGAGAAATGGGAAAAAAAGAAATTGAGAAATGAATAAAGAACTATTTCCTGTTTTGAAGTGTTCCACTTTTCTTTTGTTTTTTTGATACAGTATGCCCCTTATCGTTGTTCGAGTTTAGTTACACAAAAAATGAGGGTTGCCTTGCTCCTGTGGTCCGATTCGTCTTAAAATTATGAATGACAAACCTTTTCCTTCTCGAGATGTTTTATTTTTAGAGGAGGAATTTGAGTAACGATAGGACAAATTTCTATTTTATGATACAGGTAAGTGACTTTGGAATTGTTTGAAGTACTTTTAGTTATCAATTTTTACACAGTATCACTGAACGTAACATGACGGAAGCATTTATCTCCCAGCACTTATAGAAAGGCACACCTCCGGCCTGATGTGACATTTTTCAAGGAACCACTGCAAACAAACATGAACCCCACATCTCTTTACAACCTTCGTGCTCAAATTCAACCACGAGTAAGCTTTCATAGCTCTCCACAGTAGAATAGGAGCCGCAAATCACACACTTCTTCATTTGGGCATCAGTCCAACTCTCTCAAGTTCAAGCTCATAACTTCAGTTCGTCTTCGTCCCGCGCTAAATGCTCGTTATCCTCCTTAACCAGTCTGAACGTCCGGCTAAAGGCGAACATCAGACTTTCTATGGTGTTTGCTTCGCTCCCCTTCACTGAGCAATGAAAATTAATAGTAGTGGCATCTTCTGTGAAATTAGATTTGCGTCTTTCTAACAACACTTTTTTGCTCTTTTTTTGTATAAATAAAGGCGAAAGATCTCATAGTTTTCTTTTTAAACGCGGCGGGACTACATTTGAACCTTAAATTCGAATTCAAATTTGAACCGATATTCAAACTTTATCTCCAAACAATACTTTGATTCCAATGCAATAGTGACACAATTTGAAAGCATTACTCGAAGTATGGATTCTCCATTTGACTTCTCCCAGCATCACAGAGTGATGGTTTAACGTAAAATGACATAAACAACATAATCCTACTAATGAAGATAACATTCCACGTCAGATCAGGTAAACTGTTAGCTACTACTTAAGCAGGCGTTTGCATGCGTGTTTCCATTTTCTGAAAAAGGGATGCCACCAGCTTGGACCGAACGTGCAGGAAATAGATACGCGGAGGTACAACGCAACACGTGCAATATATATGAAACGCTTGCGACGTCCAATTCATCATCTACGATATCAACACGAAGTTATTGTGCGATACTACTGCACCACAGCACACTTACCAATCCGACGCCGTGGGATCATCGCACCCTCTATTTGGAATTTGGAACACACAGACAAACACATATACACACAGACTAAGTCCGTATCATAATATTCCACTGAAAAACAATTATACATAGACTGCTGCCTATGATCGACTGTCTTTGTATCTTGGCATGTCGAATACCTAGCCTTTTATTGATTTTCGTGATCTGTAGCGAAGGTTGGTATTGGTCTTCCTTTGTTACCAGCTAATGTCTCAATATGATCGTCTTCGTTAGAGACTGGAAAATCAAAGCCATCAATGATTCATCTTCTCAGGCGCCTCGTCACCCTACAGAAAGGATTCAAACGATAGGTAAGCTTAAAGAAAAACACGTCGATTAGTCCTTACTTCATATGATTTAAATATTTTAACTTGACAGACCACTACGAATGGTCAATAGAGTAAGATCAGTACCAATCTTAGCTACGGCCTCGAACTAATCAATCAAAATCTACGTGTACATAGGTTGTTCACAAAAACGTAAGTAAGACTAAAATAAGTAGATTTCTTTCTTAATGCCTGATGGAACTCAGGTTTCGTATGTGAGCGTGTTACTATGTGAGCGCAAGAGTACGTGTTGCGCCTGCAAGAGAGTGAAAGAACCGGCACCAGCTCAATCATTTTACTCATTTTCTTTTCTTTTCTTTCACGCAAGAAATCCGTAAAAAATTTCGTAAGGAAGGAGTTTAACGTCATTCACAATTGTTCTGATAAATTCAGAAATCTATCCGAAGGTGCACAAAGAAAACGAGTTACTTCAAAAATTCTTCTTTAAAATTTGTGTCGCAATAAAATACCACATTCCTCTTAAGACTCTAATACTTGGACTAGTTAATGGATCTGTTACTTTGTATGTTTACTCACAAACACAATCCCTGCTTCCAAGGAAGGATCGCATGTCTATATTCACCGACATAATCCTCGCATTTATCTACGTGTGGATTACAAGTTATGGTATCCAGCTTAACTTAAAAAACCTTATGAGGATACACGTATGAAGCTCTCTTTTCCAACGTTTCAAATGCATTTTTTAAGGATCTGCATCAGTTTATTGAATATGACTGTTCGAGCAGAAATTTTGCGGATGATTTGCTGCCGAAGGAAGAAATTCACAGTGCAACAGTTACAGTTAAAAAGAAAGATACTAATTGCTCCAGAGTGATAACCAGGAAGTGTTTTGCACAATGAAAATGATGTGTCCTTCCTCTCATATATTTTTCTCAACTACTCAATGCAATGTGGAATGTGTAAGCATTGATTTTGCTAAAGAACGAAAACTTAAGCTGCTTCTAAGATCTTGCAGTACGATGTACTTTTACACAAATAAAGCACTGATTTCGAGAGGATTTTCTGGTTCAGCCATTCTCATTTTGGGGACGCTTTACTTTTACACGCAAATGTCTATATATTTTGACCTCCATTCGTCAGAGATCAAAAATCTCACTCATAAATGTGTTTGCAATGGAGACTAGTGAAAGCAATACGTTATACTTGAGGGTTACAGCTCCTGATTCAGAGGATTTAAGTTTGAATATCAACCGAATGTCAGTCTCTTAGTCATCATAACACTCTTTGACTTTTCAAAGAGAGAAAATTCTCCGAGTAATAATATAAATAGTAATGTAAGGAAGCAGCATCAATGGATTACGGAGAGTGAGGAAGTAGCTCAACCTGGTGTGATGTGAAGACGTGCATTATCGTGCAACAAGTAGATAGCGCCCAGCTGCGTAAAATAGTGGCTGGGTTGAGGAGTACTCTCGTCATGTGATTTTGCTATTGCCAGTAAGCAACTGGGATCACACCACTTTAGTCGCAGAAGTATAGGTGAATCATTGGAAGCTTTCTGTAATGTAAATCAGAAATAGGTAGTGGTACTAAAGCTCTTGAACGGGTTAGGTCAAATACAGAATTCTGTGAAATACCTGGAAGGAGCGTGCAGTCTTTGGGAACCACTTTTCGTTTCATTACGCTGAACTGTCGGATACTGTCGACCTATGGTGTTCGGCTCACCTAGTGTCGATAGGCAACTCATACGAGACCCTGCTTTCACAAGCTATGGCACAGTGACTCATGGATGGGGTCTCTTCCTGGAGAAAAGTGATTGAAAACATTGAATAAGGATGCCCATCTTACGACATTCGAACCACTTTTATAAGGTTATCGTAGGTGATAAGGTTATAATGTTAGTGTCATAGAGTTTAGAACTGATGTTTACATTGTGACGGTCAAACACAATTACGTTAGCCGTTGTCAGATTTCCGTGATGATGGGCAGTCAGTAGGAGGTTCCGCTGTGACTACACGGTCGGTTGATGGTTCCCTCGAGTCAACCTAGTTCATTCGTCTGGCGTCTATGAGTTGGTACCAGAGTTCGACATCTTGGAGGATAAAAACCCCAGCTTTTTTCGTCTGCTAGCTCACGCAAGCCATTCTTCAGGCTAGGTACCTGCAACTGAATTGAAATGAACGCGTTGAAGCATCGAAAGCGGAATAACCTGCGACTTTTACTCTGATCTCTGCGACAGCCATGTCCACTTGCCTCCTCACCATCTGAGGGAAGACGGACATGTCATTCCAGAGGTTCTCCCATCCGAAATACGACATACTTTCATGTCGGTAAGAAATCGTACGGTACCTAGCCCCGACAGAATAAGACCGGAACTACTGGAGAACCTTCCGCCAGTACTCATCAACAGCCTGGCGAGGCTCTTTACACGTTGCTTGTTGGAATCTCTGGGCAAGAACAAGGTCCCTGGGCAAGCAAAAGGTCGCTTTTCGTCCGCGATTAGACCCTATCCGCTACCCGGGGACGCGCCACGTAGCCTCGAGACTAACCGGCTGTGATCCCTCTAGTGAGGGAGATCCGTGGACGCTTCTCAATTATTGACTAAAAAGGACGTGCTTGAAGTGCTACAATGCAAACTATGCTTCAGTTTTATTGCCATTCTTGAAATATTTGTTTTTGCTGGAATCCACCGGGCGAGATGTCTGTAAAGGCGTTTAAAATTGCCCATTGAGTTTATTGTATTGAGTTATTGTATTGAGTTTTAATTGGGAAATGGTTCACCTTGGTTTAGTGAAGAGAAAAAGGGGAATTCGAGAGGTGTCATCACTCAATATACCACTTTTAATTGGTGCAGTTCCTGTTTCCTATTGTTTTACAAACAGCACTGTACCGCACATTAAATGCTTCATTAAATGTTCTGAAACAATTATTATGTTTAACGCTTTTGTTTTGTGTAGAACAGTGCTCTGATGAATCCCGACAGTGGAGTATCAAAAATCGCTTAGGTATTGAGTTTTAGTTGGGAGGGTGGATGAACTGATTTTTCCCCCGGATCGATAAATTGGTACCAGACTTGTCTGGGAGGATAAAAACAGTGACTTGACACATCGTCTAGCCTGCGAAAGTCATTGTATGGACAAGTTACAAGCTCACAGACGTCAAACGATTCTGAACTGAAGTGAACGTGGGACGCATCTCATGCGGATTGATGAACGCCAGACAATTTCTCGTTTTTCCATTATTCAAAGTATCTTCTGTAGGCATGGCGACCCGCAAGTCGTGCGATTGCTTGCGTGGAGGGGGGGGGGCAATTTTTGTAGCCTATTCGAGTCCTAAGGAAAAACGGCTGCTGTTCTCGCGAAATTGAATCAGTGATTGTCTTTCCTTATAGCGGTTAGTTGGTTGTTTGCGCACTACTTCCTTTTTCTATCTGCAATTCTTTCTTCTTGGCTCTCTTTTGGAGGTTCGCTCTCTTTCTCCATTCTACACCTCACTGATTACGACTGTTTTAATTACTGTGCAAAAAGGACATACCAGCAACTAGTTAGGGGATTATTCTGTTGTCTCGTGAAATCTGAACCTCGTGCAATTATTTCAAATACTTTGGACTGCCAGGATTTTGGAGCTTTATGCACGGGGAGGTGGCTCTAATTACCGCATCGGTTTTATCCATCACGACGGCTATAAAAGACCCCCTTTCTCGAGGTTGAACCATCGAAGCATCTGAGAAGCGATGAGGTTTCTTCTATTTCTTCTCGTCTGCGTTGCTTTAGGTAACAATTTTTGCTTAAACTAATGATCGAAGTTCATAGAGAGACCACTGCAGTGAGCGGAATGGGAGTGAAGGGAAATGGTCAACTATGCAGTGGGGATTTACTAACAGGACCTTGCAGGGCTAAAATGGAAAGGTATTCTATCATTATTTCATTGCACTGGTTTATCTTTGGAAAGATATTCGGCCAGGACGTTGTTTCTAAAAACTTTAATAACTTCTTAGTCTCCTAGTTGATCTCGATCGTAGGTAACCGAATAGTAAAAATTCTGTCTTGCTGCGTAAAGAGTACACGTCAAAATTTTACACGTGTATATTCCTTGAGTGAGCAGAATATTAGCTAAAAGGTGCTGTTACTTTTATCATTGCTAAAACTGCTTCCCTATGCTGTTGATGCTTTTAAATTTGTTTTTTTTACGATGCTGCGTGCGAGTGTAGTGTAGCGGATAGAGGTTCCGCTTCCTGCACGATCGATCGAAGGTTCGAATCTGTTGATTATTAAGGTTCGAATATGTTGGGTTGATTAACGCGAGAAACTTTATCCTCTAACCTTTTAACCATGTTGCTGTTTTAATTCGTCATTATCATTATCTTTGCTCAGTGATGTCTTAATGTTTAGATGGGGATTGGATAAAAAATCAAGAAAGTGCAAAAAATTCATTTACGGTGGTTGCGGTGGAAACAGAAACAATTTTAAAAGTAAAGAGCAATGCAAGAAACGTTGCAAAGCGGACTGAAGTGGAGAAGAGGACTGAAGCTAAAATTTGGCCAATCTTACCTTCTACTGAAGATTTGTTGATTGGAAATAAAACTTTTCTTTGGAAGAATGTGATTCAAAAATTGAAAATAAGCATTGGTTGTTCCAAAACTTTAAACAAATGTGCTCACAATACTTGTCACTATCCAGATTCGTGAGAAAAAAATAGAGGGAAAATCAGAGGAAAGGTAAGAAATACCGGGTTTTTGAAGGTTTCACTGCTCTTGTGGAAGAACATAGTTCGGATATCCATACAGAATGAAGAGCTTATAATATTTAAATATGGTTCTCCTTCACCGCGGTTTTATTAGTCGTTCGAAAATTTCTGTGCTTACAACAACAGTTCAAAGTTTTGAAAACTATAATTTCACACAAGAAGTAACATCGCAAATTAGTGAAATCAGTGGATGGACAATTATATGTAAAAAAAAAGTGTAACTGTTGCTGATTGCCGTGCCACGGGGGCATTTTGTGCCAATTATTTATTCCTGGGGTTAATCAGATCAGCAGCGGATAAAAATAAAATGAACAATTTCCTGGAATAGTGGAGACTTGAAGCTCGAAGATGTAGCGATAATATCCAGCAATACGTGAATAAATGACTTGGAGAGAACGGAAGGAATCCCCATCACGTCGTGTCGCGGCTTATGTACACGGCTTTTGGGCCCGCTATGATATTTCGAAACCTCGGGTGCCATGTCTTGGTAAAGCCGGGTGACGCCGAAGATAGTGGAGAATAGGTGAATACGAAGATAGTGGAAAATCCGAAGATACTGGAAAATAGGTAAATCAATAAAAGAAACAATTTTTGCAAAAATTCCTCGATAGGATGAGAACTAGGGCTAGTGTAGTGTAGCGGTTAGAGGTTCCGCTTTCTGCACGATCGATAGGAGGTTCGAGTTCGCCCTAGCGCTCACCAAGCCTTTCATACCTCCGGGGTCGATAAATTGGTACCAGACTTGTCTGGGAGGATAAAAGCACTGACTTTACACATTGGCTAGCCACCGCAAGTCATTGTATAGGTCAGTTACACGTTCGTGAACCTCAAACGATTCTGAATTTAAGTGAACGTGGGGAAGCATCCCAGGCGGATTGATTGAAGCCAGACACTTTACTCTTTATCCTTAGGATAAGAAGTCAAAAATGAGATTTGCACAGTTACAAGCTCTTTTGTGGAACATTTTTTTTACTTATAATGTGGAAATAAACCAGAATCGATCTCTTTGTTCCATTCACATATTTAAAAGTTTTGCTCAAAATGCATTTTTGGGCAAATGTAGAGAGGACATGAAGTTGCGCAAAACCTGAACAAAATGAGAAAAAAATTAAATTTTCGTTTCAGCGTCCCCATAGAATGGAAAGTGCATGAGAGAGAAAGCTATAATGTTTCTCGTTCTCGGTGGGGGGTGCTCAGTATTTTGATGTACTACTGGTTATTTTTGACCCTTAAAAAAAAATTCTTCCATGTTGTCAAGGCGTCCTCTTTTCACAAGCGTTAACGGATCTAACGACAACAAGATATCCTAATTTTAATCTTTTAAGATAAAAAAATTTTTTAATCTACAACAAAACAAGGACATACAACATACCGGCGGTGATTGTGAAGAATATTTTTGTTGTTTCCTGGTATCTGAACCTGGTGGAATTACTTCAATTCCTCGGGACTTTCGCGATTTCGGGGCTTTTTCTGGAGGTTGCTGACTTCAATTACTCATCAGGACGACTGCAAAAAACTCCTTTTCCAAGGGTAAACTATCGAAGCATCTTTATAACGATTGAATATCTTCTGTTTGTTCTCTTCTGCCTTGTTTTAGGTACCAATTTCTGCTTGCAGTAATGTTCAAAACTTTGTAAATAGACCATTCCAGTGAGCGAAAAATGTCGAAGTGATAGACACCACGAGACACCTGGGAATCAGGACCTTGCCTAGTGCTTTCGAAGAGTCAGGAATCATTGTTTCGTTAGGTTATTTTAGCTTCGGAAGAATCATCGGCGAAGATATGATTCTAAAATTTGAATGTCTTTTTGTCCCCTGGCTTGTCTCGACTGTAACTAACCGAAGACTGAAAACTTGGCCCTGCGATGTAAAGAGCATTTGTCGAAATTTCCCACGTCTATATGCATTGAGTCAGCAAGGGATTCGCTGAACAGCGTTGCCACTCCCCAGAGCAAACAAAAAAGTTCTGCTCTTGTTATTGATTTAAATCCAATCATTGTAATTTTAGAGCTTCTCGTTGTCGGATAATTCGAAAGAGATATGATCTGATCTGTTATCCGTGGATGTGATATCATTTCTTGAAATTCAGGTGAGGATTCAACCCAAGGACAAAGAAATGTGAAACTTTTATCCACGGATGTTGCCATAGAAACAAAAACAACGTTAGAACCGGAGAGGGATGCAAGAAAAGTTGCATGCTCAAAAAGAAGAGAAAACCTAATTTTATCTTCTCTTGAAACTTCAGGGATTACAAATGAAGTATTTCTTTGTACGAATGTGTTTTGAAAGTTGATGATTGACAGTCTTAACAGGTACTCGCAGATGTATTCACAAAACTTGTCACGATCTTACTATTTTATTGCCAGGAGATTTCTGTTTTTGCGAAAATTCACAATTAAAGGGAAATCGCACCTTAACAGAAGAACTAAAATCTCAAATTATAAAGAAATATAAATGGACAGTTAGATATGGCTGCATCCTTCAATTCTTTGATGTTTTGATGTGATACGATGACATTTTGGAAGTTTAGGTTCTTGGAAACTCTTTTAGTCACAGTCACAATCTCAAACGTTGAATTGCAGTTATTGCCCTTTACGCGAATATTTGATAATATTTTGCCTACTTCTCAGTGAGATGTTAACTATCGGGTAGATTTCAAAGAGGAGGAGCCAATGTTCTAGAGCGTTTACAAAAATTACATCTCAAGAAAATTTACAATCGGACAACTGTTGACAACGGTTCTGCGACGTCACCCACTCACTGTCACTTTGTGAATTTTCATGCAGTTTCATTGTACAGTACTTCAGGTCTAGAACAAGTATTATATGATCATATCCATAATCAGTATTGTGTATCAGGGTTATGAAATGGATAGGATTATTTTATAATTATACTCATAACATTGAATTTGCAATATTAGGTGAAGTAAAAAGTTCCGAGCATTTCGGCCTGATGTCTTTTGTGAGCCATATCTGACAATGCAAACTTCACATCCGGCCATGTTACACGGGGAGACCAAAAACTGTTGTTGTTCAATCGTGGTGAGCCGACACAAACGATCGCCAGGATTTACTACCTAGAAGGTCTTGCTCTGTGTTCGGTGGGATTGGAAAGGAACCATCAAACATGAGCTCCTCCCATCGACCCAAACACTCAACTCGGGCCTATCCTGTCAATAACTGATTGAATGAGGCGATTGACCAGGACCTGAATTGGCGACCAGGAAAGGTATTGCCTTCCACCAAGATATCGCCACACCAACACATTTTTAACGACACAACAGCAGTTACGAGATCTTGGATTGGTTCTAGCGCACCTGCCATGCGGTACAGACATGGATTTCACCTTTCCAACCATTTGTAAAATCTCATTGATGGTGCAGAACTGGCCTCAGGAGAGGCCTGTGAAAGTGAGGTGGTCATGTTTTTTTGCCAGTGAGGACGAGGACCTCTTCAACTCGAATTATGAAATTGCAATCGAAATTTACAAAAGTTATCGAACAAAACGTTGCGTATTGGATCTAAACCCGTTATTCCAATGTTAATTTCATTGCCAAAAAAAAAGCGACAAAAACGATCAGAGCATTTTACATTTCCTAATATTACGTTCAAGAGTTTTCCGATCAACTTTTTTAAAATCTTTTCCGTATTTTTTTAAAATTTTTTGAAATACTTCTTGATTCTACATGGATTTTTTTTTTTACCTAAATGAAACTTCACAACTTATTCTTCCACCCAAGTTAGTTGTACGGGGTGGCCAAGAGAAACGGGAAATTTCGAATTTAGTAATAGCAGCCATGAGGAGTTCGTAGACAGATGAGAATGGTGTCCTTCCTACAAAACCACTTGCCATTTAGTAATAATGGACTAGTGGATCGGTTCACAGGGTGAATTTGCTGTGAGGTTATTTTTCCAAATAAGTAGTGCGATTGTTGCTGAATGGAAGCTACAACAAATTAAGATTGAACCAAATTTAAGGCAATCATGAAACTCACGTGGTACACAAACTTCAGGGATAGAGAGTTCGGGTCGTTGATTATGGAAACGAGATTGGTACCGCGCAATTCACCCAAGTCGTCCTGAAAAACCGCATGGACGTCTTTTCCTACGAAATCAATCAAAACGTGGCATTCGTGTGCAACCGCAGCGTCCACGAGCGAGCGGTGGAAGATCCACGAGCAAGCGGTGGAGGCATCACTCCACAAATCTGGGGTGGTACGGATTTCAGGTGGAGTATTCTTATAAGGGATAGTAGATTATAGAGAGGAGGATGATTCCGTCCATTTCTTCCTAATTGCTGTGAAAAACGGCCCGGAAGATACGGCTTCAGGCGATCTGGCGCACTATTTTCTACAAGGAGTCCGATTGGAGCGCGCCAGCCTTGGGCGGCGCCGCATCTTCCGGGCCGTTTTTACGGCAATTAGGAAGAGATGGACGGAATCACCCTCTTCTCCATAATCTACTATCCCTTATAAGAATACTCAACCTGAAATCTGCACCACCTCAGATTCGCGGGGTGATGGCTTAATGAAGGCTCCTCATCAGCCTACTCAAGCAAAACCAATGAATAGGCGGCTGAGAGAACCTGAGCGTGCACAAGGTGCCCGTTCAAACCTATCTCGTAGCAAAACAAGATGGTCCCTTTCCCAGACGACTAGGGGGAATTTAGCGGAGCCATGTTCGTTTTCGTCGAGTCGAAATTTCGGCGGGGATCAAACCCTCAACCGTTCGTTTCCACTTCGATGAGTAAAATTTTTGTAAGTAGTAGGAAATAGTGTGAAAATGTTTTAAAAACGTGTTCTCAGTCGTTTTCAGCTGTTTTTTTCACAATTTGTAAAAATATTGGCGGGGAGCGAATTCTCGACCGTTTGTCATGATTGTCATAAGACGAGTTGTGTCGTCGAATACAAGTTGCGATCTTCCTCAACTTTTCGAACTTTCTTATGAGAGCATGTATGTACTGACACACTTATAATCTTTGTAGTGAGCCATCAGTAGTGTCTAAGTTATATTTTATTTTATTTTACTTGCGTCACTTCATATTATTATCCATTATATTTCTATTTATTAATATTTGTTAAATTATATTATTTCGATCTATTCATTACGCGTTCAATTTATTTCTCTGGTTCTTTTTATTAAAACGAATTTTTTATTGTTGTATGACTAGAAAGACGCTACTAGAAAGAATGGGATGAGGGGTTCGTTTTCTGGAAGGTCTTCTATGAGGGGGGAGGATCAATTTCAGGAGGGTTTTTCCCCAACTACACGCTTGAGCGGGAGTGAACTGGAAATATCATCAAGTTTCTGAATTTTCGGTGTTTTTTAAATAGTTCACAAGGAAAATAGCAGGCGGTATCAAAGAGTCCTCTTGCTCTACACCTTCGGAACCTAAAGAAACCATAGTGAAAATTTTCGCATCAATTATATTACAGCGGTCGCTTTCGAAGCTACATAGATGACAGTAGTGGTTCTGTGCACGCTTTGTTCTTTGGGCGAGAATTAAAAGGGAGTCGTTTTCATGGTCAACGCAATTCGCAGCAAAATTAAAGGTTCAACGAAAAGAATTTTGGATGGTATAATAGAAACTAGTATACTGAGTAGATCATGAAATGCTGATTCCAAATATCGTTTTTCTTTAAAAAAAATATAGACGCAGTTGAAGGAAATCATACCAAAACAAGCAAATTTGCAAATAGTGTGCATATTCATCACAATCCACGGTTGGGATTCAGGCCACTGTGTTTTTTTTCCCAAAAAGCTCTTCAAATACAATTGTTGTTTCAGAACATTTAATGAACATTTAACAAAGGTATTAGTGTGCTGTAGCGCTTCTTATAAAAACAATAAGATTAAATAGGAATTACAGCAATTAAAAATGTCACATTGAGAATTTGCATTTTTTTTCTCCTTACCATTGATCAAAGGTGGGCCATTCTCCCAATTCAAATTTGATTCCTGAACAATTTTAGATGTCTTTTTCAAACAACTCGTCAAGAGGTTTTCAGCAAAAAAAAAGGAAATACACACTCCGGTGGGCCCTTCTTCGCCAGGATCTCAGTATATTTAGCGGGGAACGGTAAAGAGGGTCCCGGCGGATTCTCCGCGAATGCCTCCGAGACATAACGTGCCCAATGGATATGCCGGCGGATACGCGAGCATACCTCGAAGAGGTCACGCTCCAGTCGTTCATAGAAACCCAGACAACCGTCTTAGATGCTCTTCGGGCCATAGAGGTGCAAAGGAGGGGAACGGTCAAGAGGTACCCGTATGATGTGCCGCCGCGTATCCCGGAGGCTAATGAGCGTCGTTAATCGCACCTCGCGTCTCCTGGTACCGTCATAATCGCTACAGTAGTCTGATTGCTCCTCTTGTGCTACGTCTTCAAGACGCCCCGCCCACTCCGCCCTCCCCTCCCATTTCGCAGCGTCTACCGCTATTACGACGATTTTTTTTTCGCCGCGCCCACAGCTTTTATAATGCGCTTTTAAAATCGAACAAAAAGGAAAGTACCTGGTATTAGATGTTGTTCGAAGGTCTACATAAAGTGTGCTTGTAAGTTAATATAAAAGAAGGAAAGAATGAAATAGGTTTGTATAAGTGACATGCCATTTAGAAATGCGAGTGAAAAAGAAATTATCCTGTCTCGACTTGTTAGGTGAAAAACACTCATTCATCTCTGGGATTGCAAGAGATGTTTCAAAAAATGTCCCACTGATCGGTGTTATGCTATCTTCTTTACCTTTTTTCCCTTTCTAGGGATTTCTTTTTGTTTATCTAGCTGGGTAAAACTGGCATCCAACGATTAACGAGGCGCGAATAATGTCTCGCAGACATACACTGTACCTAAAGGTATATCTCGAAAATACAAAGCTCTCTGTTCGCCACTAACACACCTAACCTCTCGTATTGATTTTTTGTAGAGAATAGATAAAAATGAAGCGATAAAACGGTGGTGAAAGAAGTTTGAAGAACCATACAAAGTTCTATTATATAAAACTGTATAAAACGTACAAGCAAGTATTGAAGTACTTGCCAGACGCTCGATATAAACATTATATCTCAGTAAAATTTTGAAAAGGTAAAATGTAGAAAGAAGTTTAAGGAATGTATACAAAGTAATTAGCGCATAAATTTACTGTTATTACAGGTGCTGCAGTTGAGGTTGAACACGAATTCGCTGAACGACATCGTGACAAACACATACTTATGCACTACTAGTTTATATAGAAAACTTGGGGCATGAAATGTGTTAAATTATGAGATCTTTGAAAATATATGCATGTTATTCTTTTTCCTGGAGCATCTTTTTGAGATAATTTTTACTTATGTAAAGTTACATTGGATAGAAGGATCCAATTCTTCTCTTTTATTCCCAATAATATGCGCTTAGTTTACTATATCCGTACATCACAATTTGCTGCGGCAATTCGTTCTTCACTCCCTCCTTCAAAATTCGCACTATCCACCGCTTCATCGCGACGCGAACGTCGCGCGCGGCGTTGATCAGAGAGCAATAGGGAGGCGGGATGTAGGTGATCTCAGACGGTCGTGGAGGATGCCTAGCTGGTGGAGCGGCAGCCGTAATTACGCGGAGGAGCGCGGTGCTGAAGGGAGGACATGAGCGGTCAGCCGGTTTTCACGGGTACCTCTTGTCCCGCACCCGTGCAAAGGATTGCACAGTTATAAGGAAACATGTAAAGAAGAGTGGTATGAGCTGTCGAAAATTACCGAATAAGTCAAAGAATAATAGTGTTAGATAGAAGTATATGGCATTTTGTATGGTGTCTTAAAAAGAAAGGGAGTGAGTTTGTCTTTATATCACCCTCAGAAAGTCTAGAAATCTTACCAAATTTGAACTCTTTTCCTTCCTGTAAGTCTCAAAAAGTCAGAGATACAGAAGATCCTCTGCCCAAAAATAAATTAGGCTACAAAAAAGCTTGCGAGTTACAGGATTAAGATAGTTCTCATTACCGTTACTTTCGAGAGCTGGAATTTTTCGTTTTAACGAAAAATTTTGTGCACGTAATTTGAGGCTATTAGGTACATCCTTATCTCATTTTTTACGTGAGGATTTCTCTTGCTTCTGGTGCGATTACTATGTTGAGTGAATTATATCCTAGCCGGTGATGCAGAGTATGATTAGCGGTAGGTAAGCAGAGTCAGCTATTTAGGTGCTAACGAAAGTGAATCTCTTTAGGACACGCACCATCGCTAATTGCTCTGACGAGGCATGACCGGGACATGCTCGAAATTCCGCCGGGACCCTCTTTACACGCACCCATATTTAGCATTCACTGCTATCCACCAGTCGGCTGTCTTTAACTGGTGCAGTTTTATTGTCATAAACCAGCAAAAAAAAAACTAAGAAAATACTTATAGATTTATGGTAGAAACCATTTTATTGAGAATTCTAGAAGGTGAGCAGTCGAAAATAAGATGTGGACGGTTACAATTTTTTTTTGAAACAGAAGAATAGCACTTTCAACTAATAATGTGTATCTAGTAGATCAAGTGTAATCTTTTAGCATGAACCTCGTGTTAAAATTATCTTCTGTCAATAAAGGCATTTTTTTTGCGGATGTAAAGAGAACAATGAGTTGCGCAAAGCTTGAGCAAGAAGAGAAATAAAATAAATTTTCCTTTAAAGTCCCGCAAAAAAAGAAAGTATAGGATAGTATATAGTTTATAGCCTGTATCTTACTGATTATAACTGTTTTACTTACAATACAACAGGGACATATCAGCAACGAGTTAGAAAAACTTTCTGTTGTCTCGTGAAATCTGAATCTCGTGCAATTATTTCAAATCCTTCGAATTATCAGGGTTTTGTAGTTTTTTTTTTCTAGAAGCTGCTGACTCTAATTACCACATCGCTTTCATCCACCAGGACGGCTATAAAAACCCCTTCTTTTGATGTCGAATCATCGAAGCATCTGTCCAGCGATGAGGTTTCTTCTATTTCTTCTCTTCTGTCTCGCTTTAGGTAACAATTTGTGCTTACACTGATGCTCGAAGCTTATAATGAGACCACTGCAGTGAGCAGTGAAATACGGATCCAGGCAAGGTAAATTTTGGAGTGGCAGGAACAAAAATACGGATCCATGCAAGAACGAATTTGGAGTAACAGGACCCTGCTTGGCTCTCTTCACAAAGTAAGCTATCATTATTTCATTACGTTAATTTAGCGAAGGAAGAATCACCGGCGAGGATGTTGATTCTGAAAATTGGATAACTTTGTGGTTTCGCAGATGATCTCTATTGTAGGTAACTGACTGAATTTTTTTTTTTGCTATGTCAAGAGTTCTTGTCGAAATTTTACACTTGCGTATTCATTGAGTTAGCAAAGCATTTGCAAAGAGGCGTTGTCACTTTTTCATAACTAAAACTGCTTCTCTATGCTTGTCGATGATAAATGCCTCTCTTTAATAATTTAAATTCGTTTCTTACATCGACATTACTGTCTTAATTCGTCCTTTGCTCCGAGCTATCTAAATGTTGATGTTTAGATGGGGATTTGTTAACGGCACCTGCAAATCATTCGATTACGGAGGTTGTGGTGGAACCGGTAATAACTTTGATAGTGAAGAGGACTGTAAGAGAACTTGTGTACAGACGACATAGCAAAGTTACATATCTAATAGTAGTTTTTTGTGAGGTTGCAAATGAAGCACTTCTTTGGAGGAATTTGATGTAGAATTTGAAGATTGGCACCGGTTGCTCCAAAGCTCCTCATGGATGTATTCACAAAACTTGTTGGTCTCTTGATTTTTAGCAGAAATGAATGAGTTTTCCCCCACACATTCTTGAATATCTGTTTTGGTCAGTCCGATGACGTCGTACTTAATCTTTCTGGCTTGTATCATCAGATCTTCAATAGCCGCTTCTGATGCAACCGTACACGCGATATAAGTACAGATTGCCATCCTAGCCCTCTTCCATTTCAGTAGCCTATATGACTCCCGCAAACCCGGCCTTCTTGGTGCTACCCTACCAGGCTTTCCTGCGGAATCAGGAGACTCTTTCTTATTGTAGGGTCAAGCGTTTAGTTCCAGCAGCATCAAGCAGGACGACAATAAAAGTTTATAGAGAGATCGTTGTAGTGAATGGGGAGGAAACTACTGACTTGTCACTTTTTTTATAACTAAAGCTGCTTCTCTATGCACTATCAGGATCATCAGAAACTAAGACTTGCACTATATCTCTGGCATGAACGTTGGGAGCAGGTGACACAAAAGACTGTTCCGCAACGTTAGAAACTATCAGGACATCAAACGCACCTTTCCTATACATGAAACTGTTCCAAACAAAAACATTGGAATTTCCAGGAAAAAAAAAAACTAAGCCATGGGACAACACCTACCCTGAATAAAAGAACGCGTAGCTGACTTCTACGCAAACGCTTCAAACAAGCATGCGAGAATCCCAAATTACTTCCACCCTTTAAAGTCCAAAACAACAACAAAATGACCTTTATGTCCTGGACTAGATATGAGAGCAATACCTCGAACCGTATTCGGAAGCACTACTTCGCTTGTCTGTCTCATTGAGCAGGGAAGAAAATCATGTACACGTAGCAGTAGGAACACGTGAGAATTATTTTGGCCAGAACAGCATGCAGCTGTTAAAGTACTGTAGTATTACTAATAATAGTAAACTAATGCTAATAATAATCACTTGAGTCACAATTACCAAGCCCTAATGGCACTTCATCACGAGTATTGGAAATTACCACCGAATTATCAAACTGTCGATTACATTTGAATAGATGTGAATTTATAACAAAACCATTTACTTTTACTAACTTACAGCAAGTAGAAGCCATAATTACAAGCATTACAGCTATAATTACAATTACATGAAAAGAAGGTAGCGAGAAACGGTCAACTAACCCATAACTTATCACCGCCAGAAGAATATAGAAGAAAATTTTAGAAGAATACGAAATAAAATGTTAAATTTCCTTGTTACAGAATAAAGGACTATCACAGCAGAACGTAATAAGAACAGCTAGGTTACCAGTTGTTACTTAGAGCATAAATTCACTTCAGTTAGAGATCAGATTTATCCTTCGGGAAGCTTAAGAAGTTTTAAAACCATCAAAGGAGTAAAAAACTGGATCAATGTTATCCATCCACTCGAGAGCACAAAGAAAAACTGTATAAAACCACTATGGACGCATATCGCTATTCCAAGACTTCGTATTCGGATCTTCGTCTAATCCCAGTAATGTACCAAGAAATGATGGGAGAGACTCAACTCCATACCTACACAAAGAAAATTAGATGAACAAAAAAATTTAATGCAAGAAGAAAGAACACTAAGCTAGAAGTAGGAGATGGAAAGATACCTTTCCAGCAACTGCTCAGCGCAAGAGCCCTCCATCAACTTCTTCTGTGCCATCTCAGTGATAGAGTGGAAGTGAATAAAAGCAGCAATTACAACAAATGTGTGAAACAACTGGTGTGATTGGAACTAGAAAGAAATGAGAACTATCTGCGTAATCATCACTTCAGTGAAACATAGCAGTCAAAATGAAACCTACCCATAAATCGCATCTTCCAGGAAACCATCGTTCTGGAATTCTGGTCGCATATATAGCTGCTCCACCGATATACATAGCGCCCATAGATAACATCCAAACTAGCGATGCCTAAATACTTCGCAATGAGTGAGAAGTACAGCATCCTCAACCACATAAGTACTAATTTTGTAGCCTGTCTTACTTTCTTATTTCCCAATAGTCTTAATCCCTGCCCTGTCGAGTTTATGTGCTTTTTGAAATTACTAAATTCCCTGCTCTACTGTTCGCGTGACTTATCCCTCGTGAATTATTATTCTCATTCTACTCTTCTCGTTGCTAAACTTTCTATTGTTTATTTGTATTTATTCCTTGCCTTTTACTCTGGGCACGCCATTGAGCGTAATAAATAAATAAATAAATAAATAAATAAATAATAAGTAGAAGCGAAAGATTTCAGGGAGAACGATGATCATAGCGTAGACATCACACGGATTATCCAGTAACAAAACAAAAAGCCATTACAACAAGCCGCACAAACATAGCAACAATAATTTTTGAACTATTGTGCCCAGTCATCATTTAAAAAACCATCAATAGCAAATGTTCATGCCAAGTGTTTTAAATAGGCCATTTGTTTTCTTCAAAAGTGTTCCTTTACTCTCAAGAACTTTAAAACCCGCTTGGCTTAATGTTAGAGCCTAACTGCCTCCTTAGAAAATTAGAAAAATATCCTACGGAATAAAATTTACCTTCTTATACATAAATTCGAGGCCATCGACAATTAACATATGCGCAGCTGGAAAAATTGCTGACAGTCCCATAGCAACGAAGACACCAGCACGAAAAGCTCTAAAATAAAGTAAAATAAAATAAACGGAAAAAAATCACTTTCTGAAATAAAAAAGCAGCAATGACGTGAAAGTAAGGAAAACAGTCCCCAGTAAGAAACGGTAAAAATTGAAAAAGAAGAAGAGATGGAACTAGTCCAAAAAAATACCTGTATTTGGGCTGCGCAAACTTGTCCCACAATGACACAACCATGGCTAGTAAACCTAGTACACTAATCATTGTGATGTAGATAATCATTGGCTGGGGTCGACAATAGAATCCATAGTAGAGCCAAGGAATAAATGAGCCAACAATCAGCAAAGTAATCCCGGTGTAATCCAGCCTACATAATTGACAATAACTACCTCTTAACAGTGTCATGTCGTCCTCAAAATTATGAAGTAATCTGAGAAGTAAACTCACTTGTTGAAAAACTTTCCCACAGAGTCGGAATGACATGCAACAGTGTGGAACAAGAAAGACATTCCGAGGCAAAGTATTGCACCGAGAAAATACGTTGAAAATATTATCTTTTCCATAAACTGAACTTGTGTGCTCGGTCGCGTTAGAAACCAAAGTGCAACACCAATGAACGCAACACATCCTGCAGAACAGATGCATGGCATGATTGATAGAGAGCATATAAAAGGTGTAAATACGATTAGAAAAAGTGTGAACTGCTACTTTCGTCAGCTGTAAAACTACAAGTTCTACATATCTATACAAAACTACTGAAATGTAAACAAACTACACAGTATACAGGTACAAAATCTGTCTCATTCTGGGAAACGCTACTCGTTGCCGTTCAGAGCAGCAGTTCAGTTGTCCAGAAGAGGAGTTCTTAGCAACGAATTAAAATTTGGAAAGATACAGTGACTCAGCAACTATTCGAAATTTGCCATCACTCACCATACATGTGTGTCCAAATGTTACCAGTTTCGGTATGAAGAGCGAAAATACTCTTGAAACAGCTACTGAAGGACGGAAGTGGAGGACGATGACCTGAAAGACCGAATGATTCGAATACTAAATACGAACAGTCATTTCTGCTGAGACGGCAACTACGGTTAACGGCACTAAGGAGAAACATGTCATAGGATCTTTGATCGCGTAGTAAGCCACGGTTTATGTAGAATACAATTTAACTGAAGTTTTATATTCGGAGTTAATGCAGATAACTACTGAACTTGCAAAGACTTCCCTACCTTTCTGCGACGATTAGCTCTATCGGTGTCTCATGTACATATGATATACGGAATGGAACAAGGAAAGTGATAGAAAAAAATGAAAAGGTCACGTAATTGCTAGAGTGATCTAAGCTTCACAGTGGGATAGAGGAGAATGTTTGGCAAGAATCTTCATTATCGCCTAAGCTTAGGAACGCTATTTTACATAGATAGCAATGGGTTTAACACGATTATCATAGAAGACCAGTTCCATCGATCACCTCGCATTACTAAATTGCACGTAGCAATGAAACAACATAACCACCTGTTCTCAGATACTCGTTATCCTGCAGCCACTCTGGAAGGTATTCAAAGTTCGTAGCTTTCCACCGAGCTTCCCAGAACTGAAACAAAAATAACGCAGAATTAATCAAAAGACAAATTAAGGAAGAGAGATGAACCCACTCTTTTCACAATTGTTCTAGCCCCTCTTCCAGAATCGGCTGGCACAACCACCTCCTCCTCATTGATTTCTACCTACAACCAAACATTTTAGTGAAAAATGAGATAGAAAATTCGACACTGATTGGATACCTCAAGCTCATTATCATCCTCGTCTGGATGTGGCATTCCGGGCAAGTCAAATCGAAGCCCTGTGGCCGGGAAACCACCATTTTGCTCAACAGCATCGGCACCAGCAGCCAATCGCCCTCGTTTCGCTGGATGAAGACGATATCGTACTATACGACGCCTATGCGTATTTCCATCGGCCTGAAAAAATCGGTTTTTAAAGCAGCATGGTAAATTATCAAAGAAAAACAACAAAACCATTGTCTCCTTATCATGAATGACAGCTAGTGTCATTTTCTCGCCTTTCGCATTCGGCATACTCCAAGCACGACGATGTCCACGTTTCCAGTTGTTGCTGGCCACTTTGCTCGACTTGGATGAACATGGCTCATCTTGCATCGGCGTTAAACTCTCTTTTCCTGTAAGCAAAACTATAAGAACTCAAAAGAAGGCAGAAGCGAGGGTTTGCATTCATAATTTGATCGATTAGTTCTTGCGTGAACGTCGACACAATTACAACACATTTTTGTTGACATAATTACAGCACAATCTATCTAACAGAAAGAGTCGGTGCGATGGATAAATGGTGATGAGCTATTTTCCATTAGGTAAAGTCAAAGTGGAAATGACTGGAAACTGAAATTTATATTAGGAAATTCCACATGAAAATGTTTCAGATTCTGTGGCCTGAGAAAAAGTAAATCCATCACAACTTGTGAAGGAACTATGGAATGAATATAATCACATGATGAGGGATGCATCAAAGCTCAAATTTGTCAATAACAAAACCGCGACGCCATGTGCTTGTACAGAAGCGACAAAAGCGAGTCTCAAAGACAGTGTAACGAAACGAATCGATCTTTGCCGTCGCGTAATGAACAGAATTACCGGGACGAGCCCAGCCCTAACCTTTGTGTGCGCGCTTAAATGGAAGAAAAAAAAAAGAATCACATCGAATACAATCAATACTCTATTCTAAGAACGTCGGCACATACATTACAAAAGTCAGACTACCCTTCTGCTTATTCAAACGAATTCCGATAAGCGAGAGAAAATAAATAAGAAACTGTCAATGCACCCGTTAATTTGCATAATTTCAATGGATCTTCTAAGATTTCCGATACTTCCGCCCAAGATATTTGCAGGAAATTGCTAAATAGTTGTTGCTCAAAATCATTTCCACAATATACAACTTCCATATATATTTCCAACAGTGAAACTTACCCTAATTTGATCAGTTTATTTATAGGCGCACGGTTTAACATCTAATTATGGATTGCATACAACTTTCACACTGACAACATGAGTCTTTAAATAGCTGTACATATAAAGTAATCCGTCGCACCTTTGGAGCAGCACCTAATCTTCTCATAGCTCTGCTTCTTAATAAATATTGAGTTCTAATGTTGCCTCAGAATTCGCTGTTTCCCATGCACGTTTCAATGGTACTCTCCAGTATTTTAAAAAGAAAAAAAAAAAAACTTGCTAATGAAAAGGGCCAGAAAATGTTCTCCAAAACATGTTCCTTAAAACAACTTTCAAAAACTATTTTTTCTGAGCCAAATAACTGCAACAACAGGAACTACAGCGACACAGTGTAGCTTTCACTAAATATCATAAGTTCACTCATTGCAATACAACCAATACTTGCATTTTTCGTACATTTTCACTACTATCATCGAATATATGCAGCATTTTTCGTTCCATAAAAAGTAAATGTTCGGGAATAAAAACAAACAATGTTATTTTCTCAACAAAAAACATGTCTTAAGATGAGCTATGAAAGTTTGAATAAAAGGATTTTCTTTAGAAATCTTTGGTGTTTTGAAATTTTAGCATCATGTATCAGAAGAAAATTCGAATTTAACTGCAACCTCAGACTTTCCGAAAAACAGCTCACCTTCGTGCACAGTAGAAAGTCTTCTTGATTGGCTAGCCCTTCTACTAGTCCTTTCTTCGTCGTCGTCGCTGTCACTGGCGGATTGCTCGACAACCTTGTTATGGCGAACAACAATTTCAATAGGTTGTAGCGACTTTCTTGGGCTGAAAGATTTTTTTTTCAAAAAAAAAATGGAATTAAGAATGTATGGGCCTCTACACATGATAGTTAGCACAGATGCGATAGTCGAAGCCGGTGCTCTGACCCCCTTCACTGTTGGACGGTTGGGGGAGGAATCTCTTTACTTTTAAACGGTTGGCGAAATTACCCCATTCACTTTTGGACGGTTGGCTAAAAGACCCCTTCACTTGAGCTGCACCCCATGAACTACACTCCCTTCACTGGAGGAGGGTCCGGCTCCTCTCTATCGCACCTATGATAGTTAGTATTCTGTAAGTAGAAAGGAAGCATTCCAGATAACAGAACTTTAGTAGTATAAATGAAAGTCTATAATGAGAGGACAGATCAAACCATGATTGGTCAAATGCAGTGTCATATAAGGAAAATGGAATACAAAATGAATTTAAAAAAAGCAATATACCTATATTCCACGTCGACTTCGTCAACAAGAACTTGTTGCTTATCCTTATTTGTTGATGCTTGCAACGGTCCATCCGTCATTATGTTTTCAGCTTCTCGTAAAACACTCTAAAAAGTGCTAAACTGTCAACGCTGCTCGAGAAGATCCGGAAGCAAAAGAGAGGAAAAAAAACTGACATTAACGCTCCTCATTGGACTTTGAATTTCAGAGTTTTCCTTATGTTCTAGTTGCAAGTTACCATCTTCTAGTACCATGACCATATCGTCATCGTTGTCAGACATATCCTAAGACGGAAATGTCGTAAATATTTAAATAAAAAATAAAATTTAAATAAATAAAAATTTCTAAATCAGTAACAATACGAAGTGCAGTAGGTACAGAGGAGGCAGTTGATCTCAAATACAAAAACGTCTCCGTAGATAGTAGACAGATACAAATGTAAGTAAGAGTCATAATTTTAGTTCAATCTGGGACTTAATTTCCAAAACGAAGAAGTTTTCGGTAGAATCCCACTTTAAAAAAATCCAGACAATCTTTCTTTCGTTTCAGAGAAACCAAAAAGACATGCTTACCACAGCGACTAGCCGATGAAAGAGAAGCAAGACAGTTGAGATAGACTAGAGTTCTATTCTCTTATCATAAAGTTTTTGCACTACCGTAGCTAAGGATGTCCACAGGACCATGTAGTGCTCTAGCAAGAAGTTCCTTCAAACGTCTCCGAATGCCAATTTTAACAAATCTCGAGCAGCATTCGACAACTAGCTGCTCTAACGCTTATACTTATGTGATTTATTCGTATACTATACTGGAATACTATTTCCTGCGATTTAGTTCTCTAAGCTCTTTTTCCGTTCTTAGCGTAACTCTCATCATATGTAGTAATGTGACGAAGGAAATAAAAAACAGAAGAACTCTCAGTAAGGAGAAACAACTTTATTATTCATCCCAAAACGTTGGATTTCCTCACAACTTGCCTAATAGGTCCCTCATCCTCCGCCAATTGAAGCAACAGCACAGTTTTTTAGAAAGTTATAAAAGAAAATGACAAGAAATATGAGGAAAAAAAAACAACGCTCTAGTGAGATTAGGTCGTTGTAACACTTTAATTGAGGTTTCCACAGCTTTCAACGCAAGAAGTTTATATTTATTCCTGTCCTCAAATATTCCTAATCTCTCAGGGTTATTCATAAACACAAAGGTTGTAAATATTTTGGGGACTTCTAAATAAGGCAATAGCACTACCTGATTCTCCAGTGCCGTACTGGTCTCCAAGAGACTATGGTGCTCTGACGAATTGGGAGTTTCATCGTACGCTTCTACACTCATCTGAAAACAAATGTAAATCCAATATTACACGAGAGAAAAATCGTACAGTAACAATTCCAAGGAAATGCTCGTTTCACCGAAGTAAATGCAAATAAGCAAATAAGGATTTGATTTAAATCTAGTCGCAAGGCGCAAAGCGGTACGTAAACATCACTAGAAAGAAACACAGGCATTAATGGAAGGTAAATGAAATGAAACAAGGGTCAATAAGGATAAATGAAAAGAAATTCCTCGAAAATGAGGGATGCTGACTGTTCGTAGCACAAGAGGGAGGGATGAATTGTTTTAGTGATATGATGATGTTAGGAATACTTATTTTTAGACAATGTTCCCTAACGCCATCGAAATCCGATAGTCCAAGACAAGACTTTAATACGTTCTTATTTCCGCGGTTTCCTGTTGCCTTCAGAATACTGGACAAGGTTTGATCCAACAAAAGTTTACTATGCATTGATCAACTATGTCGATTAAGAATCATTCGGTCCAATTGCGAATTTTCTGTATGAATCCCTTCAAATTCCTCCTTTTTTCCACAGACAAAAAAAAAACACTGGTCAGAAGTAGCATTTTTCCACCGTTTCACAGTTGAAAAACTAAGAAATCCTCTTCAGAGGACAAGGAGATACTTATTACTTATCTTCTTTACCCTAATACGATCCGAATAAGGTGAAAGTCACCTTCACGATCACTCACGGTCAAAGAACCGCAGGCGGGCGTGTCATTTCCGAATTACGGTGTCTCAAGAGATGACAAAAAAAACAGCGAAAAATTGCACAAAACACTCCCTTACAATACTGTACGTAGGCGGACGGGGATGTCGATGTAGTACTCATTAAAGCAACAAATCTGACGTACCTAATAGAAAATGTAAGGAAGATAAAACGCAATTTAATTGGAAATGAGGTATGAGGCCGAAGAAGCATGCGCCACTGGATCGCCGCCGAGTTTCCCGACCGGCGCGTCGCGGCGGATCGAATTGGAGCGCGACGACATCGCAGGTCGCCTCCAACTTACAGCATTCATCCTCATCCGTAGCGGTTGAGATCGTGCAAGGATGCTCGCTACCTTCACCCATCTCTGTATTTCGCCATGGTTCCACCTCGATTTGAACCGCTACGCTCCGCCGCATCGCTTCGAGCGCAGCCACCTGTGCAACTGTCCGTGTTTCATGTCGTTTTGACCCGACCACACTATTGGGTAGTTGTACCGTCCAACCGGGACACATCTACCCGCAAAAAAAAAGTTAATCCACTTGGATAAGCATGGGGGACGGTAAAGAGGGCCCCCGCGGATTCTCTGCGAATGCCTCCGGGACAATACGTGTCTAACGGGTATGTCGGGGGGTATGTGAACATACTTCAACGAGGTCACGCTTCAGTCGTTCATGGAGACGCAAACAACCCTCTTAGATGTTCTTCTGGCCATAAAGACGCTAAGAATTACGCAGTTATGGCTGATTAAGTAACGAAGAGTGGTGTTAGTTGCCGAGATTACCGAAAAAGTTAAAGGCATCACCCCACGAATCTGGGGTGGTGCGGATTTCAGGTGGGTTATGCCCATACGTGGTCGTAGATTATAAGGAGGAAGGTGATTCGGTCCACTTCTTCCTAATTGCCGTAAAAAACGGCCCGGAAGATGCGGCGCGTGCACAAGGTTGGCGCGCTCCAATCGAACTCCTTGTAAAAAAAATGGCGCCCCGGAACGCTCGAAGCCGTATCTTCCGGGCCTTTTTTTTACGGGAATTAGGAAGAAATGGACGAGATCGTCCCTCTCTCCATAATCTACGATCCCGTGTACGAATACTCCACCTGAAATCCGTGCCACCTCAGATTTCTGGGGCGATGTTTTTGAAGAACAATGTAGTTAAAAGTACCTGCCATTCTTTTTGGTGTTCTAATAAGAGAAAAGGAGCGAGCTTTGTCCAGATATTACCTTCAGGAAGTCTAGAAATATTATCAAATGAATCAGGCTATGAAAAGTTCGAAGCTTAAGAATAACGATAATCCTTATTTCCGTTACTTTCGAGAGCTGGAGTGTTCCTTTTTATTTAGAATTTTCATATACGTAGTTTAAGGCTATTAGACACATCCTCCTCATATTTCACGTGAGGACTTCTTCTGCTTCTGGTACGGTTACAAGTTCAGCTCACATAAAATTCTAGTGGATGTGTCTGATTCTCCTAAACAGTTCAGTAGCTCGTAAATAATATCCTAGCTAGTGATGCAGCGTATGATCAGCGGTATGTAAGCGGAGTCACCTATTTAGGGGGTGCGTATCGTTAGGTACCCGCAGCCGATTATCTGCAGCGGGATAAGTGCCTGCAGAAGTCGGGCTGTCGGTAGGCCAGAGCAGGTATATCTTGGGCTACCTGTGATCACTAAGCCACGCCCATCCATCACCACATCCCTGAGGTCATGAGCAATGCTTGTATTGCAATTACGTGATAGAGTTGCCTTCTACGAAGGTTCAAAGAACAAAAAGGCAGCAACGTAGCAACGTAGAAAGTGAAAGAAAACGTAGAAAATGAAAATGCTAAAAATGAAACAAAAACGTAGAAAATCTGTAAAGTTTTTTTTTTGAAAATTTGTTTTTGTAAAGCAAACGCAAACATAGCTAGCTGAAAATTGAAAAGGTGTAGAACCTAGAACCTGGTTTTTGAAGGATGTGTGACTGAAAAAACTGTATAGAAGATATGGATGTAGATGTTGTATTTATACAGACTATTAAATCCTTGTAAGATACTGCATTAGTTTGTGAAATTTCGACTTTTTTTTGCTTTACGCAAATAAAACGTACAATTATTTCCTGTTTCTGGTATCTCGTGTGCAGTCCTTCGATATATCTTTATACGTAAACGATCGATACTCCATACGGAGGCAATAGCAGAGATAGCGTGCACCTGCGAGGCATGTTTCGCACCTCATTAGACGATGAGAGTCGCTGATGAAGGATGTGATGGGCGGAGCATGAGGCAAACGCAGCGCAGCGCAATTAACGATCGCCGTTACCGGTCGTTTTCCCTAATGATCGGCTGTCGCGGCGGCTGCGGGTACCTAACGACCGCCCTCCCCCTATTTAGGTAACAACGAAGGTGTAGGATACGCACAGTCGCTAATTGCTTGGCCGAGGGATGATCGGGGCATGCTCGAATATCTGGACCCTGTTTACACGCACTCGATAAGCATTTTCTTCCTAGAGGAGAGTAGAGTAGCGACGTAGACAGCAGTCCAGAACCGGGATAAAAGTTGATCAGTGTGGGAGAATCACTAATCAAATAAACATAAAAGTCTAGGATAAAGTCTCTGGCGTATCAAACCGCTTGGAATGCGCCAAGGGATGCGCTTGGACTCCAATTCAGAAACGTTTGAGATTTACGAATGTTTGTATAGCTTATAGAAAGGCTTGCAGGGACCTTGTCTTATCAGGTCGGTGTTTTTTTACTCCCATACAAATCTGTTACCAATTTATCGACCCCTGCCGGATGAAGGGATAACTCAGAACTCAATAGAGCGGTCCGAACAGTGGATCGATCAGACAGTCATAGCGGCAGCATACCACGGATCTGACGTGGTGAAGCAATCCGCGAGAAAATCTAGAGTTGGGGTTGTAGATTGCGGCATCGAGGTGATTCTGCTCCTTTCTTCCTGGTTGTCGTAAAAAAAAAGGCGTGGAAGACGACTTTTTTTTTTAAGTGATTTCAGTTGTTACGCACTACCTTTGTGCACGCGCCGCATCCTAGTGCGAACGGTTTAGGGTCACGTGATGTATCCTCACCCACCTAACTAAACTGAAACCAATAAATAGGCTGCTAAGGAGACCGGAACGTGTACATAGAGGAACGTTCTAACGTACCTCGTAATACCCAAAGTGGTTTCCACGCCGTTCCTTACGACGATCAGGAAGAAGTGAGCGGAACCACCTCTGATCCTGCAATCTAGGACCCCATCACTAGGTTTTCCAGTGGATTTCCTCAACCCGTGCTTTTAACCAAGCCGCTTACTCAATTGCACAAAGTTTTGATCTGACTATATTTTTAAATATCCAGTAGTTTACGGATTTCTTCCTTTATTTTATTCATTTTCTGAACTATGTATGGAACAAACAGGCAGTCTGTCTTTGAGCCTTTTATTTTCTTAGGTGAGCAAATTTCTTGAATTGTACTCTCTTCCTTAACATCTTTCCTTCCACGTTAGGATGCATTTTCTTCTCCTCGTCGTCGTCGTTTCCTGGGTGCTCTACAAGACAGTTCTTTCCTGGGAGTTTCGAAGACAATCCTGTAAATGTTATGATTCCGCTTTGTTTTTTCTATTTTTCTTCAGACTTTTTTCTTATAATATTACCAATTGGTTCTAACTTCCTTTTCAATTGAAAAATCAGGTTTGAATGGTGTGAGGTAATTAAAGGAGAAGGGGAGAGGGGAAATAGAGGTAAATGATGAGCTCGATGAGGATATGATTGTAATAAACGTGTTGTAGATTTGAAATTACCTCTAATTACGGGGAGAAGGAGGAAGGACAGTAGACGAGACCCTATGAGGAAGTCGATGAGGCCTCTTCGGTGAAATTTCAGATGTAGTACATGAATATGTTATTCGCGTACCGTAGCATTTTCATCTGAACGCAGTTCTCGTAAAACAAACCTCTAGGATAACCAGGAGAACCAATTTTTACTACATAATTTCGTGTTTTTTTTTTCAAAAACCGTCCACTGATTTAATTTACATCCTGAATGGATCCCTAATTCGTTTGCAGCGTGTGAAATAACTTCAAATAACTTGAAATAACTTCAGAGAATGCTTCGAAAAAGTATTTTAAAACTTTGAATAAAAATTGAAAAAATCGTGTCGGCCCACTGAAACTAATATCACATTCTTTTTTCTCGGAATCCTGATGGTTTAAAAAAAAACCTAGAAAAAAACCTATGCCTGGTCCCGTCCATCCCGCTCAATGTCGACTTCTAATTACCACTCATTTTTTTGCTCGGTAGTCATTTCGAGTTTTCAGTTCCTTGTTTTCGTAGAATCTTCATGACATATTTATGCTTGGCAAACAAAATAGGCAGAAACAAGAAAGTATGGAAAGAATACATTTGAGCAAAACAGGAACTTGAGCTTCTCGTATTGTCTGATGTATGCGCACGCATACATAACGAAGATGAGCATTGAGACATGTACATATCGATCGGGTCCTACGACGAATCCGTCGTGAGGCATTCTGCGTCCGTCATCGGTCGGTGATTCTCGTGGATCGCTCCTTTTAATTTGACACTTGATGATGTTCGATCAAAAGCATACGCAACGAAAGAATGAGACGAAGCATGCGAAGGCAGCTTTGACGAGCACCACACCGAAAATAACGCTGAAAAAAGTTTTCGTTTCTTTTCTTTCGATTTTCTCAAGTTAACAATTTGAATTTGAAACCTTGTAGCGGGGCATTTAAGAATCCCAGTAATTTTCTACCCTTGTTCCCGTGCAGCAACTAGCCATAAACGTACGTGACATAAACTATCGGGACCCTATTAATTTGCTCGAAACTGATCTTAATAAACAAAATTTCTTTTCAAGTAAGTGTCGCTATCGGGTTGCCGTCGGCCTCGACGTGCAATCAGATTAAGACTACCTAAAGCCTGATGTAGTTGCCTAAGCGGATGCGCTTGAAGTGTCGCGTTAGAGCCGGCGGTTACGGTCGAAGTGGGACCCTTCCTAGCTGTAATCGGAATGCAGAGACGAGGTAAGGGTACTTCTTCTATTGCAAACTTTAGTTCCAGTTAGTTACTTTAAGCGCAATCGTTACCGTGCAACTCTACCAGGCTCTTGATCGTTCTTACTCGACTATCACCCACAAATAATTAAAGCCCTGTTTCTACGTGGACGCAAAATTGCGGACTTACCGCAGGAATTCGTATTCATCTGACACCACTTAGCGAACCCGCAAAGTACCTCCACTGATTAAAAACGCATTAAGGTTTACCAAAATTCAGTAGAGATGCTTTGACTGAGAATCCTTCAGCAACATTTACTGTAATCCCGAATGCAGAATGAAATGAAAAAAAAAACAATTTTGCACTTACATTGCCCACATCCGTAGATGCCAATGACACTTTTTGGGATCCGATCGATTACAGCGATAATAGATAAGGATCGTGTCATCCGGACATCTGAAACGAACAGATATGATAGCTGGATGGAAGACGATAAATTTTTGTGAGATTTCTGGATAAAAATTCTAGCATTAATATCTTAAAAGTAAGATCTCTACAGCTGCTGTTAATCCTAGCTACATTCACCTTCAAATTTTGCCGAGCAGGACGATTGTGACCATCGCAAGCTAGAAATGACTAGGATGAAGCTGTAGACAGACTTCTTTCCCTCCGTGGATGTGGATTAAATCCAACAAACAGGCTGAGTTCATATATAGTACTGCGTATTCGTATTTCTTGTTCTTTTTAGGATTTCACGGGTTCCTGCGGTTCCCTAGGATCGAAAAGGTCTCCACTGGTAGAAGCAAAGAATACATCTAAAGTCTTGGACAAAAAAAAAGCAGTTTTGCAAGATAAAATCCAAATTTTCACAGCAAACTCCACTCTTATTTGCCTTTCCCGATGTCAGGATCCCCTTATCTACAAGTAGGGACCGCTACTTATTAAAGAAAGCAATCGAGATATTCTTTCAGAGGTTTAGATGACCAATCCAGAGGTGAAACCATATATGTTTCGAGTGGCGGTGTTTTTCTTACCTAAATCTAAATACAGCAACGTCATTTAATACATTTTTGCACAACAACGTCATTTAATACATTCATAAACAAAAATGACGTCATTTCTATGAAGTCATTTTCTCCAGCTGGTTTTTGACGTTGTTTTTCCAAAAAATCTAATAAGACTAGGTAAATGGCAGGTACATATATGGGATCAGCTGCGCAAGAATTATATTAAACAAAAATACGCTAGAATTATATTAGACAAAAATAAAATCGTTTCTATGAGACCTGCAGAGTTATTTTTGGCACAAAAAAAATCAATTTTTGGCTTAATTTTCAATGTTGCTTCTTCTCTGGTTACATAAAGACTTTGAAATCCAGGTTACTCAAAAAAAATCGTGGTCATCACTGTAATATTTTCCATTTATGTACATTCTGATTCCTACCCACGACATGAGAGAACTCAAAATTAAAAATTCGTTTCGTAAGCTACTTTCGCAATGAGTTTCAATAATTAACAAAAATGCAGGGCTCGAACCGATAAAAACTGCGATTATGTCTTGTAAATCTGCAGTTTCTGTACGGAAAGTTTTAGAATCTTCCTGAAATTTCGTCGAAAAATCAAAAAAAAAGAAAAAAACAAAAAGAGGGCGGGATGCGTTTTTTAGTCCACAGGCTTACAACGTTTATCGATCTATGCAGATTTTGACCTATCTCTACCGACGAAATGAGATTCTCCAACGCTTTGCATGGAAACGTTAGTCAGAGCCGGTGCTCCGGCTCCTTAATTTTTGGGCGATCGGGTAAGAGATCCCCTTCACTTACGGACGGTTGGCGAAAGGCTCTTCTTCACTTTAGCTGCATCCTCTTCACCTGAACAGGCTTCGTCTTCTTCTTATCCTGCCTATGACACTTTGTGTTCGTTTATAACTGGCTATAGTCACTAAAGTTTTGTTCGACCTCATTCGAAGGTGAATAAGCAGCCAGTAATCATCGTTACTGTTCGCTAATTTTTATCGCTTCGAAGGCTTCTAAGTTGACGTTCGGATAAACGTTTGTAGGGATGGATTTCACTTTTTCATTGAAGGCGGCATATCACGAATCTGACGTGGTGAGAGAACCCGCTGGAACAGCTAGAGACAGGGTTGTAGATTGCAGGATCAGTGGTGATTCCGCTCATCTTTCTCTTATCGTCGTTTAAAAAAACGGGGTGGAAAATGCCGTTTTTTTTTCGAGACGATTTAAGTTGCAACGCGACACCCTTGTGAACGCGTCGCATCCAAGTGCGAGCGGTCGTAGCTTGAAGAAGCCTGCACACCAGCTTTTTCAAGTAAAACTACAGAATAGGCTGCTGAGGGGACTGGAACGTGTGCATAGAGGAGCGTTCTAACGTATCTCGTAGGAAATAAAGCGGTTCGGGTTTTTTTTACGTCGATTAGGGGAAATGAGCGGAACCACCTCGAATCTCGCCATCTACGACCTCATCTTCGATTTTTCCTATGGGTTCCCTCACCACGTCAGATTTGTGGTTGGCTGTATTTAATTTCTATGGTCTGACGCAGGGAAGAAAGTCGAAAAATTAACCTATACCTATTAGAATGATATTAATCTTGGCTACAATCCACTCAAAACCTACAAAACAAATACATCCAAATGGATCGTAATGTTTGGACGTAAAATAAGGATAAAATCTTATTCTTAAGAGTTTATTCAGGGGTTAAGGGCTTTTTGCCTCTTGATTGAAGACTAACAATGCTATACACGGGCAGAAAGTAAAAATTAACAACTTTTTCGGACCCCTGTGGAATATTCGTTGTCCTCAATAATTTTTTTTGAAGAAAATACAGCAACTACCATAGTTTCACACTTTGTAACATCTTATAAGTATTTTTTCACAAATAAATAAAGTTAAAAATAAGGAAACAGATTGTAAATATTAACTCACACTTCACTGCCGCAACTTTGAGCGACTTCACGTTTATGATGTGGACGTAAACGATGCGGTCGAATTGGAGCGTATGCGGGAGGACTTTCGTCTGGTTTGACGAACTCCGCTAATACCACAGAAAAAAGTACAGTTAGCAGAATAAGTGAGTAAATCATCACTGAAAAAAATGTCGTGTTACTGCTGCTTGTTGCTTTTAATAAGCAGAAATACGTGTATTTTTCGCTGAATTATGTGAATTTTTCCAGAAAAAAAAACAACAACAACGGGATCGAAGACCGAAAATATAATACATAGTTGAATCATGCGAAGAATGTAGGCGGGTGTTTGTTGACAGAATGTCACAGGAAAAAAGACGAACGTAAATTTGTAGGAGCAGCATTTCAATGAATGATCTCATAGAACCATGCTATCCAGAAAACAACATGTTTTCCGATGATACACGCCTTCATTATTTTCTCTGATTTTTAATCCTAACTTATAGCAGTGACAATAGTTTCAGTGCGATCTTGTAAAACTTTTAGAAGGAAGGGAAGGCGAAAAATCGGGACTGAGAAATTCGGAAATTTTCTTATTTTCTATGAATAAATTTTGATAAGAAGTTTACCGCAATAATTAATAAACAATTTATAAATATTGAACATTTCACGTGTTTTATTCAAGAAAATTATCATTTAAAACTTTTTGGAGATAGGAAAGTTATAGAAAATAGAAATTATAAAGAAAAAGGAGAAAGAAAATCTAAAAGTAATAGAAAGACCAGAAAAAAAATTATAGAAAAACTGAAAATTATAGAAAAAATAGAGCTCTTGAACAAAAATACGGATATTTGTTTAGAAGAATTTCTCACTAGTTAAAAATATCGAATAAAGATTTCAGAATATTTACTCTGTGCAAGGAAATTTTGAAATTTGAAGAAATTTCGCATTTCGCAGTGTGCCAAACAGTGACAAAATGGATTGCCTGATGATTTTAACTGAGATGTTGATGCCTGCATGAATATTTCAAGGAAGAGGTGGGAAAAAAAAACTTCTGACAAGAAAGGAGACAATAGTACGTATTTCTGTGAACCATTTTAACTTAACTAACCTATACATAAAAAAGAACATTAATAAATTATGCAGTAAATAACAAATCTACCCTGATATAATAAAACTACCGTACAATCATGGTCAGTACAATTTTATGACGCATTTTGTACGGACAGCGCAGCTATTAATGTTAACAAAAACGCTATGGATTGGAAGTAAATGAGAAATAACGTAAGTACCATGATATTCTAAACCGTTGACGTAGTTAACGCCCACTGACTCCGGCAATTCCATCAAGAAAAGGACGTATAAAAAATAGAAGCATATCACAGTCTAATATGTCCACGTCTAGAAGATAATTTTAGAAAGTCACGTGAATTCTCATCTACTTTTAATTCCTCAGAGATTTAATTTTCCTTAATTTGAACTTTTTTCATTTTTTAACTCTCTTTTTCTTTCCTTCTCTTACTCTCCCTAATTTCCATCAATTTCCCTGATTTTTAGTTTTTTTTTTAAATTTTATTCGCTAGATGTTGACAGAGATATTGGCAGGGAGCTCATTCGAGATCATAATCAGATGAATTCCGATAACTCGGACAATTAATTTTACGCAGGAGGACGAGTTAGCTCGACTTTAATGGCAAAAAATCGCTAAGGAAATAGCAGAGTCATTCTAGTTCTTCCCCTGAAAAAAAAATCGAAAAAAGAAAGAACTTAAAAAGAATCTGAAACTTCCTGAAACCATTGTGGTTCTGGACAAGAATTACTGAAATTATCGCACCACTAATCTGCGCAATGGGAGGATTAACACTCGAGGAGGGAAAAAAGTCAATTTTCTATATGTGCTCATATATAAACAAATAATAAATGAAATAAATAGGGATAAATAATAACTAAGGTCTAAATATCATTAAAAATGAAATGAATTAAGTAGTCTAAAAAAGAGAATACACATATAGTTCCATCTACTTTATCTCATGCGCCATCCCTATATCCATTATATCTATCATCTACAATCTACCATCTTCCTATCTACTATATACATATAATAAATAGAAAAAAGGAATTAAGATAATTGAGTGAGGAACTGCACATTTATCTAATCAGCCATTGTTTTTAGTACAACCATAGTGCATTAAATGAATAAATTATTAAAAAGTGATTTAAATTCATGACATTACAGAATTCTTATGAACAGAAATAATCGAATGTGCGTTGCAGAAATTCCTGTAGAATTAAGAAGACGAGAGCGGAGAGAAGAAAAAGATGTGGTATTAGTTGAAAAAAAAAACAAGTTGAGTAAATAGTAAAAGAGTAGGCGGAAATCATAATATGTAGGAGTGCAGAGATCAGCAAAGAAAAAGAGGAGCTTGTGATCTTTCAAATGAATACAGTAATTACGTAGGGTACAGCAAAAAATAAGGAATAAAGTAGCTTTTTATTTATTATTATTCATTTATTGATTTGCTTGATTTCTTTCCGATTATTATTTATTTATTGCTTGATTATTATTTATTTATTGATTTGCTGTGGGCAAGATTGGCATTGATATTTATTATCGATTGATTGATCGAAGGGCAATCGAACATGGGCAAAGGATAAAGTGTCTGGCGTTGATCAATCCGCTTGGGATGCGCCACCACGTTCGCTTCAATTCTGGATCGTTTGAGGTTCACGAACGTGTAACAGGCGTATACAAATGGCTTGCGGTGGCTAGCCGATGTGCCAAGTCAGTGTTTTTATCCTCCCAGGCAGGTCTGATACCAATTTATCGACCCCGAAGGGATCTATGGGTTGGTGAGCACTAGGGCGGATTCGAACTTCCGTTTGATCGTCCAGAGAGACCTCTTACCGACTGCGTTACACCCGTCCTCGGCAATAAATAGGATAGGGAAAAATTCCAATTGCCGGATCAGAAGATCAGTTAGAGAATTAGAATAAATTACCATAAGCAAGGAAATGAAAGAGTTCAATCAATTAAAAATGTGTATCGTGGTGTTAATGCTGAAAATTTGCTCCAGAATCGTATGAGATAGACAAAAAGAATTGTATCCTCGTCAAATGTATCCTCTGAGAAGTCGAAGTCAAAATGGAGTAATTTAAAAGAATAACACGGGCCAAAAAAAAACAAAAACAGCAAATAAACATAAATAAATCCAAAAAATGAATTGAAATTTTATATTAAGAGTGTGCACGCGTTTGCTGGCTGCCCTGTGAACTTTTTCCAATTCTTTACTTTTCGCAGAGGAACGCGTTCGACTCTATCGCTCATTCATCCGTTATGTGGATCAAGTTGTTAGAAACGAAAGGATGGCATCACTTGAAGTTTCGAGAAAATGGAAAAGGAGATAACACTTTGGCATATTACATTCCTAGTTCCTTCCATCATAAACATGGAAACATTTTCTGAAAATGACGTTGTTTTTGTATTATGTTATGTTTTTTTTTATTGTTGTTTTTATTTTACTTTTATTTATTATTATTTTTTTAAAATTGCTTTTTGTTGATTATTCGTGGTATTTATGTTGTCGTTTTTATTTACGATAATTTAGAATCGTTTTGTTGCATGAACACCCAAAACATAACCGCTGCTCTATCCAGTTACCTCGACAAGGATCACTCAGCGGTAATATGATTTACGAGAGGATTTCGGCTGAAGATAAACATAAAAATACGCTGATTATTCAAGAGAAAGAGTGAATAGGGGTTCAATGACCTTTTTTTTTTGTCCAAGTTCAAAACTAAGAAAGTTTTCTGATGTCTGGAATGACGGAAAGAATATTACAACGTAAAACTTCTATATGTTGAAATGTTTTCTATAAGACCATGCTTCGTTATTTTGTTTTTCATCATCGCTATTGCCTATATTTTGTGATTTCCACCTTTCTTTTATTATTTATTTTATTATTTATTTTGTTTTTTACCCCGTTCAATTTTGTTTGTCCTGAAACTCGACACCTTCTTAGCATCGTCAGGATGCCCTTTGACCAATCTCGAGTACGAAGACGTTGTATTCGCGGAAAACAGGCTACGAAGAGGTTGTCGACCTTGTGTCGACAGAAGCTAACTGTACGGCCCTGACAACTGCAAACAAATGTGGGTCCTCGAACGAAAGTCAGGATGGACGGGCAATCGAACAATCGATCGAACTTGTCGATGAGTTCTGCTACTTGGGCTGTATGCTGAAGAACAACGGCAGCTACGAAGAGGATATTCAACAAAGATGCGCTAAGGCCAATTCTCCATTTAATTCCTTAACGAAATGCCCGTGGTCCACCTCCATCGACAACGAATTGAAGCTGCGAGTGTATCTATTCGCAATTCTCATCATCATGATGTACGGATCTAAGCAGTTCCATCTACAGTGATGACGAAAATCGACTGCATCGAAAAAGAAGCTGCTTAGACGGCTGCCTGGTCATTTTTGGCCTAGGATAATCCACGGTGAAAATCTTTATGCGGAAATCGATGTTATGTACCAGCGGGTGACACGTGGAAGATATCAAAATCTTGCACCGCCATCGAAAGTGGCTTCAAAAGATCGTCTCCATTTCTCTGATAAGGTAATGAAGAGAGAAACAGATCGCCTTGTTCATCGTGCTGTGGGGATTTTGTTGGGTCTATGCTGGAAAAGGCCACCTAGCCGAAAACGAAAGCTCTGGACAGAGGTGGTGAAAGAGAACATGAGTATACTGTGTGTGGATAAGCGGTTCGGGCGAGGCGTAAGGTTTTGCAGGATATACAATAACAACGAATAGATTGATTCTTCCTGAAGAGCGGTAAGGTAGAGCAAAGCTATGATCAAAGGCGACACACCACGGCGATGGCGCGGGCAATTGCGTCAAACGATAACATCGGTCACCCGAAGTCAAATAAGTCAGGATCGATCTACTCGTGATCTTTTATGTATAAATACTAATAGCGCCCAGATCGGAGCATATCTGATCGTGGGTGACTACCTATATTCAACAGACGCGGTCCTCTACGAACAAAAGCAGAGGAGAACGCTGACACTTGAAAAGAATAAAAGTGACAAATCGGTTACTAATGGATACCGTAGCGTCATAGATTCGACCTGCTTTCATTTGTTGAGAAGAAAGATGGAATATGTGACGAGGAACAAGTAAAATCACATGCAAATCAGTCTAAGCGTTCGTTGTCTTCGAACCTCTGGATAATCCAAACTCTACATTGTGGCCCTACACAGCAATACTCATTTGTTGGTACATTGAGAAGCGACAAGTGCGTGCTACCAGTGTGTCACACGTCTGATGGAAGACTTCGTAGGACTAGTTTCAATGTCCATGGATCCCATTCTCACTACCTTGGACGGCTATGAAAAGACTGATTCGGGGTAGTGTAGCACTTGACGGAGTAAACGTAAGATTGTTCCAATCAACCTCTATTTAAGCCTCTAAAGACACCAAAAAAAAAACCCCAAAATGTTAGGCTAATAAAGTTTCCATCTAAAACCTCATAGGCTCACTAATTGGTGATAATCAAGATAAAAATAATGCGCCAATAGTTGGAAAGAGAGTTGCAAAAAGTACAGATTCCGGGAAAAAAGAGGAACTGCGGATTCAGTCAGATCCTTCACGATATTTATACATACGTTGCAGAGGCGGAAGTAACAGACAGCAATTAACCACCATATTGCTCTAAATGAACCATGAAACGGATGTTTTCTGAAGATACAAATAAGAGTGAAAGGAGGATCGCGTATTAGAGGATTAGTACGAAATGTCTGCAGCTGACGTTGTATATTAAATATAAGATAAGGAAAGAAACAACAGTAAAAAGAAAAATAACGATTGAAAAGTTCTGCTAAGTAAGTCTATAAATAACTAAATATTAAATAAATAAATGATAAATTTTAAATAAATAAATAGATAATTCGTCAGATATAAATGAATATTCTAAATAAATAAATAACTAATTAAATATTGCTAAACAAATAATAATAGTAAATATTGCTTGAATTCAGCTGTGCTTGGCGGGTGACTCATTTGACTTAACCAATCGAATTTGACCTACTCGTAATTTTAAAACATGCTGGAAAATTCTAACGGAAGAAATAATCAGACATGCTACTACGAAATAAATAATGGAATCAGATCGTTGCGTTTGCACGGCCGGATAGGCGCAAGCGATGTTCTTAGTCTGACCGCAAGCAGCACAGCAGAGCACAAGGATTATCCACGATCATGTGATAGAGCGTCATGCGATTATTTGCATCGTCATCATCCGGAAAGAATCCATTATAAACGTTCATGTTTGCGGACAGCAATAAGGTTTTCGTCCCCGCTCACGTTTTTTTTTTCGGTGCACATTTTCACCGGATTAAATTGCATAGACAAACATTTCTCTCTCGTTTTTTTTCGTTTCATAGAATACATTTTAGCGTTGCGTTCCATTAATGAAAATAAAAGCACAATTCTCACTTCCATGGATATTTGCGGGGAAAAAAACCCATTCTTGCAATAAATTAAATTCGAATGAAAGGAAACCTGAACCGTGACACATTATGCATAGCTCGTACAACAAACAATAGCAGAGTGTGGAATTTATCTTATCTATGCCCAATCTTAGTGGATTCAGGAAAGAGGATAACGTCGTCCAACGACGTCGTTCATCCTCTATGGGGACATGTCTACGCATTCCACTTTAATTCAGAATTCCCTGAAATTTATGAACTCGTGTGCAGCATTACAATGACTTGTGGGAGAAAGTCGATGTGTCGGGTCGCCCCCTCCCCTACCAGAAACTTGTCGGTGGTACCAATTCCACCGACCCCGGAGGGATGAAAACGGGGTTGGCACCAGCGCGCTTTCAAACCATCAATCGTACAGTCTCGGCCAGATCTCTTACCGACTACGCTATATCCGTCACAGACAATTGTGAGCTTTTAATGTAATAAAAGTTAATTTATTAAAGATGAGGGAAATAAAGATCGCTTACGGTATCGATGCGAGAAATAGGTGATTCTGTCATCTCAGACTAGTCTGATACCACTTTACCGATGGGTGAAGGACTTTGTTGACTTGACGGAGCGGCTTCAAAACATTTATCGTTTAGTCACAGCCGGACTGAACGATCAATGTGGTCCGCGATCAATGTGCCGATCAATGTGCCGTGTGGTCATCGGCCTGACTGCGCTACATCCGTGTTTCACTTGATGGATCAAGCTGTTAAATGAGAAATGAAGATTTGAATAAATCGATAATTAAGTATTAATAAAGTGATAATCAGAGGAAAGTGGATTCCAGAAAAATCAACGCAAGGAGTCGCAAATAGTTTCAGCGGTGTGAACAGTCGAGGGGTCGTCAATCAGTTTAGATAGGTAGATCAAAATATGAGATCGCAGCAGTGTGGTCATCAGCTCATTTGAATTTAGAATTAATGCATCAGCAGCTCATTCGTGCTGATATCCATGAAAGTTTCGAGTGATTGAGCTTAAAGCCATCGCTCTCATAGCCGTGCCAGTATAGGAAATTTTTCAAAAAGTGCATTATATAAACTATTATATCCACTTCAAGTGAGATTTTGTGAAACTCTCTGGAACAAAAATAAATAAATAAAAATTGAACATAGATAAATTTCAACCGCGACCTTCGTTATTGAGCTGCTCTGCACTTCTTCGGCTGTATTTCCCTTTCCAGTTCTGTTACGAGTATGCTTATTGGTTTGCTTTGTTTAGAGGTAAATATTGAGTTCCTTTCTTTTCTGGTATCATTGCCTGATCCAAGTGTAAAACGTTTCTCCTGTATGCATTGCGTCATCTGAATCTGCCAGAGGACTCTTCATGGAAAGATTATGGAAAGTGAAAACTTTCTGAACGAGGTTAAAACTTATGCACTTAGGACTTTGAGAACTTTCAGCTTTTAGAAACTCCCCAAAAGATCTTTTCGTAGAAAATACCTCTACTTTTAAAAAATTTTTTTTAAAGATGTGAATAAATGATGACAAGATGCAGGATTATCTGGAAATGTCATCGGAATCCGGGTCTTTGTTTTCGGCTTTAGATTTGAAGCCTTTGAAAAACGTCACGCATAAATGTAGGAATGAAAAGCAATTAGAATGATATGATGAGCATTTTTTTCTGCCTTTTTTTCACGCTCTAAATTAGGATCAAAATGATTTGATGTCGAAAATTCCCGACACATTAAAAAACCTAATTTTTAACTGAAAATAAAGAGCATTTAATGGGAACTAAAATCTTTAGAAGAAGGAGGACAGTCGGAAATGATAGAAATATCAAGGATGATAGGATGGTATCAACATCACCGACATTTTGCCACAGAATTTCCAAAAAACCCTTCGAAACACTTTTAGGCATGGCATAAAGCAGCAATGGCGACACATTAGCGTTGAGGGAAAGCAAGGCGTGGCAAAACGTTACGTGTCTAACAGTGAAGCGCCTGAAAATTAAATTGAAAAAAGAAGGTTTTAACAAAAATAAGCAAAAACGACAGGGAAAATAGAATTTGAAGTTTTTCTTCCAGAGTATCATTGAAAAAAAAAACATTTTAATCAAAATTGACTGGTGGAATTTTGCATACGGGATTATTGAGGTCACGTGAAAATAGTCTAACCAGAAAATCTGGTGTATGAGAAATCAGAATTCATAAGGTAGCGCTATTTCTCGCGGACAATTTCTTGAGGATTTCACCGTGTCTTACTCCTGTTTTTTTCCCTTGATTAAGATATTTTCCACATATATTTCATATATATTATATTTTATATTTTACCTTTTTTATAGATAACTTAGCCAGGAAATGGATTAAATTTCAGAAACATCAGCGCACATATTTAATTATACATAAAAAATCGAAATCTCACATTCTTTCTTGGCGTCACTTTAAGAAATTAAGAAATTATATATGAAATTATGGGTAGGGTGGAGGCGAGTGGGGAAAGAGGTGTCACTTTTCGTGAAGTGCATTGAATCTACGTCTACTACGTTTATGTAGTGGTGATGACCAAATTTTCCATTGTCATGATACTGGACATGATGCCACGACAGAGGACTATTTATTATTATTTATTTATTCTCCATTTATTCTATTATTTTATCATTTTGCATATTCCAGTAAATTTTCATGATTTTGTCACCAAAAACTGACATGATAACAACAACTTTCTACAAGACGCACTCGGAAAAGTTGCACCTAATTGTTCTCTTCTCTACTCCAATAAAAATTCAATACTCTAGTACTAATTAATATTAATACTTTGAAATTAAATAATATAAATAAAATACTCTTAATAAAACTTTAAAAATTATAAAAAAGAATAATGAATAATAAAAAAGCAATAGAAAAAAGAATAAAAATTCAATTTTATCAACCTAAATAAAAAAGTATCTCCAAGTACAAGTATCTTTTTTTTTGGTAGATTTTTGCCGTTCAAATTGCTACAAGCGCAAATTATTGCTCTTCAGTTAAAATAAACAAATGAAAGTGAGGAAATTGTTCGAGAAGTAGCAGAAAAAAACTATCTTCACTGGATATCGAGGATGAATCCGTGTGCATTCGGAAGTCTTCCGCTTCCACTCCTCTAAAAAGAGAAAATCTTTTTGTGTATGAGCATGGAAGCGTGGAATTGGAAAAATCTCATTACCGACGGGGGTGTTGAGAAGTGGCGCTCAGAAAGCCACTGAGCCGTTCACCGCCCCTGTAAGAGGAAGAGGACGCGAACGCGTTCGAGAGGAACAGAACTGTGAACCTTTAAGAAATTGTGAAGTCGTGAAAAATCTCGTGACCAAAAATATCCAACCTTAACATTCGAAAACAGATCTATCTCCGGAAATTAGTTGTAGCGGCAATAAATTTATTTGGCTTTTTTTTTTTTGCTTGAGAACAAGTGTTAATACTCATGCATTGAATGGTGCTATAAATAAATAAATAAATAAATATTCAATCTAAATAATGAATTCTTGGAGTGTTTTTGGAGTTACGAGCATTTTTCTTTTCGTCGAACGACAAATGATTTGTGGAAGAGGAACATTGAAAATCTACCAGAAAGATGGATGTAGTCTAAAAAAAAATGAAGAAGAGTATATCTGTGACGAAAATATGTTCTTGTACTGTTTGTTAATATTTGTTTACCTTAAATTTGATAAACAAGGAGTTTATAGAATGCTGGATTCATGACGGAATGAGGCATTAAGTCCCTTGCTGCTGCTCGCACCTCTCCTTGTATTTTTACAAAAACTGAAGGCGCCCCTAATTTGCAAGCGAAGTGTTCAGTATCGAAGAAGACCTCTGTTACACGAATTCAACCGTCAAGGCTGTTTTCTACAAAACAACCCTTGAACGCTTGGCGAAAAGAATCGCAGGAGCCCGTCCGGACATTTCCCGGCGGTTTCATCCTACATTGATCCCGCTTGAACGTATCTCTTGGTGCGGATTTCCCTGACGAAGAAAAATATGGCGACGCTGCGTCGCCGTACATATCTAATTTGTCGCCGCCGGATTTTTTTTTATTTCTTAAGATTAAAAGAATCCTGAAAGGTCAATCAATTTTAAGTACGTTCGTTGTTTTTAGTAATTTAATAAGTAATTTTAAGTACGTTGTGCGATTGTGACACAAATGTTAAAGAACGTTCCGGAAAGAAATTTTGAAAAGTTTTTCGAAAAGTACCAAAGCCCTTGCAGGCGGTGTAATGATGCACAAAAGACCTACCTTAAAAACTATAAAATCTTCCCGGAAAAATTTTCAATATATCGATTTTCATCTAACCAGTCCCACTACTTTTCGGATAATATCGATGCTTTGATAATAATATAAATAATAATACTAATACCATGTATTCAAGGAAAAATTAGAAAAATTTCTAGATAGTAACTAGCTGACGTAGTGTTTTTTCAGTATGGATAGTAAAGAAATTCGACGAAAAATCTCGGAAAGACAACAACGAAATTTTCCACTAAGGACCGGGATGAAATAAGAGAAAAAGAGGGTGTCTCTTTAAAAATACCAAAAAAAAAAACGTAGAGAAAGACAACTGAAAAAAAAACACAAAACAATTCTCTTATTTACCACCACTCAACCACGATATGTTGGTGGTGTACATAGTAGTGTTATTGGCATAAACAGGATTTATTTACTTCGTAAACACCATGCTTCGTTAAGCATGACATCAATGAAATTTACGCATAAAATGACGTTAGCTAACTCAGATTTCCAAAAAAAGCAATAAAGACAACAGTGAAATACTTGTTCTTATTTGATCTCTCAATGGGAAATTTTCCTGTTGTTACGTCTTTTTCTGAAATTTCTCGTCACATTTCCTCACTTCCAGTACTGAGAAAGCTAGAAAAGCATGACAACAGTGAAATCTACACATAAAATGACGTTAGCAAATTCAGATTTTCAATAAAACTCTAGACTTGTGCGTCTAAGGTGATTTCATCCATAAAATTGTTGTCCAGACGAAAGGTGCCAACGGTGCGTTGATTGGCTACAAAAATTGTCCCGCATATCACGAGGAATGCTATATAATAGCGATATGTATTCGACATAAGCATGAATTGAAAGTAAAGTGCAATCACGTGGATACGTTTGCTTTTGTCTTTTGTTTTGTATTAAGAATTACAACCACTTTTTTTTGCTTCTAGGAATATTTTTTTCTGGAATAAAAATATTGACATCATCGTGGTTTCGAAGCGAGTACGATGCGCTTTTACTGTGAGGGAATCCTTTGAGGTGTTTGAAGGGAAGAAATCATTATCTTCTTTTCAAGGCCAATTATTCTTCTTTTTTTCTCCCAAATCTTAATTGATCTATACGTTTAACATCCTTTCCGAATTAAAGCATATTTTTCTGAACTGGATTTCTGAACGTGATGGTTTACTCTATTACGTTAATTAGCTACAGTAGTACCACTGATCTAGGAAACTTATAACGTTAAATTTAAAAAATGACCTTTTCCAACTTTTTTTTTCGAAAGAAGACTGGAGATTTTGATTGCAGCGTATTCCTTTACTGGGGAAAAAGAGGAAGTACTATGCCTTTTGTATCAGATATATTTGCATATATTTATGCATTTATTCATTTATTTGTAGTTTTCTTTTGGAACGGAAAACTCGGCATTTCCCCACAAAATGGGTAGAACAATCCATAGGAGCCGGATGTAAGAGATAATGAGGTGAAAGGAAGTTATGATCGATAGAAAATAAATTAATTCTATGTCCTGTACCGTTTTTATAAAGAAAAATCCATTTTAAAGGAAAGGAAATTATTGTTCCAGAAAAGAAATCGAATAAAATTAGTCCTTTATGTTTGGACTTTCACCTCAACTATTAGGATCTCAGAAAAACGATGCTTTCTCTTGATTTCAACTTACAGAGGGTCCCTTTTGAATTGCTGAGGTCTGCTGAACACCAATTTTTCAAACTTGCAAAATATTTCCCTACAAAAATGTGAATCCAAATCTTTTTTTCCAATCGGGAACATTTATGACCACTTCCACCTCCCTTTTTTCTTTTTCTTCTTCTATTTCCTTTTTTTTTTTTTTGTTAAAATCTAATTCCGGAAAATTGTTTATAATTGAGATATATCTTTCTCTTGAAAAGGTTGGATCCGCTTCAAATCTTAGGAAAACAAGTTAGAGATTGTGTAGTAATCCAATAAAAATTATTACAACTAATCCGTTCCTCACCATCAAAATTAATTTATTAATTGAATTAATGAGGTAAGAAAAACCACAAGGAATTCACATTTGTTTCTAGTTCTGACTATTGAGTGATCCTTGGTTAAAAGAAACCAAAATCAACGGAAATCCTGCTGAAGGGATTCGGAGAGTTCTCTTGGAGGTCTTCATTGAAGTAGTCATCACTGACGTCAAACGAGAATAATAAAAAAAGGAGCGCTGGATTACATCGACTACATATAAATTGCTGGAATGAACATAAACTTCCTTGTGGATCTCCCTAATTTCTTTGCGATTTATTGAACCAATGCGAAAAAAACTTGGTTAATAGCCTCGATAGACTATGCCGGAAATTTTCAAACAATTTTTGATAAATCACCTAAAATTTCGTTCTAATCACGGTGAATGGGGACTGGGTGATTCTGTTTAATGTTCGTTCGACCTATTTGCTGGCTGGCGCTTATGTTTGCTCGTGCAGCCGCGACGCGTTCACCGTAATTTGTGCACTTTCCCGCCTAATTCATGATTTCTCGTTACTGAAATCGTCGAATAAGGCAATCAGCGGGGTAAACATAATTTCCATCGAAGTGGTTCTATTAATTGGCGACGTCCTAGCTGAATTGTTTTTACAAAAAAAAAATCTGCAAAAGTCTACCTAAAAAAGTCTGTCGAAAGCGCAGCGCAAGAGCCCCAAGGAATGTTAGTAGAGCTAGAATCATAGTTAAGAATAGAAATCTAACCGAAATACTTGCGTAAATTCGCTCCCGTACCTTTTTTTTAGACATTTTCCACCTTAAGAGGACTAATTTTTGCGGCACAAAATAAATATCAGGACATTTTGTCGGATATTTTGATACACAAGCTGAATAAAGGTTCGAGTTTGAAAATAATAAAATGAATAAAGGTGTGAAAACCGGATGCAAAATCCTATGCTCTTCCGTGTTTGTCACCGTAGAGGACTGTGTGACTCTGTGAAATATTTCTGGGAATCCAGGAAACTGCGCAAGAAGTCGATTGTTTCCCGTTAAAAAGAAACTACAAATGATTAATGTAGTCACACATCTCCCTCTTTTTTTAAACAAATATTCAGAACATTTATAAAATATTGTACTCCTGGAATTATGGCTGATTTACAAAATCCAGCAAATGCCAGGATCCAACAGAGCAAGCAAGAGCTCTATTAATATCATGCTATATAATAACAGGCTTATTCTATCACCTGTGCTTGTGCGCGTAACGAAATTCCACAATCCCACAACGAGACAGGTCCCATGGCATCGAACTGGTGCGCAAATGCTACGAAGGGATAGAAGGAGGTTAAACGGGTCCCACAACGTAGAATTGATGCGCCGGGCTCGATACCACTTATAACAAGGAGACGGGTCCCATGGCGTCGAATTGGTGTAGCAGTGACGCAGAGAGGTAAAATGGGATGGAACGGGTCCCACAACCATTTTTTGGCAGTCAAATGAGTGCGCTTGTGCCAGACAGCGGTAAAATGGGGTCCCACGGCGGATTTGTGTGGCTGCGTCAGCGCTCGTTATAATTTGGAGGGACAGGTCCCCAGGCGTAAAATTGATATGATAGCATCGGTTCCCGTTATAATGGGTGGGATGGGTCCCACGGCGTCGAACTGATACGCCACGGTATGGTAGTGCTACACAATTACTTCAAGTAAATTTATATTTATGAATTTAAAAAGTAAACAAAACCTGAAACATTTTATCGCAGTAAAAGCTATTGTTTTACGTTTCATCCCTACCTCATCTCATGTCTATTCCCACCGCATTTTTACCTCATCAGGTTGATAACATCATTTTTTTTAGAAATTGCAAATGCGCATGGAATTAGCTGCTTAAGAAATAGCTAACACTTTTAGAACGTTATCTTTATCAGCATGCTGATGAGGTCCACCTAATTTCACGCTGGTACGTTATTCTAAACTAATTTTTGCGGAGGAAGAAAAAAGAACTCATTTTTAAAAACCGCAAAAATTAACTTAAAAAAAGAAAAACTACCTCGAATTATGTTTCCTAATTTTTACGAAGTTATCGAAGGAATATACTTACTTACTCAGAATAAAATAAACTTTGAATACTCTCCTAATGTGGTACAGACGCACTCAGGAAAAGAACCATGAAATCAACACTTCAATCCATTATCGTTTCCGGAATGCTTAAGTTTCTAAGAAAAACAATGGAAGAAACGTAGTTAGAAAAAATAAAAATTTAATTTTACGGAAAATATCACTACATTCCAATTTCTATTGATCAGTGAAGGTGGAAGAAGAGTGCACCACTGGAAATCTGATATCCGGGGTTAGCCGGACGTTCATACTGGTATATATGTATATATAATAGTTTTGTATTCAATTATTTGATTGCACACGCGCGAAATTAAAAAAAAAACTCAAAAACCCATTTTTTTAGGGAAAAAATCTGGTGAAAAACGCAGTGACTCACTTCTAACACTATAACGTTCACTTTCTGTCTGATTCATCCTCTTTTCTCAGGATCACGGATAAGTAAATAAATAAATAAACACAGTTGAGGAGACTGAGAATTTGATTAAGACTTGACTTGTGGATTTTACTATTGTCTCTTCTATATATTATAAGAAAATATCTATCGACGTATTCACATTTCACTTGAAAAAGGAACAGAAATAATAGTGATAGCGCTAGGAAGAAAAAAATTTCTCGGATCCAGTTTTAAATGATGTGCTATGTCTCTATCGCTAGGTATGTACTACATATCACATTTTTCAAATTCAGATAAATATGACAAAAATAAAATATGAAATAAAAATAAATATGATAAAGATTTATAAAAATAAAATATGAAACGAAATAACCATGATATAGATTTAAAAAATAAAATATGAAATAAAAATAAATATGATATAGATTAATAAAAATAAAATATAAAATAAATAAATATATATATGAACATAATGCAGATCAATATAATATGATTATAATAATATATAGATATTAAATTTTTTAAGGCTATTGTTAAAAGAAAGAGTCGGAGGATAACTTCAATCACTCACGCGGAAGTAATCGTCTCTTCTGTAAATGGAATGTTATAATGGCGTGTCTATTGAGTTACAGCTGGATTACTCGATGACCTAATGGGACGACGAGATTTTAAAAAAAGGAGGGAACACTAGGAGTCGGGGACGTATAAAGTATAGGCATCATAGGAACAGAATTTCTGGACACACCAGTCATACACCTTAACCGAGGACATTCACAATTAAAACCTTAAAGGCATCACCCCACGAATCTGAGGTGGTACGGATTTCAGGTGGAGCATTCGCATACTGCGTGGTAGATTATGGAGAGGTGGGTGATTCCGTTCATTTCTTCCTAATTGCCGTTAAAAAAACGGCCTCGAAGATGCAGCGTGTGCAGAAGGCTGGCGCGCTCCAATCGAACTAGTTGTGGAAAATAGCGCGCCGGAACGCTCGAAGCGGTATCTTCCGGGCCGTTTTTTTTGCAGCAATTAGGAAGAAATGAACGGAATCAACCTCCCACCCTCCTTAATCTACTATGCCGTATACGAATACTCCAACTGAAATCCGTACCACCTCAGATTTGTAGGGTGATACCTTTAAATCACTCAAGAAGATTTGATTAGATTGAAACTAATCGCAGTCAATCAGGGAATTTCTGCACTCCATGATATTTCAAGATCCAGGATCCTGAAGAACATAAGGATGAGGACAAATGCACGGCGTTGATCAGTTGTTCCCTATGAGAATGCGCCGACGCGTTCGATTTCAACTCAGACTTCGTTTGAGGAAAAGTGATGAAAAGTGTGTGCAAAGCCTTACAATGACGGGCTAGCCGATGAGTCAAGTTAGTGTTTTTATTCTATTCTTTTCATTCTTTTTTTCTTTTTTTTTTGTTTCTTTTTCTTCTCATTTTTATCTTCTCCAGACATATCTGGTACAAATTTATCGACCCCTTAAGGATGAAAGGCTTGGCTTGCACTAGGGCGGATTCGAACCTCCGATCGATTGTAGCCAAACGCGGAATCTCTTACCGAGTGGCTGAACCTTATTGGAGCTGATGTGACCGCGCCGAAAGTTGGCCGCGAGTCGCGGTAATTAAAATAAGTGCTTTTTTCTTGTTAAAGTGAATTAAATGACATTTAAATTTCAATGAAAATGAACTGCCTCAGTTTTTTTTGTACCCTTTGTCTTCTTGCAACTAATATTTTTGTGATAATGCAAATTCTTTTGTGACTCATATTGATTTATTTGATCAGCGGGACTTTGAAAATCTGTAGAGTGGGAAGAAGTTGGAAAAAGTAAAATATGATATATATATATATATATATTAAATGAAATTTGTGTATTCGAAGCAATTGTTAGTGATTAACAAATAAATAATTTAATATATAATAAAATAAAGCCGTTAATATCTTAGTGAACCGCTAGATTGGCTTTGGAAAAAAGCAAAAAGTTCTCAATTATTCTAGCGCTAGATTGGAGCTCCCTATTAAAAACTCACTTCCCCAGTAACTCACCACATCACTGATACCCATTGCTGAAAAAAGGAGCGAAAGGATTCAAAAAAAATCCGACAAATCTCATTTTGTAAAGTAATGGTGACGTAATAAGAAGTAGGCAGCGCCACTGCGATTGCGAATAAAATTTTTATCCGCATTAATGACCACATCATTACGTTTATGGCCGCATTTAGCTTAAAAATCCGTAATTTTGCCGTTCAGCGTTAGTCATAAATCAGAGTAGGTGCAGGAAAAAAATTTTAAGAAGGATAAGTCGGGAGAATTTAATTAGTTGATGTTAGATGATTCCAGAAATAGACGGATGGTGGATAGAAAGCGGACGAGTGGTTGACGAACGAAAATAAGTTCTCTGAGCGATATCTAAGATATTTTAAGCTTGCGCCTAAGCAAAAACAGAACGTAATCCGGCGCAAAATAATAATCGGATGACGGGAAATTGTTTTGAAGACGAGAAATGAAGAGGCGAGAGGAAAAATATGAGGTTTCTCAACTTTGGCGAAGGCGTGCAGCCTTGTGCAAAATCTTCTCAGTGTGTTGGAACGTCATATTTCCTAACGAAATTTGCACAAAATAACGAAATCACACATAAATGGAGGAAACTTAGGCAGCAATCAGCAAGAATTTCCTTTTTATTCTTATGTAAATAAAAGGATATGCACCACATGTCAAATTTGCGAACTCGAGCAATTAAATTTTAAAAAGACAGTGTTAAAAAAAGTAAATATAATAATGTTAACAGAAAATGGTCAACAAAACTCCGCATGGACATTGTTCTAAGAGCAAGTACTATGTAATTCCGTTTGATTTCTTTGCTTTTCTTTTTTTCCACTTCTTTCTTTTCATTTTTAATTTTTTTCTAGAAAAAAGATTATTTATCAGGAGCTCTTTTGGAGGGAATTCTTCAGATTTTGATGTGTCAAAATATGGTACCAAAATCACTTGTTACCAGGATTCGATAAAAATATGTAATAAAAAAATTCTTTTGAGTTTTTATACCTATATGTTAGTCGTTTTGATGGCATTTTTAATACATTTCAGAAAATTAATAAAGATTTTTTTTTATAATGACAATGATTTTAATCTTACGGCCGAAGAAGAATATCCAGCTGAAAACTAATATTTTTCTAAAGAACGTTATCTGAAGAGGGAATCTTCTCGAAAGCGAAAATGTAAACAAACCTCTTCAACGCACAATAATTCCGAACATGAAAAGCAAAAACAAATTGTATTAAAATAAATTAAATAAATTAAATAAATAAAATAAAATAAATTAAACAAAAATAAAGCAATGAACAAATTCCAGTATAACTAGTGATTTTTCCCGCCTCCTCGGTACTGTGCTCTCGAAACATGTAAACACGTAAACAAGTAAACAAGAAATCAGTGATCTTGTGCTTAATTAGTAAGTGTTGTTGTGTACAGTGTGTGTTAATCAAAAGGATTATAGAGATTAGAAGAGATGGAGGAGGAGGTGATTGCAAGCAAGCGTTGAGTGCTGCGCGTGATTTGACTCGTAGAGATAACATCCGCGCCAATTTTATGCGTTCTTTGAGCGAGATGTGAGATTCCTTAGTAATTTATTTATTTATGTGTTTACCTGAAGGTGGACAGGAAACGCGCATGACGCATTTTCCTTTTGACGCGTTTCGAGAAGGTCTATGAGGTCTTAAACGGAAAATACTGGGTTTTTTTAAGCGAATTTACGTCGCCGGTGTAGATGGGAGCTATGTGCGAGGGAAATCCTAAGACGATCCGCCCTGTAGCACATCCAAATTGAAAAAATTATTATTTCGTAATTTTTGTGGAAAAGAAAGACTTGATGAAACTTTATATTTGATGCATTTGTCTTTTAGAAAAGCACTTTTATGAGTTCTTCATGCAAAATCCGAATTTCTGGTTCGACAACAGTCTCTATGTCTGGAAATGCTAGAAAACTAGGATTTTCACAGCGGATCCGTTCTGCAGTAGCAACAATGCCTTCCTTATCGTGATTTCTTGATGTCTTCTCCTTTTAACCAACCAGAGAAGGCGAGAAAAGGAGGAAAATTTGATGTCAAGGTTCCATGAATACCTTAGAGCTTCGAATTTCAAGTGTAGTAAAATAAAATGAAATAAAATAATTCAAAAGAAAAAATAGTAGAATTTTTAGAGTAATGCAACCTTGCTCTATTTCCATATCAATTTATGACAACGAAGCTACAGTATCCAAGAGAAAATTAAGTAAAGCTTAACTTTACCTCCTAAGAATATCTGTAGATTTTTTCAATGTTATTATATATTGTTCCATGTAATATTCTTTTCCTGATATCGTTTTTTTAGTAAATAAGTAATTAAGTAGGTAAATTAAGCACATATTTCAAGGAATACATGTGCCAAACGGTTTACCTCGTGCTGTGCTCAAAAAACGTCAGTAAATAGGAAGAATTAAAAACGTAACTAATTAAATAAATAAATGTATTAATTAAGAAAATGTAACTAAATATAAAAAATTATCTCACTAACCCCGAGGGCAAACACTGTCTGGAAAAAAAAACCAGAAAAATCAGGCATATTACACGTTTTTCATTAGTTATCTTTATTTTTTTAATAATGTTTAAGGTAAAAAGAACCGATTAAAAATACGATCTGTTGCATTTCGTTGACTTCTACTTGTCACGATATTTTTTTGAGGAACACAACCACGGATTCCTATGGAAAAACATGTGAAGTCGTACTTACAAAAGATTTCCCCAGCATTATTCATATAAAATTCTCCCCTAAAGAGTTGTTGATGCGGAAAAAGGAGGAGTAGCGTAAAATACCCCCAAAGTGAAGTAATAGCTGCGTAATTGATGTTGTTTAATCGTGGAACAAGCACATGATCATAAAAAATTCATTAAGCACTAACGCAAAGCACACTTAACGTAACTAACAATTTCTTGGCTTTCATCGCCTGAAATCTACGGAAAAGGTGAAGGGGAGCGGAGAAAAGATGCTTTAGTTGAACTTAAGTCGAGATGCACTCTCTTGAGACTAAAGAATGTAAAAATAACGCTCGATTTCCACAAAAACTAAACTCGTATCACAAAATCAAAGGGACAAGATTCGCATAGGCTTTCGTTTTGAACCCACGACAATCTCAGATAATGAGCGTTTCGTAGAATAAGAGAAGTGTTGATTATCCACGCTGTTCTGCTGTGCACATTGAATTCATCCCGTCAGGATGCCATGGAACGAGGAGAAAAATGAGGAAAGTTCGGGACAACTCATTCATTTTCGATCGGTTCTAATCCAGTACATAGCTCATCCTGCAGATTTCCTGCTATTTCTGCAGACTACAAACAAAAATAAATAAATAAATAATAAAATACGAGTTTCTCTTAGCTTTTTTAAAACAAAAAAAAAATAAAATTAAAATCAATTAAATTAAAATTTTAAATGTTTTTTTTGGAAGTGATCGCTATCTTTAATTTCTTTTCTCTTACGAGTACTTTTCAGATCATTTTATTCAGTGGAATTGCGAGAAATAAACAATAAAATAAAATAAATGATGAAATAAACAAAATGCCAGGTGTCAACAACATCGTTATGATGAAGGCACATTATTTTACAACGATGTTTTACAAACGCTCCGATTATTCCATTATTAAATGAGTCAATTCAATCAATTTTCTGTTTTTGAGCCCATAATCGCCAAAATATCCTCGAAACTCGGTAAAGGATGTAAGAAACGATAAAAACGATGACTACGACTAAAGAGATCGCATCAATGAGATAATATTGTACTATGGATAGATGACGACCATACGGATCCAGATTTGGGAGACGTCCAAATCTGAAACATCCAAATTTTTTTTTTACCGCAGAGTAGTAAGAAGTAGAATATGTACGTAGGAAATTCCAGAATTTATCCTTACCTGGCGGAAAACTCCGCATGCTTGAGCATCAATTCTTTTGCACTTATTGGTTGATTCAAAAGTATTTCCGCAAGTATTTTGGCATTTTTGTTGTAGCTAAAAAAAAAATCCCTAATCAAAATTACTTTAGTCTCTTTAAAAAATTTCGTTAAAGAGAATTTGACAAATGTCTGTATCCATAGACGAATTCTATGGTGCCAGAAAATTTCTCATTAATCCAGAAAAATCACCAACCTCTGATCATTAACTACGCGTTCAATTGCTTCCGTCACCTTAGTGTGATTAGCTATGTCGTATTTCTCGAGGACAATAGCGCTTCCATGTTTCGCCAACATATTTGCGTTACGGATTTGATCACCGAAAAGTGGTACCTGGATAGATGGATGGATAGGTTAAGGGGTTACGGTAGTTTGTACAGTTGGTTACGGTAGTTTATTCAGTTTTAAGAAAGTCTGAATGATTAGATCTAGTGAGAAACACACCATAACTGCCGGTTTCCCCATATACGCTATCTCTGTGGTGCTTCCCAGACCACCATGAGTGACAAAAGCGGAAATCCTTGGGTCAGCTGGAAAATTCTTGCTCCTACCGTGCTTTTGGATAAGAATATACGAACAATAGAAAAAACTTCAAGTTTTTTAGAATTTTGACCATGAAAAAAAACGGAAAAAAACTTCAAGTTTTCTAGAATTTTCTAGAAATTCCAGAAGAAAAATTTATTTGGAGAACCACAAACCCAGCAGAGCATTTTGCGGTAACCACGCTAGTAGATGAACATTAGGAAGATGTGCTGCAATCCGTGAATCCTCTATCTCGTATTTCCATATAAATGTTGTATTTGGCATTGACTCGAACACTTTTAGCAACGAACTCCTAACGAAAAATCAATATACGTTTTTTTTCTGGATTGAAAATTATCGAGTCTTATCCCTTTATAACCTACTTATAATGTTCCGGCATATAGCAAGCCTTAACCACAGAACCAAAGGAAATGATCACATTTGTTCTTCGGATCTTCAGGATCTCATCGATATGCTAAAAAGTTGGAAAGAAACATTTTTGCTGTTTTTCAAATATACGAAGCTCAACATAGCATGTAAAAAACATAAAATATAACATTACAGTGGTACGGTATACCAAAGTACCGTAATGTATCGACCCTACAACCATAATATATGAATTACCTGAGGTAGTACGTTCCTTCTGGCATCAAAGGACACAGCAATACCTCCGATGTCAACCACTTTATGTATAGTAGGATGTGGATAGTCAAGGTATGGATTTGAATTCGTGAACACATAGGAAACTTGAGCTAATAGTTCCTGAAAAAAGGAAATTTTCTAAGCAATTTCCTTCTCGCTTGAATCGTGATTCTTGCAAGAATGGCACGTAGGGGACAGAAGGAAGAAATCCAAGAGAGTTTAAGTACATCAGCAACATTTTTAGAGTTCCACATTCATCAAGTGTTCTCATTTACTGACTTCAAAAAAACTTCGAATCCCATTGAACCTTCTGGAAAATAGCGGAAAAAGGAATCTTACAATCAAACTGCCGAAGAACTTGTTTCCAAAAATGTTTAAAATCGTCTCCAGAGCAAATTCCATCTCCAAGGACATCATTTACGAATTACATCTTTTTTTTTGTAATTCGTAAGTGATGTCGCTTGGAACAATTATTATCGATTAAATTATTGATTGAGTTATAATAGTAGCTTTAAGCAATGAGTAATGTATTTTCTATTTTTAATTAATTTCAATATAATCTAGACTAGCAAGAAAATCTCCCTTGCAGTGAAGAGGAGCGTGTGTGCTTATAAAATCAAGTCCCATGTGGTCTAGTGGTTAGGATTCGTGGTTTTCACCCACGCGGCCCGGGTTCGATTCCCGGCATGGGAATACTTTTGAACGTCTGCCGGAATCTGGTTAATTCTTCGAATTAGTGAGGTGGGTGGTGGAATCGAAGTGGAAATTTCTGTTCGACTCAATTATTTTTGTTGTATTTCAGCATATACAGTTTAAATTGTTTTCTTTCTACAATTTCGTAGAAAATTACTGTTAATTAAGGGTAAGCGCATTCGAAAATGGCTATTACAACTAGATTTTTGTGCAACTATAATTTAGTTTTTAAATCCTGACCAAAACAATTTTTCCGAACTCACCGAATGTTCTAACTATCCATAACTTTTTACGATTTTCTCCTGAATAACCTATGAGTTGGCTTTGAAACGGAGAAATATGGAAGGGAAATAGGGAATTTTCTCTGTTTCCTCGCCTTCTATCATCTCAATTTCTCGCATATTTTTCAGACATCCTATAGAAATGTGTAAATTTTGAATGCGAAATGAAAGGAATGAAAAAAAAATTGAAAAGTATGATAGTGAGGCACAAATCCAGTGAACACTCCCACATGCAGCGAAGATTCTACGAGTGAACGAAACTCGTGTGAGCCATCTATGCATCAGTCACTCACGCTACTTTACATTCTCTTATTTTTAAATTTATATTTCCTCTATCATTTCATATTATCTTATATTATTTTTATTTTTTATACAAACTCCATCCTTGTTCCTCCAACTTAATATGTGATGTAAATTTCTGTGAACCTAAATTTTTAACCGATTTCTGATCGTGACTGACCTCATAACCTTTAAAATCCTGTCCATACTTAACGCGAAACATCGTAATTTCCATTTCAAAAAGTGTGTAAAAAAATTGTCTGCCCAGAAATGTTTCGACCACGTTACGCAATCGTTCCACGACATTCATCACATCGCTTTTTGTCGACATCGATCCTTAATGGAAATCGGAAAATGTTCGGATATTTATTTATTTATTTATTTATTTATTTATTATGCTCATAGGCGTGCCCAGAGTAAGAGGCAAGGAACGAATACAAATAAACAATAGAAAATCCAGCAACGAGAAAAGAGTAGAAAAGAATGAGAATAAGCAGGGATAAGTCACACGAACAGTAAGGAAGGGACGATTTAGTAATATATCATAGATAATCCATAATAATCAATAATCGTGGGAGAATATTGAGAAGGGATCGATATCATAGATAATCCATTCCTTCTCAATTTTCTCTTACAAATGCGAAACTTCCTGAGCTTATTCCTGTAAGCAGCAGATAAACAAAAGCAATGGGAAAAGCAAAAGGACATAGCACAATCCAACTGTGACTTCCAAAACTATTTCTTTATTTTTTTTCGTCCAATTCTTTCTTTCAAAAAGAGGATATTTTGTATTTCAGATAATAACAAAGACAAGGAGGTAAAAGTATCTTCTTTTGGAGGAAAATAAATGTCAGCGGGACTCAAAATGATGCTTAGAATAGAAACTCACCGTAAATGTAAGTCCACAAATCTACCTCTCAAATAAGATTCGCCTTTTTCCTTTACATATTTGCAGTGAAGGGTAAACTAATGTTCAAAAGAAGTTCTATAACTTTTTTATAACGTTAACGTTTTCTAACTTTTTTTATTGTTTTTTTTTGTAACGTTTTATAACGAGGTTCTAATCGCCATGAGCCTATCCGATTGTTCTTTGCTTTAACAAGTAATACAGTACCCCCGATGTACAGTACCTGGCACATAACTTGGAGCCACAGGCAATCCAATCGCTTTCGACACGTGATCAGCTTGAACGCATGAGGTGGCGGCGATAGTGGATTTTACGCCGAGCACTTCGAATAAGCCTAGAAAACAGCGCGAAAGTAATTTCTGATGGCACCACCTTCCAGAATCCATTCCAATCACTCACCAAAACCACAAATATCAAATGGTTCAGCGATGCCGACATCGAAATGTAAGCGATGAAGCGTATTCATGATATTTTCATCGTTTAACACCTCTAAACCAGAAGCTTCATGTAATTCAGATTCCTTAGCACCTCTGAAAACCGCGAAAACCGCATGATCCACCGGTGAATCACGACGAATTCCTATATAAGGTCTTGAAGGACCGCTGAGTCACGTTTTAAAACGGTATAATTTTAGAACAGCCATGCATGGCATCATTGATTCATTCCCTCAATCGCATAAAATAGGTCCTTACCACATAGCAACACTTATGGATGGATAAAGATATTTGAAAGGATAAAGGATAAAGTTTCTGGCGTTGATCAATCGATCCGCTCGGGATGCGCCCCCACGTTCACTTCAATTCAGAATCGTTTGAGGTTTACGAACGTGTAACTGGCCCAAACAATGACTTGCAGTGGCTAGCCGATAGGTCAAGTCAGTGTTTTTATCCTCTCAGATAAGCCTGGTACCAATTTACCACGACCCCGGAGGGATGAAAGGATTGGTGAGCACTAGGGCGGATTCGAACCTCCGATCGATCGTGCAGACACAGGAACCTCACGTTACCGACTGCGCTACATACATCCGCCACGTTGGAGAGAAAAGTTTAAAATTTATTTGAAAGTGTCAGAAATAGTTTATGAATTGCGTGAAATTGTTTGATAACTTTCAATTCTCTGACTTTTTTCACATTCTCAACTCAATTTTTTTTCATCCTCTTTATTATAGAAACCTCTAATCGCTACACTTCATCCGTCCTTATAAACATATTTTATTTATTTTAATTTCAACTTTATTTTTTACATTAAATAACATAAATGGCACATAATAATAGCATATATAGTACAATATAAATATGAAACGTATTTTCTCGAACTGCTTTACTGATTAATTATCCCTTTGTACTCAAAGGTGGGCAGTTCATATTCCTCCGTAGGATGGAAATAAACGAAACTCAACGAAATTTTGATCAAAATCACTTTCAACGACTTAATTTTGTTTTGTAATTTCTTTCCGTTCCTGATACCATACCTTTCGATAGCAAACAGTTCAGAATGTCCTACACTTTAATCGCGTAGGTGAGGTAAGACCATGATGACATGCCAAGACGGAGAAATAACGGTAATAACTGTTGGCGATAACAAGGAAAAGGACAGTTTTTACGAGTTTTTCGGAGAACAACACCTTCTGATTAGATTTCAAGTGTTCCCACTTCTTCTAGAAAATATCCTGACCTTAAATCGATGAAAATTATCTCTATGAAGAATTTTTAATCAAGATGAACTTACTTTCACATTGCCACGTGAAACTTTTCGCTACCAGGATGGCAAGCTGAAAAAAAAATGACGGAATTAATTTGTAGACGAACAGTTTAAAATTTGGCTGAACCTTCACTAAGATTTTTCCACTATTTCCCTAGTTTTTCTTCAAAAATTTAATTGATTTCTTTGGCAATTATTCTAAAAATAATCCTATTCCGCAACTTATTTTTGGGGTATAGAAGATAAGTAAAATTTCTAGAAAAAAAATGAGCTTATTTTTGGTCAGATCTCATTAAGGAGGGAATATCCTCTAAATACTATTTAGTTCTGGAGCTGTATACGATTTTCGGGATCCTAACGTTCCTCTTTTTCTAATTTCCCGACCTTTCCCCGTAAAAATGTTATTTTATATTTTATTCATTATTAAATATTAGGTTTATGTTAACAAATATTAGCTATTTATTTAAAATCTCAAATTTTTTGGTTGTGGGAAATATAATATTAAGATTTTGAACGGTGATCATTCCATGACTCTCCGATAGGTCATCAGGCATTTTCGAGCGAGGCGAACGAGCCCGTAGGCGACGCAGTAATGGGTCCCACATAAAAAATAGTTCTTTTTTGCTCAGAAGTACCCAACCTTGATATTTTTTTCTCCTTTCCTTTTGAAAAAAAGCGATATCCACAGTGGAGTAACACGCTTTAACATTAACAACGTAAACAATGAACAAAAACATTGGTTTTTTTTTCAGGCTTCGGTTTTTTTGCGCTTAACTTAATTTTCCAGTAGATAAACTTGACAGGTGTAGCGCCACTTCAAACGTAAAAGTGGGATCAGTCATCCGAAAGTGCCAACATTTTCTCAGTGGATGGAAAAATCTACGGAAATCTACCTCAATCATACCATACGCTGACGGATCCAGATCCCATAGTTTTGCCGTGGATCGTGCTTTCTGGAGGAACATCGCCGCTGTCCGATTGTCCGCAGGCACCTTCAGTACATGTGTGGTCAGCTTTAAGCCTGTTTGATTTTCCATATCCGGATCCATAATTGGCATTAGTACTGTCTGGGAAAAATAGGGGGGTTTTCTTCCGATTTTTCCCCCTAGGATTTTCAAGAGAGCAACTAAAACTCACCACATTATGACCAGCCTCTGTTAATGTGTCAGCAATTGTTCCCAAGAAATGAGAATGAGAATGGCCAAATAACGGTGATACCACCAAATAGTTATAAGTATAAACGGATTGGCGTGCGATCACGGCAAGAAAAATTTGTAACCACTTCATTTTTGCTGAAATTCCTTTTTTCTTTTCTTTATCCTGGAACACTTTCTAGAATCGCGCAAAGAGTGACATTTAAAAATGAAAATAATAAAATAAATTATATAATAAAACAATAAAATAAATAATAAAAATAAAATTAGAGAGAATATTAATTAATATTATTATTAAAAATAAAATTATCAAGATTAGGAGAGAAAGGGTGCTACTATATAAACGAATGATTTTCACTTTTGCATTGGCATTTCCATCACAAAAATAAAGAAGGTCTGCTTATTTAAAAAAAATAAATTTCTATAGCGAGTTAAAATTGAGAAAAAAATTGAAATTGATTCCTAGAGTTAAAATTTAACAGGAATTGCATAGCTGATGGAATAATACTTACACAACATAAAAAAAAAGATGCCAGGAGCTCAGCAGAAATTATTTAGGGACAGAAAGAATCAAATATGCTTATTGGGATTTCAACTAAGGAATAATTCTAGAAACTTTAGTGATCCTTCTTTATTGATTTACTTCTACCGTAGTCAAGGTTAGTATTGATTTTTCCTCATTAACAACTAACGCTATAGCGTTATCGCTTTCGTTAAAGCTTGAGAAATTTAAGGCATCAGTGATTTATCCACTCAGGAACCTCATCACCCTACAGAAATCATTCAAATGATAGGTAAACTCAAAAAACAATACATCTCCAGTGCTTTCAGTGCTTAACTCATTTGCTCTGAAACTAGTAACGTAACAGATAAACAATAAACAAATAACAAATAAATAAGTTCTTCGTGAGGATACATTGAAACTTATTCGAAGGAAGCTACTCAGTTCAACCTGATGCAAGGAAATTTTCCTGAATTACTGTAGCACTCCAGTTAGTCCCTTTCCCTTACCAATTACAGTATGGTTTCCAAATGCTCTCAGAATTTAATTTCTAAAAATTTCTCTCTCTTTCTTTTTTTTTCCTCTCTTTTCTAACAGATTAACACCACTACCACAACTTTACTATAACTAATATAAATGTATTTTAATAGAATATGAAAATAATATAATATTAATGATAAAAAACTATGAGTCACAGGGACAGTTGAACAGGGGACTACTCTGGGAAATGTTTGAACGTACGTGTGTACGCCCTTATCTACCGTCATTAATGCACTAAAAATTGTTTATACTCTCGAAGGGAATTTTAAAAGTCAGAAAAACGCAAATCGAGAAATAAGGAAGTATGTGTAGAAAGGAAATTTTATATCTAGAGGAGAGAATTGTAAAACTCTGGGAATAAAGTGAGTCATATCGAACGTTGCGGGATGAGAACAGAACATTTTCTCCCCTAAACGTAAACATTAAGCGCTACACTATCCCTGTTATCATCTACAAAGCACCTTAGAACACCAACAACACCAGAAACTTCCTATTTTACGACAGGTGAATGATTATAGTTCCCTTTTAGTACTTTTAGGATTAAAAAAGGCATGTAGAGTAAGAAATTCTTGGAAAAAGTGTATAATAATATGGCAATAATAACGTAGTGAATAATATAATATAATCTATATAAAATATAATAATGGGTGATAAATTATAAATAATATAATAATAATGGTAATTAAATATAATAGTGGGCAATAATTATTAAATAAATTTAAAAAATGTCAGGAATAATATACCGATTAATATAATAATATATTAATATATTAATATGTAACACAACAATGCAGAAATAAAATAATACAATAAATAATACTAATAATACAATAAATAATAATGAGTAATAGTAACTAAAAGTAAGTAAGTAAGTATGTAAGTAATAATAATAATAATAATAATACAATAAAACAGCAACAAAATAATACAATAATTAATGCAATACTATAATTTTACCTAATATAATAGATTATTATAATGATAAGTAACTATAGTAATGAGTAATAAATAATAAATAAACGAAATTTATGCAAGTAATAATATACTGAATAATATAATACAATGCATATAACGGAATAATTTAGTAATAAAATAATATAATAATAAATACAGTAATATAATGATATCTAATAAAATATATTATAATAAAGATTACAAAGTATAATAGTGGGTAATAAATAATAAATAAACGAAATCATTTTAAGTATTAGTACACTGAATAATATAAATAACATATATAACATAATAATATAGTAATAAAATGATGTAATAATAAATACAAAAATATAATAACATATAATATAATGTATAACAATAACGGTAGCAAAGTACATATAACAATAAATAATATATAAATGAAATGAACTATTATATAAATACTATAGATATTCATATGATGCAATAGTGTAACAATATAATAATATATTATAATAAACAAATAAGAAATGAGTAATATAATAATTAATAACAAAATAAAATAACGAAACTAATCTGATGGGAATAATTGACCAAGATTACTTCAGGCTTCAAAGAATCAACCATTTATGACAGTATCTAGCGCGATATCATTCCTAACGACACAAACATTCATTACAGTTTTTCAAATAAAAATCTGTACCGGGATCCGAAATGTCGACGAGCACTTTGAAGGACAGGACGTACTCTTCTAAAGAACGCCACACACACACACGTTTTGATGAATTTTCTGGCACAGATAGTGGAATCAGCAAATGCAAACACTCAGACTATGTACAGCGGACAGTGACAGTGACCCATCATCAGCTGCATGGTTGGACCATACACGAACCGTCACTGTACCGTCTACTCCGCTTTTGACCCAGGATTTGATCGAGTAAGCTACGGTAATAAGCTCCATCTGTCTTGGTCAGATACGAAAGATCTCCACTCTGGTTATCGAATTAGCGTTTTTTTTTTAACGAGTTCTGTTAAAAGCTCCAAATAATCTACTTTAATCAATTTAATTCGTTAATCTAAGCTAATTGAGGTAGGATAAAACTACAAATCTGTTTTTTTTTCTCAAATTTCTAAGCGAAGTACGGCTGGTGTTGTCGACGGTCGATGGTCCAAATCTTTTTCTTCCCAAGCGTTGGCATTCCTGAAAAGTTAATCAAAGGAAAATGGACTTTGGAGGAAAGAAAGTTAGTGAGGGAACAGATGTTCCTGATTCCTGTTTTTCTTTTTTGTGACAGATCCTCAATGTGATTCTGTCTTCCTCATGCCTCTCATTTCCTCCCTTTCCTCCTGCCTACTTCGATTATCATGTCATTCATTTTATTCGTTTCTTTGTTAAATTTATTTTTATCCCAGACACACATATCTGGAGCATAAGAATACTCGTTCTTCCTTCGAAGTTCCCGCGAAAAGGCATCAATGTCGCATCAGCTCACTTCACGAACACTGCTTTTTTTTCTTTTCGCACGCCGATCTCTACACACATTTTCTGGATACAGCCAGAATTTTTTCAACGAAGCTGATGACATTCTCCTTATAAGATTAAGCAGAACAGAGCAGAGCAGAGCTCTTAGCTCGAAAAACCACCGAGAGACGTGTTCTATCTTATCCCACAAATGGATCGTGCTTCAGAATGTGATTTTTTTCCACAACTATCAGATTTTTCCTCGTTCCCGATAATGACCCATAAGTAGATCAACCATCACCTTCGTCAACAATGTTTTAAGGTAGCTCCTGATTTCCCTGTTCGTTTCATTTCCTATCCATTTTTTTTATGTTCCATGAAAATTCAAGACAAAAAATTTACTATTTACCACCAGACATTGTTCGAATGTCCACAAAATTCAAATATGCACCTATTTGTTGACTTCCTTATCCTATGAAATGAATTTGTACGTCAACTTCGTCAGTAATGAGGTTAAACCCTTAGAATCGGTTCAATATGAACCCGAAAAAAAACATACATAATTACATATGTGTGTGTAGGTGAAAGAAAAAGACAATTACTAGACAGTATACGGAAAAAAAGCTAAGACACACAAGTGAAATCATCATTTAAAAATCGATACAATCGATGAATAACCTAAAAAAATACGATAATGAATAGATCAGTTAAAAACATGCTTAAAATGAATTGAATAAAACTATCATTTATTGATTTATTCCAACGCTTTGCGTAATACGTCAAAATCCATCACATACCAATCAGCCCTATTCCGTACAGCTTCTCGGACCTAAAGAAGAGAAGGATAAAAGATGAAGATCTATTCTTTAGGTCCGCCCATGCGTGACTTTTGAGACAACGCCACTTTCTCCAGGAAAATTACCTGATTTCCACCGAATCCAATAAATGCATCGGCTGGCGGTGATGCTTCCAAATCTGTCGCACCGTCACCGACCATAACCAATTGTTTGTAGCCTTTCTTCTTTAGAAGACCCATAACAGCTGGTTTACCGACCTGGATTAATAATTATTAGTAGCAACTTCCAGAGAATCGAGAAAAACTCAAAATTTAGTCAAAAATTCGGTTCCGCTTTCTTTTTTAATAATTTGGAGTTTCTCTTCGAAAAAATTCTCCCTTTTCAGGGGCGATTTCCAAGCTGAAGCTGCATATTTTAGGGACAATCAAGGAATCCCCACATCCTTGCTTCCTGAATCGCTGGTCGGCTCGTTCTCATCAAAACCGGCATAGTTCTTATGTGTGTCGAAAAGGATCTCATTCGCATAGATTCGCTTCCGATCGATACCTATGACGTCGGTTATTAGTTGTAGATATTAAAAAAAAAAACATTGTTCTAAAAATGAAATGAAATTACGCCTACCTAGGATATCAGCAACTGGATAGATGAGCCTTCGGAAACCACCGGATACCAGGAAGACATCCGTACCACGTTTATGTAAAGCATCGATAAGTTGTCGTATTCCAGGTGTTAGCTGAAGCAAAGGTTTTTTCGAAAATAAAAAATAAAAAAGTCCATCTGCGAGGAAAAAAATGGGAACGCAAAGTAACAAAGAAAAATTGCCAACGCATCTTATTTCCAACGTATCTTCTCGTAAATAAGTAAAATAAAATAATTCAATAAAGAGAAAATAAATAAATATGACGAATTAGTGTAATAAATAAATGATGTAATATAAATATAACAAGTAAATAATATAACCATATACATCAAATAAAATAACAAATAACAAACAAATAAGTTCCTCTTGAGGATACATTAGAACTTTTTCGAAAGAAGCTACTCAGTTCAACCTGATGCAAGGAAATTTTCCAGAATTACTGTAGCACTACCAGTTAGTCCCTCTCCCCCACCAATTACAGAATGATTCCAAATACTCTCAGGATTTTAATTTTTAAAATTTCTCTCTCTTTCATTTTTTTTCTTCTCTTCTCCATGAAAAAGTATCCTATACGAACACACCGTATCGTAATTAAGGTCAACACGTGAATGTCTGCCTGAGTAATGCTGGATCTGTATTCCTCAGCATAAGAGACCGTACACAGGACCATTATGGATGGGGATCACACTTTAAAATGTAAATTTCTTCTAAAGATCTAGAAGGCAAAAGAATTTTCACATTAATCACTTTAAAACAGTTCATGATAATGTGATAACGGACGTCAAATGGCTAAAATCGCCAAGCTTGTCCATCTCAGACAAGTATGTACTCACTTCTGGTCTCGCTAAAAAAAATCCTATCCGGCAAAAAACATGCAATTTAATAAATAGAAATATTCTCCAGCAAAAAAAAATGTATTCTAACTCCATAATTGGTAACAACTTAGCCCAAAAATTGCTCTTTCTTTTTCATTGCTTTTTATTTTACTAATCTCGTCTCATTACGTAGAATTAATTATTTTTTTTTACTAATTGTTTCCTTACATGCGGAAGTTAGTTGCGGTGTATACAGCGAAAATTCCTTATACTGTGACCTTGTCCCTACTATTCAGGAAATACGATGCAGTTTTTTTTCAGTTGTTTTTGTTATTGGTTTAGTGATTACTACTATTTGATTACTCTTTCATGGCAATAACAAGATGTATAACGATTTCCAAAGCATTATCACTCATTAAATAATTTCATGAAATAAACAAAAACCTCAAGAATTCGAGGAACCTAGAATATTTACATAGCATTTGGGGAGAAAGTCTCAGTTATATATTTATTTCGATGATTTTGAGATGAAAAAATCATTTGGAATGGAAAAAAATTGTAGGACAGCAATCTCTAGCGAGAGAGGGCAGCATGAATCCTTACGATATAGAGGATATCGCCATATTCGGAAATTTCTTCTCTTTTTATTAGCTCAATTTTGTGTCCCTCACGGAAAATCACGATTACTAATAAAATAGACTAGTTTTTTTCTTTCTAAAGAGGTTCCTTCTTTCCAAGAGAACTCAATAAACTAATCATTTTATCGATTGTAAAACTTGTAAAAAAATCGTAAAATTATTATTGGATTAAATTAGATTTCGATGTCATTTTGCCTAGATTTCATTTCTTCTTTTTTCACTTAGTGCGTTGCGGATTATCAACTACTGTTGATGAAGGTAAAATCTTTGTATAGCTGATCATTTTCCGTACAAAAACCAGGAATCACCTTCGGTTTCGTTTCATTCGCATACGCTTCTAATTGATCATAGGTTGGTCGCATCACTTCAAGACGAGCCTGGAGGGCATGCCTAAACCGAGAAATAGTCGTCGAAGGCGGATAATAGACGGTTAGGAAAAAATTAAATTATTGATTAAAATAATTTATGCACAAAATATAATGGCATAACTAATTTTATTCATCTTAATTAATTAATTAACTTATTTATTTACTTCTCAATGATTCTCTTAATAAAGCTTAAATCAAAAATTAAATTAAATTAAATCTTAATAAGAATCTTACCGAAATCGTGCATTCCCGTTCATAGCCTGTCGGGTGACGTTGGCGACGGCTTCGCCTACGCCGAGAAAGTTGGCGAGCTCGTCGATCGCTTCGTCCTGAATATCCACGGTTTAATAATGGATTCTGAACTGGCGCTGGACTCAGCTGACCTGACAAACGGTTGAGTCCACATCGAATGCGACCGCGTCCGCTCCGCGCCAAATTCTTCGTGTTCGTTCCTCGGGTGTTTCGATATGTGGTGTGGTGTGACATTCGGCATGGGTGGACAATGAGGTGGTGGCCGGACGAGCAGCAATTCGAATCATTGTGAATAGCCTGTAAAGCGAACCTTGGATACGGTAAATTATTTGTATAATTAATTTTTCAACGAATATTTAGAGACCACCGAAAAAAGACATTCGCCAACAAAAGCATAAACAACAATTAAAGAAGAAAAAGATCAAAAATTTACAAATAGTCACCAGCCTACTGCCTCAACCCCTCAATCAAACCTAAAGCTAGGCGCTACAGCTAAAAATCTCTCAAAATCTCGCTAAAGCTAAAAATTTCCCTAAAATCGTGTGTGTTTATGCGCCTCCAGGCATTAATTCATCCTTAACAGCTAGAAATCAATTCTGACATGGACAAAAACCAATCAATGAAGTCGTAGATCACTTCGAACAACCGCATCGTTCCGGAAAATCCCGGCAAATAATGTGCAAAACTATCATCGCTGACAATATTTCCGACACCGACGGGAATCAGCGAGGGAATCAAACATCGCTGAGATCAAAGTCCTCGGGTCGTTTTCCATTATCGAAATCGGTGACTCGAATGTCGAATGGTCAGAGATAGCGAACATACGAGTGGGCAGCGATGACGAGTCGATGAACGGAACCGCGATAGGAGACGGCCGATAGTTTTGCTCGGTAAAACTTACAAGTTTAGTAACCAGTAAAGAGGAGAGTTTCAAGTTTTTGTGAACTGACTGAGGATTCATTCAACTCGCGAATATTTTTATTATTTTCTTTTATAGCTATTTATTTTACTTCTGAGTCATCCGCTTTTCTAACGCCACTTCGTTTCGTCGAACAAAATCGCAGTGCGACTATCGCTGATAATAGCGATAGCTGATAATAGCGATTATAGTTGTAGTGCGGGTCTGAAGTGATAAGAAATTCAAAACAAACAATTCAACATAAAATTTAAACAATAATTCGCAGTTCTAAATTTGTTACTTCTAGCCAAAAAGAAACCACAAGAAAATATCTTCATATTTTTTCTTACTTGTAGTTTGTTGATTAGGTGAATACCCAAATCCAAGGAAAAAATTGCAAAAGAAACTTGTGAGACTGAAGCCTCGTTTATTATACGAATTTTGAAAGACGAAATTTTTGAACCAACGCAAGAACAACAAAAACTACTGTGTAGAATATTATAAAGCACGAGATTAATGCGAGAATAAAAATATTTATAGTTTTTTCGGGATGAAAGCTGGAAAATTGCAACATTTCAAGAAAAAGGAGACACCTTAATGACAGAAAAGTCCATAAGTTACCATATTCATTTATAATAAATGGTTTTCTTCCCAAGATCAAAAAAAAAGTTATACAAAAGTCAGGGGAAAAATTATGTAAACATTTTTTCTGTTCCAGCAAGCTAACCTGAGAAAATCACTTAGATATTTAGTTAACTATCCAAAATAAACAAAATAAATAATAATAAAATAGTCCACTTATTTCTTTCGCTAAAAATAGCAACCGTAAAATTATTACAGGTAATGACTTAAATTACGGTTACGAAAGGAACACCAGAGCCATTTTTTTAAGAAATAAAGGAGAATAAAAATAAAGAAGAAAGAGAAAGAAAGGAAGAAATAAAAGAAGGAAATAAAAGGATATATTCCAAGTTTTGAGATTTCGAACTCGAATGGGGAGATGAGGAGATGGCGGGAAAACTCACAACCAACTGATAAGGATATAGTTAAAGTGCCGATGAAATATTGAATGGTCAATGATGTTTGTTTCCGGAGCTGATCTCGATCCTTCCGTTTTCCGAACCTGCTAATCTGCTCTTCCGGAGTCCGTATACAAGCTAATATCATGTTTTGAACCTTTAAATGTTACGGTAATTTGCCTCAGGTGAAAAAGAGACACGCACTGAGAAACTTCTGTTAGCAGGTTTGAGAGGGTGAGGGATAAAGGTGCACAGCGTTTATCAATCCCTACAGGGATACGCCTACGCATTCGACCTCAGCTCAGATTCGTTTCGAAGCTTGGTAGAATCTAGAGGTCGATCAAATCCTTCGTTGGCACACAGGCGACTCCGAACCATCGACCGTGTAGTCGCAGCCGAACCTTTTACCGACTGCGCTAAACCTGCCTGAAGCAGACTGAAGGAAACGAGCTTTCTAATCCGGTTTCGCTCGTTAGTAAAAGGAAACTTAAATTTGCAAAAAAAAAGAAAAAGAAAAAGAAAAGAGAACACGTTATTTGTGGGAATACTGTAAGTGACACGTTATGGAATACGGAAATCAGACAGAAATGGTCTGTGAGACGGCGCGCACGAGCGAGCGAGCGAGCGAACGAACGAGTGAGTGAGCGATGTTGAACCAGAAAATGACGATGTTGGTGGTGGTGGTGGTGAACTGGATCGGATGGATGGAGAGGCGTCGACGCGCGTTGCATCATCGCGCGTCGACGAAATCCGTAGATCATGTATGATGTTCGCGCGCGCGATGATCACTCGATAGATGATAGACATGCTTGTCGAATTAGTAGGGACGTCGGAGAGAAATTATTTCGGAAAACGTAGTCCACTGTTTAAAAAAAACCGAGATGTTTTTTTTCTTTCCACAAAAAAAGAACAGAAAACAAACAAACAAACAAACAAACAAACAAACGAACGGACGAAATCGATGGTGAAAGACGTAGAAACACCGCCTCGACCGACTCGATTTACATCATATCAACGCCAGCGATCGATAACAAAGCGCTTAGCTTTGGTGTTTGTCTGTTTGTTTATCATGTCATGTTTGTGCGATATCATTTTATGTCATTGTCACTTGCTACGGTTCCCCAGCATCTTTCAAATCTAATTTTTTTAGGCCAAATACATTGAAAACAAAGCTTACATCCTAAAATTGTTTTATTTTCTCGGTGATATTAGCATTAGAGTACACATCCTACTATAATTACTAAAATATCATTAATAATTCAATTTAGTTCCTTACTTCATTGTTTTTCTGAATTTTTAAGAAAAAGATAAAAAAAAAACAAATTTAAATAAGGGGGATTTTTGAATGCTATATAGTATCCGGTATAAATTCCTTTTTTCCGATCAAAAAAGAGATCAAAAAATTCCTAGCAGGGAAAGGAATTTGTTGAATGTTTACATAGACTAAAAAAAGGGAGAATGTAGGCTCTGCGATGTGTTTGTTTATTATCCAAGTGTTGAAAATCGTGCCATCGAATGACATGAAAAGAAAAATCTGGACATGCCTGAATAAAACCGGTTTCCACAGGAGAACAAAGTGAGAATCAGCTACAGCGCTCAAATTTATTCTAGAAAAAACAGGGAGAAACCGCTGCAAGCTGTTCACTTTCTCAGGAAAAGGGACTTGGAGGAAATTGGACTTTCATTTGACACCGAACCAATCCGAATATCCATAATCCAAATCGACAAGATTGATGTTCATCTGCCCTTGTAGAGAAAAAAACCAACCCGCACAAAACAAGATGTGATATTTATTTATTTATGGTATTTTTTTCGCTCCCAACCCCGGAAACTGGCTAGGAAATTTCTCTCAAAATCGTAAAGAGACGTCACGTCCATCATTAATCAATTATTTGAGGACCATACCCGGAAAGAGAAATCAGATATTCCCAACAAAGGACGAGGCTTCGAATTCGGATCCAGAAGCAGTGATCAGATCCAGGAGAAATCAACAGCGGAAAGAACTGAGGGACTTATGGAAATTTGCGGAAATTTTCCAAATCCTGAAGACACGGGCAGTAATGAAAATGGAGGAAAGAGAAGAAATGACCGAGAAGACAGCTGAAAGGGAAAGAAAGATAAAGTTGGAGAAAAATTATGTCTATAATTACTGATAATTACTTTTAAAGAAAAAAAAAAGCCGGGAGGGAATTATATTGAAGGATTCTAATCCAGTACTTCAAAGAAGAACAAATTTTACCTTTAGAATTTACCTATATTAATACTAATGTATTAATATGTACTAATACAATGATAAAATGTATATACGTACTAATATACAACATATAATGTAATAATATAACATATAGCATAATATAATAATATATAACATAGTAATATACAATATAATAATAAATATCAATATATTATATGATGAACGACAAAATGTTAAATAAAAATACTAATATACACCAAACAAATATATGTATTATTTGCAATATTCCAAATAATACGCATTAAATTTGGCAATTCAGTTACTAGTAACCATCCTGGTTGAATAGAAATATCCCCCTCCTCAGGAATGACGTGAGTGCGCCGATACGAATGCGCTCATCGAACGAGCCACCCCGCAACGCTAGGCGGGGCGGGGAACCCCCACCGCCACCGCCGCCGCCGTGGTCGTGGTCGAGGTGGAGAGGAGCAGAGCCGTAACAGTCGCACGACACGTGCATCGCACGTGAATCGTGTCGTGTGTCGACGATGAATCCATCCAGCCAGGAGGAATCCAGCAAATCGTATGGAATCGTTCTCTTCATGGCCGTTAGGTGAATAATACTGTGCTCTTTGATGGAAGTTTTCTGATCTTCTCTTTTTCTTTTCTGTTTTCTTTTCCTCTCGGGTGTGGAACAAGTTTTCCGGGTGGGGAACAAAAGCTGCGCCGTAGTTTAAAACGACTTTTCGTTGCCATAGCGATGTCGTCGACTAACAAATGGTTTCTCTCTGCAACAAAGAGAATTGAATCCGTACGACAGCGAATGATGTACTATGACTTACGCACAGATTCATGGATTCCTACAAGGAACAGGTTTCACGGTTCATGCCGAAGGTGATTAACGAGTTTTTTTTCTTTTGAAGTTTTGAAGCTTTCGATTAGATTCGTAAAAAAGGTGTGATCAACATCGTTTAAGCAGTTCACTTATTTTTTTCAAGTTTTTCTTCAGCTACTTATTTTTCTTGAGGTTTTCGATTAGTTAGATTAGTAAAATGTCGCAACGTACACTGTTTATTTGTTTACTCATTTTTTTTCAAACCAAAGAGAAGAGGTCATAGAAAAACCAGTGCTGCAGCTATGGTTGATGTATATGGACTACTAGTACGAAAATAAGGACCAACTATATACGCGAACCTTAAAATTAAGCCAAAAAAGGGAAATGTAGAGGAATTTCAGTTTTTGTTATTCTTATTTCTTATTCTGCGTTCTTCTTCCTCGATCACAACAGTAATGGACGCTTATTGAGAGGAGAAATATGGCAAAACATTTCCCGATATTTTAAAATTCTTTTTTTTGCAAGTATTTCAGTGTTGAAATAAATTTGTGCTTAGAATTGAATTGCAAAAGAAATTAATCACAAAATTTTTGGCACAAGAATAATAATTATAAAACAGCAAATTTCAATTTCAATTTCAGCAATGGGGTGAAGTTACTGCGCGTCGTAGCTGATTAGAAAACGAAACTTGCCAGCTTTAATATAATTGATTACTAGGTTTTCATTACGGATAATCCATAGTAGAGCAAATAAATAACCCACAAATCCATTTCCGGGTTTAACCATCCAAAATAACCGGAATAAACATAATCAACCTATAGTTATGATGGTAGAGAGTACGGTTAGGAACTTATTTCAAGCTCTATCTTTCGTTCAATATCAGCCCACAGGGTTTACTATTTTGAAAAAAAGAAAAAAATTAATAGACAGGAAAAATTGATAAATTGGTGGTTGAATTTTTTTTTTTTTTGGAATAATCCCGAAGCAAAGAGTACTGGTGAGATGTCTAACGGTTGAAATAATAGATAAATAATATTAATAATAGTAAATAGATGAATAAATAGATAAACATACATAATAGCATAATAGATGAATAAATAGATAAATGAATAAATAAATGGTAAATAAGTAAATAAAGAGTGAATAAATTAATGATAAATAAGTAAATAAGGAGATAAACAGTAACGATAAACAGTACAAAGTGGACGGTTGTTAAATAAATGAATGAATAAATAAATAAATAAATAAATAAAGAGATAAATAATAACCAATAAACAGTAGAGGAAGTTTAGTGTAACTGGGAAAGAGTGCAGTGACAAACGTGTACGACTACAATCGACCATAGTTCCCTCCCAACAGCGAGCAGCTAGCAATCCACGATAGTAAACAGCGACGAAGTGTACGTTGAATGACGGGAGAATCAGGCGGGCAGAGCGTTAAAGCCATTCCCGTTTAGCACTCTACCACTTTTATCGGCACTAGTACTAGTGGATTTGAGAGCAAGGGGAATTTTTTAGGATTAAGGATGAGGACTTTGAAGAAAATAATCATTTACGCTCTTATTATACGACATTAATCCCATAAAACACACTCTTAGGTTAGTCTTAGAAGTCTTAGGTTAATGTAAACAAAAAATGCCCCGTCTCCCCTTCCGGCACATAAACAAGGATCTAAAAAAAAGATGTCGGTCAACGTAGCCGACGCAGAACTACCTACCTCTTATAGAGGAAGGTAAGGTGAGCGCACGTGAAAACCCTCACGGTCATTATGCCACCAGCATCGACACATCTGATTACGTATACAATTATGAGTTGTTGATCAGAAAGCGTCAAGCTGGTGAGGTCATCCCAAGGTCAGCCGCACTGGGAACATGGATGTTCTCTGTTCTTAGCGATAGGTGACGAGAAAATTCCAAAGAAGTCCACGAAAAAAAAACTCAAAAATCTATGCAAAAAAAAAAAATTAAAAAGATTAGAAAATTTACGGAAAAAATTATGGTTGTGGAGAAGTTTGCAGGTCAACTTCAGATGACATGAAAATGAGCATTGAGACAAACTGAGCACTGAATTTATGGCATGCAAACTAAAATCCGAGAAGATTTTTCCTTTAATGTACTAAAAATATTCTTTGAATGAGTTCTCATGTACGATTTTTGCAAAAATAAATTATTAGGCTATCCGATAAGTTTCTTTCCTGTCTTTTCTGATATTTTTATTTTCTTTATTCTTTTTCATGTATTTGTTTAATAAAAAAGATGTTCTAATCAATAATTTAGTCTGCAGAATAATCAATGATCTTCTTCCGTAGATGTAATGAATTATCGAATCGCTAGTCCTAGGACTCAGGTTGCTATGAATTGAAAATACTGACGAAATTTTGAAGAAACTTACGAGAAAATCTATTTTCTGGTAAGTTCTGGTTTTCAGGTATTATAAACGTTAGATTTTCTCAGGTGAACATAGAAAATTTTTAATGGTGTGAATATTAGTTAATTAATAAATTCAAATTAAATTGATTAAAATATAACTAATTATGTATTGTATATAATTATAATTATATAATTACAATTATATTTATTTCCATACAATCTGCTGAAAAAGAAATGTTTTGATGATCCAAAGATTCGAAGATTTTCTTCGGTTACTCCAGAAAAAAAACAACAACAAAATGCAATAAATATAAATAGGATTAGAGGCTAAAAATAAGAAATTTATGGATGATTTCGTCTTTTCCTAGACGATTTCCATTTTTTTCTTGAATCAGTCTTCTCAGAGGTTCGTCGGTAGGGAAAGGAAACTGATTAAAACCAACTGAGATGAAATGATCGAATATTACTATTATAATACTAACTAACCATATAATACTGTATTATTACGGTAGCACTATTGAAGTCAATAGTTCCCTTTCTATCTTTTTGAATTTCCGCGAAGATTTAGCTTTTTCAACGAAAACCTCTATTTTCTTGTGATCTCACAGCAATAACAAAGCCATTGTGGTGTTCGAAGAAAACTTCAAAAAGTCACGTAGGCTTGCCAAAACAACCGCCGAGCGGGCGATCATCGGAATACTGTAGACTAGAAACTACGACATTACAGTCGAATTAGCGAATATCACGTAGAAAACTTGAATGTATCGGATGTAGCGGCAATATGCGTATGCAGACACGCACATATGCGGGAAAATACCGTAGACCGATCGGCTGGAAGTGTGTGAGAAGTCACGTACGCAGACAGACGACGACCATGACATGGCTTGATTGATAACGCATGGCGTAGTTATATGGCTGCTGCTGCAGGCGAAGCAGAAACGAGGACGGACAGATACGATGGAGTGGGGGGGGGGGGCGAATGAGCTGAGATCAATAAGTTGTCCGAAATTTCGGGATGACGAGAAAAATCACACAATTGAGAGACAATGCTTGATCTTCAAGGGAAGCGACAAACTTTTAACGCTCATATTTTTCCAAAAATTACTAAACTCTGTATTATTATACTTTTTAATTATTAAAGTACTAAGATATTAAGATAAGAATTATTAGGATTATTAAATCAACTTAAGGGATAAAACAAAATAAAAATAGAAATTAGGGAAGATTTTAGATTTTGTCAAAGATACGTGGAAATAAATGCAAAGAATAAAAATAAATAAGGAAATAAACTAGCAGTGAAAAAAATTTAATTTTTACAAATTTTTCGTTAAGCAAAAAGCAAAAATATCAGAAAGAGAATAGAAATATTATGAGATATTATTATAATATTGTATTGAGTCAGTATTCCTCCCATGCTGATTTTATCCATTTCTTTTATGGATCTCCTGATGTCCAGGGGATCCCATGAAAGGAAGGATTATTGGAATGCATCCATCTGCTCTCTACTTGCATACTTTGTTTTCCAATAACTCTTTTCTTTCAGAAACAGTGAGAACACCTAAGAATCCAAGAATGTGAACATCCATTAAGATGCCCAATGGAAAGAAATATTTTGATAAATAAACACGAGTGGTACTCTGTTTTGCCTATTAACAATTAACGACTTCAACGAAAATCCATAGGATAGAAGATTATAAAAAAATAAATAATGATATAAAATTAAGGGCAACCAAGTGAAATTTATTGCTGCGCACGTCCATAAAGAACGCTTAGACTGAACAATTCCATTCGTATTGAATGAAATTAACAAGGGATCTCAAAAAAGAGAACTTTTTTTCCCTACTTGCTCTCTCAATGAGGTAGGAAAATTTTATGCTGAAGCAAGGGCTTTTTTTCGTTGAAAATGCAAGATGATAATCAATAGAGTTGGGGGAAAAACTATAGCGGACACAAATTTCGATATGAATGGATTGAGAAAAAAATACTCTTTTTGATTGATCTTCTTGAGCTGTAGCCAAGATTGTTATTGATCGTCTTTAATCCTAAATTAATTTAAGAAAATCAATTAAAAACTACGTTTCAACGTGACACGAGATTCAAAGACAGTCGAAAATGGTCAAACTTTTTTTTGAATATGTGTAATATTCTCACAAAAAATAAATCTGATATGCTAATTGAAAGCATTAGGTAAGTTTCTTTTCTATTCCTAGAATATCCAGATATCCAGTTATGGAATCCAAACCTAAATATACAACGAGTATTGAGTGGGTGTGCGCGAAAGTGCAGTGCCGCTAAATAATGCGATGTGTGAGGGAAGGAGGTGAGGAAGAGGAGGAGGTCTCCGCGTCAGATAGTTGATTCGTTTCGAGTGTGCAGCGGACTAGAGCACTTCTTATTCGGATGCCTTATGGATGCAAACAAACAGATGGGAAATCAAGATAAAAAGCCAACTCCAATCTTGAGGAAAAAAAACAAGGGATTCCTTTAAAATTATGATTTTCAAGTAAAAGCCCCTCAAAGGCACAGTTGGAAGAGGACAAAAGCACTGAATCTCCGAGTATATTCCGAATTTCTTCCCGTTGGTTAGTGTAAGTGTTTAGATCAGCACCCTTCAATATTTTTGAGAGAATTTTTCCTGAGAATTTTTGAGCTTTTCCCACGTTCATTCTGTAGATAATTTAAGCACTATCACCTAGTGAAGGTCTTCCCCTTTCTTTTCGCTCGTGTAGTATTTTTTAAAACTTATATAATTATAATTATCATTAGTAATTTAATAATATTAGTTGATTAATTTAGTAATATTAATTATTTAAAACTTTTATAATTTTTTTTGTAATGACAACATTCAGTGACTAGCGCTGTTTTGTTGACGAAATTTATTGATGACTGCGACAACTGAGCGGAAAACACCATGCATAGATCGCACAATGAGAAAATATTTACATCACATTGTTGAAGCGATGAAATTTTAGATTTTGAGGTATTTAGGGGATGTTCTGAAGGGGACCGTTTGGAATATAGGTCGTTAAAAATAAATATTTGCACTTTGTGTGAATAGGAAACAAATAATCCACCTCAAGAATCAAATTTGATGACTACAAACCAAGATAGTAGCGATTACAGGAGTTTTTTTTCAGAAATAGAGGAAGAAAAGGTTGTTTACTTTTATTTATTTACACATATACAGCACTAGAGGATCAAAAAAAGCGGAGAAATCAATAATAAACAATTCGTGAATTATTGTAAACAAAAACATCCCTGAATTGTGAAGCGAGATTCCTTCAGAGCTGCAAGAGTGGTTGTTTGAAAGTAATTTTTTTAAAAATTTATTATTTGTGCTAGAAGTAGTTTTTTTTTTTAAATCGAAATCACACGACGAAATCTAGTCAAAATCCGTGAGTCGAATATTTCTATAAACTTTTCAAACTTACCTTGATCGTATAGAATAGAATTCCATTTTAACTCCATGTTGTTAATGTTTTCTAACTAAAATTTATCCTAGAAAAAAGAGCACAAAGTTAGATTAGAGCCGGATGAGGAATGAGGCATAAATCAATGTTTTCATAGCGCTGACATACACAGATATAGCGACGAGGCTCGAAAACACGAACGATTTGTGGTCAGAGAAGAGCATCGAAGATCGTCGTGCCTTAGGGAACCCCTCATCATCTTTAAAGAAACCAGGATGGATCAATACGTCGTTGTCGGCAAAGTGTGGAATTTCCGAGAACCTAGAATAGAATTCCAGACATTGACGTGTGCCTCAAGGGTATTTTTATGATGTTTCCTTGGATATTTCTAGTTTTGAAGGGGCGTTCGCAGTTTCTAAAGAAATATACTCCTTATATAAACTTGTAAAAGGCAGAAAAAAATTGATTTGAGTGTGGATCTGTTTGTCATGGATACAAATCCACACGGGGAGTGAACGTAAATGAGTTTACTGTGGATATTTGATGATATATGCTGTGATAATCTATTTTTTTCCATGAGTAAATTTTTTTTTTCCGATTTTCTGCTGGTCTTCAATTAACAACTAGGAAATCATTGTGGATAACAGCAGCAGCTGAAAAAGCTTTGAAATATTTCGGGTGGATCCCATTTAGGAAATATGCAAGTGAGAATATATCCATAGATACTGTTTAAAAACTTTTCCATGTTCGTGCTAAAAGCTAACCATGCCATATGTGAATATTCCAGTTTTATTTCCCAAGCGAAGAACTGTAAATTTTCTGAAAAAATAATTAAAAATAATTTCATAACCATAAATTAAACTAAATTTATATTTCTCACACGAAAAACTTTGAAAAACTCCATTGGAACCATGAAAAAATCATAATAAAAATAAATAGAAATTCTCACCACAATACAGATCTCATCTTTTTTTCTGTTGAACCTCGTTCTTCACGCTTATAATCCTTACACAGTCAAAAAGTAGCTTTGGCTGTTCGGTGTCGGGAATTTCTTGGAGCAGGAGGGGGAGAGGTCGAAGCGGTTACGTTCTCACTGTTCTTTTTGGTTTCAAGGAAGTAAAATAGTTATCAATCCATCAAGCGATGGCGGAAATGAATCAATGACGGAAAGTGACTGAGCCAAGTGACAACGCTGCTGAGAAACAACTGTCTCTCGTCAATACTTGCGGGTCCGGAAGGAAAACTTTCGATAACAAAAATTTCACATTCTTAAAATACCTCTCAAAATCAAATAGTACATAGAAATTTTAATAGAAAAAAGTTAGCCCTATTTTCCTGCATTCTATGAATTTTTTGTTGATAATTTACCGGTTATTTACGCTGTAAAAAAAACAGCAGCTGTTGAGCTCTTCCTGATACTTTTCACAAGAATTCTTTAACATTGATGTGTGAATACATACGTATTTAAGAAAATTTTATTGGTTTTAGGGCAAGGAATGAGGATAAAGGACTGAAGTAAGGAACCGATTATCTTCTACTTTCTAGAATTTCCTTTATCCTCTAGTTGCCTCATTTTGCTTTAAAATGCCTAAATTGGATTGTCTAGGTAGAGGCGAAACGATCCATTTTTCAATTTTATCCTCTATTTTATTTATTCTGCCTTTTTTTTAGCATATGCGTGTGGAATAAAAAAAAAGTCGCGGATCACCCTTACCCTTCTCAGGCACCTCTTATTTCGTCTATAAAGTGTTCAAATATTATCATTATTAATATATCAACATTATTTACTTGAAACATTGTTGTTGCGATTAGGTATTGATTGTTCTACATGTCCAAATATCAACAAGAAGCATAAGGGACGTTGTGGACAAGGCCGAGAACATCCAACAGTCAACAAATTACCGTTATTCTGACTTCAGAGGCAACGTGCCTCAAAATTACCTCAAAAGGTATTGACAATGTTGAGATCTGACTATGAACACAGAAGGGTGTGGATTAGTTCACGGATTATTGGCGCGATCCTGCTCAATTCAAACTATCGATTCAGAGAAAATTGCCCTAAAAAGTCTAGGTTCCAGAGGTTTTGATACTTGACCAGCTGAGCGTACAGGTTTGATCTGCGGGTACATATGTGGATTGCATCCTGATTAGTATTAGCAGAGTGATTCTATCGCGCGGAGGTCCGCTAATGTCACGCCAATTCGACTGGATATGACAAGGGCGACCTTTTGTGCTCTTTCGGTTCTTGGTTTCGGATGTAGTCTCCGATGGGATGATAACTTATTCTGGATGAGGGAGTTGAGAGGGTATCATACAAATGTTCTGACTTTCCAGGGTCTCAAAAACGGCAACAACGCCAAAAAGTTGGTCGTAATAAGGATATGATAGGAGGATAGGATAATATATAACAATCTTGTGTTCTGCGTCATTTTTATTACTTTTATTTTTATTATTTTTAAATTCAAGTTGCAATTGTTATTACAAGATTCAAGGAAGGCCCAACTTTCACAATTCTATTAAAATTTGCTTCAATTTTGTGACATTCAAACAAGTACTATTTGTTCCATTTTTCTGCAAGTTATCAATTTCTGATTTTTTGCGAATATTCAGGGATTTCTGAAATGTATTCGGCTTAATTTCGTCGAAAAATTATTGATTCGAAGACGGAGAAAGATCAAAAAAGTTGAGGGACATTAACCTTACCAAACTTAAACTACTCTTGCTTTCAAATAAAATATTTATTCTAAACCAGTGTCACAGGCAGCAAAAATAGGGGCTATGCACTATTGGCTTGTTTGAGGTAGCTATGAATACCACTGTTTTATGCAGGGTCTTCCACTCGATTAAAAAAAAATCCTGAGAATAAAACGAGGGGATTGTTTTAATTGATTTCTACAAGAGAGAAGTTGGAAGTTTTAGACTTCTACTTCTAATTTTTCCCGTTGATCCTTTTTAATTTTTCAAGTTGTGGTTCTTCAGAAATATTGATACCTCTTGGGTCGATCCACCTACCCGACTAAAATTCGCTCAAGTTCTCGAACTTCATTGTAGTGTGTGATTTGTGGCACCGTAGCTTCTTTACCAGTAATTCCTTGCTTCTTTCCTTTTTTTTTCTTAACACTTCATGCATACACATCCCCGAGCAGTCGAAGTTTTCGGCATTTTTCTTCATTTTCCAGCTTTTCACTAACGCTCAGTGTAATGCCGAATAAGTCAACGAAAGCGCTGATGTATGTTCCCATACAATTGGAAATTTTTCATTCCTTATGAGATTCGAGTCTACTTTTGTCCAACTTATTGTATATTTAACGTATGATTGGAAAGTTGCAAAATCACTGTTCCAATTTTCGGCGAAAAGCTCCTATTATGATGTACATTACTCATAGCAGCAGAAAATATCGTCAAATTTTTGACGAAGTATAAATAGGGCGCGTGACGTGATTAAATGAGTGAAAGGTACATGGTAAAAATGCGAATCTACTATCTATTCCCGATTTTTTCCTTTCTCCTCCACTTCAATATGGCGGTCGCTTGCAAGCCTTTCCATTCAAAATTAGTGAGTGATTTGTTCTTTTTTTTCTCGTCGTTTTTTTTCACCCATGAAGTAGATAGCTGAGTTTTTAGTTGTGCCAGGACATGATTGGAGGATGCGCCGAGGTTCAGGCGCAAGGATTTTGTGAAGGTGGGATGTCTTACAAATTCAAGGAATTATGCCAACAAACATGCGGTCTTTGTTAGCCGATGAGCTGTTGAAATAACTTTTTTTCCGCAGTGTGATGTGTTTGTCATGATTTCAAAGTAAAACATTTGAAATAACTTTTTTTTTCGCAGAAAGTGATGTGTTTATATTGATGTCAATGTTAAAGTTTTCTGGATTATCTAAAATATTGACAAATGAATAGACAGCTTTTTTTTCTGTTCTCGGTAAGAATTCAGTGACTTATGCAAAGCCTATATTTAGGAATTCTTTTCTGTGGACGTTATTAATTTGTTGTAACAACCTTATTTGTCGTAAAAGTTAGATTTTCACGCTTGATCATACGACAAACTGTAATCATCGGTAACTTCTTACAATCCCTTTCAGATTCATTTATTTAACATTAGTCCAACAGTCAGGAAAAAAATCAATAGTCTAGCATAAGTTGTTACCAAACAAATAGGTGAAGGGTCGTTTTTCCTTTTCTTTTCCGCACAGAAGAACCACACGAAGTCGAAGTGCACTTAATTTTTTTTTTTTAGTGAGCTGAAAACGAGGTTGTTAATTGATTTTATTGGCTAACGTATGGGAAATCAGAGTCTAAAGTGAGCGATTTCAAATTCACAATCTAAGTGGACAGATCTCTCCACAACTAAACAGGCGAACTTTAGACATAGTTTTTTTTTCTGACCACTAACGTAGCAACTTCACTAGAAGCGAATATGTTGGTGGAACTGCGCGATCGCTGAATATTCGGATCGGAAAGCACGTGAATGGGAAGAATAAGTCACAGGAATCGGCATCGTTAGACGCCAGTAGAACACAAAAATACAATAGAGCTAATTTTGAAATAAAAAAAAAACTTTTCGGCAAATTTCCCCTCTTCAGAGCCTGAAACGGACCACTCAATTCACAATCTAAACGATCAAATCTCTTCACATCTGAACAGACAAATTTTAAGCCTATTTTATCAACGATTAACATAGCGACTACGTTAAAAGCATCACTCCACGAATCTGAGGTGGTACGGATTTCCGGTGGAGTACTAGTACACGGCATAGTAGATTGGAGTGAGAGTAGAGTGACTCCGTCCATTTTTTTCCTTATTGCCGTAAAAAAACAGCCCGGAAGATACGGCTTCGAGCGTTCTGGCACGCTGTTTTCTACAACGTTTTTTTTTCTGTTTTTGTTCGATTGGAGCGCGCCAGCCGTGTGCACGAAATCCGTAAAAAATTAACGGCATTTACAATTGAACTGATAAATTCAGGAATCTATTCGAAGATACAAAAAGATGACGAGTGACTTCAAAAATTCTTGTTTAAAATTTGCGTCGCAATAAAATACCACAATCTTCTTAAGACTCTTATACTTGGACTAGTTTATGGATCTGTTATTTTGTATGTTTACTCACAAAACGCAATCTCTACTTCCAAGGATGGATCGTGTGTCTATATTCACCGATATAATCCTTGCGCTTACCTACGTGTGGGTTGCGAGTTTTGGTATTCAGCGTAACTTTAAAAAAACCGTAGATGTACGTATTTAGCTCTCTTTTCCAACGCTTCAAATGCATTTTTAAGGATCTGCATCAGTTTATTGAATAAGACTGTTCGCGCAGAAATGTTGCGGATGATTTGCTGTCGAAGGAAGGAATACACAGTTGCAACAGTTACAGTAAAAGTGAAAGATACTAATTGCTCCAGAGTGGTAACCAGGAATGTTTTGCACAATGAAAAAGATGTGTCCTTCCTCTCATTTATTTTTCTCAACTGTTTACTGTAATGTGGAATGTAAGCAAGGATTTTTTTCAAGTCAACGAAAAATTAAATTGCTACTAAGGTCTCGGAGCACGGTGTACTTTTGCACAAGTAAAACACTGATTTCAAGATAGTTTACTGGTTCACCAATTCTCATGTTGAGGAAAATTTACTTTTACATGCAGAGGTCCACATATTTTGACCTCCCTTCGTCACGGATCAAAAATCTCATTCATGAATGTGTTTGTAATAGAAATTTTAAATCTTATGTAGCCCAGCGTTTTGCCGAAAAACGCCAGAAGTTCTACGGGAGAGGAATTATGCGATTTCCAGAAAGATGGCAAAAGATAATCAAAAAAATGGAGGATATATTTATTTATTTATTTATTGAAAACACCTACAGGTGTGTCATAAAACTAAAGTACTAAAGCTCTTGAACGGATTAGGTCAAAAACAGAATTCTGTAAAATTGTGCCTGGAAGGAGCGTGGAGTCTTTGGCAACCATTTTTCGTTTCATTACGCTGAACTGCCGGAAACTGTCGACCTATGGTGTTCGGCTCATCTAGTGTCGATGATGCAATTCATGCGGGACCCTCTTCCACAAGCTATGGCACAGTGACTCATGGATGGGCTCTCCCTCTCTGCTGGCTCTTGATGAAGATCGAGGAGGTTTAGCATGCTCTATTTGAGCGTGACACGTCTCGAGGAAGATGAGGTAACTCAGGCGGCTACACCCGAACTTGTCGACTAAGTCAGTCAAGTCATTATCAACTGCTTTCTCCCTGGAGAAAAGTGATTGAAAACATTGAATAAGGATGCCCATCTTACGGCGTTCAACCAACTTTTATAAGGTTATCGTACCAGTGTCATAGAGTTTAGAACTGATGTTTACATTGTGACGGTCAAACACAATTACTTCAGCCGTTGTCAGACTTCCGGGAGACAGGTGATCGGCAGTCGGTAAGAGGTTCCGCTGTGACTGCATGGCCGGTCGATGGTTCCCTCGAGTCAACCAAGTTCATTCCTCTGGCTTCTGTGAGTTGGTGCCAGACTTAGACTTCGTGGAAGATAAAAACTCCAAATTGTTTCGTCTGCTAGCTCACGCAAGTCTTTCTTTAGGCTAGATATGGGTTCGTGGAAGTGCAACTGAATTGAAATTAACGCGTTGCTTAACCATTAACGAAAGACACTTTATCCTTGACACTTTATTGTTAGGCTGGTGTCACCATGTTTATAGTGTGGATAGTGTTAGTCGACAGTCGCGTTTTGAAGCCGCTTAGATGGCAGTCATTGTCCCGTGCAGACGCTTGTTCCTTAGGGTGCAATTAAAAGAGACTCGTTTGTAAGGTTAACGCAATTATCAGCTGTAATTCCATATATTTCAACAGGACATTCTATCATTTGAAAAAGTCAGTTACTAGATTCCAACGGCTCTTTTCACAATTGAGTTCTACGTTTTATCAGCGTATTTTACATTAACATTTCAGACATCTGATTTCCTATTTTTTTTATCAGACAGAGCGAAAATAGAAACTTTTTGTTGTTCACGAAAGCACACGAGATTTTGTGCACGTCCGACATATACGATCGAAAACGATATATTTTGATAGGCAGCATACTAAACGGGTCGGTAAGAATAAATCGAATTTTAATTTTGAAGTCCTCAATTCTTAAAACATATTGTGCACCGGATTAATGTTTTCTTTTTCTGTCATTGAGTTTTAGGTGAAACTCTGTTGCACAGTGACCTGACATTTCGACGAACTCGTCTTGATCAAAGGTCTGAGAATTGTTCGAGGGATTTCATGCTAATGCATATTCCATCAAACTCTTCGTCTCTCTTTGTCAAGCCTCGATATTGTTCTAAACACATTACATAAGAATTCCAAACAGGAAAACAAAGAACAGCGACCAGTCGCTTAGACCATCGTGACTGGTGAATCACCGCGTTCTTGCAAATTGTCACCTAAGGGGAATGAGATCTATGCGCCGTGCAATGTTCTTAAAGGCAGCGTGTAGTGAAACTGACGCAGTGCGGAGCCCCAGGCCACCGGTGGTGTTCAGGCTCTGCCGCGTCCACGAGCGGGTGGTCGAAGGTTAATGATGCCTCTTTCGCAGACTATTCAAGTAAAACCAATGAATAGGCTGCTGAGAGGAGCGGAGAGTGTGTAGGGGATCCGTGCGTTTTCTAATGTATCTCGTAGAGAGTGATTAATTTTTGCAGATTTTTTAGATCCCGTATTCACTGATCGCTGAACCTATCTCCTATATTTGACTTGAGAGGTGAGTTATTTGAAGTTGTTCCAAAAAAGCACAGCTGAAATTCATAGTGAGATTTCAAATTAAAGTTCTCTGTAACTCATCACATAAACTCACCACCTTTCAGATATTCAATCAATGTATGATGATGAAAGAGTTATTTTGGAGGTTGGTATTCTCAAAAGCTCGGTAAGGAAGAGTACAAAATCTTCATGTTTGATTTTCAATGGACTTCAGCATAATTGTTGCATTTCAGTATTTGTTGTTTGAAGGCCAGTGTACCATTATTTCGACAGGATGCGGTATCCACAGCAAAAACCGAGAGTTTGTAGAGTAAATTGCGAAAGCCAGCGTGTTTCGATCATCCTTCCCTAATTTTCTTTAAAAAAAAAACGACGTCTCCCCGTCGATTATTTCGACGATTTCAGTTGTAACGCACGTGTGCACGCGCCGCATCCAAGTGCGAGCAGTCAATGATCAATGATATCTTCTTACCACCCTCTTCGGGTGAAACAAGTGATTTGGCAAATGAGAGGACAGGAGTGTGTAATTAGAAAAGCGTTCTAACAAACTAAGTTTTTTCATGCCATTTTTTTACGACGACCAGGGAAATACAGAAAAGAGAAGGGAACCGCACCGGAATAAACCACCCGAACTCTATGCTTTGGATTATGATATGCTGTGGATTTCGATCTTAAACGTGAAAATCATTATACGCTACTTATTACTTGAGCCGTAGACAGATTGGTTCATTCTTATGTTTGTAGCTGTCTTCTCCTTCTTCTGAGCTTGAGAAGGTGTGATCGAAAGTGATTTATCTGTTCAACAGCTTTATACGCCTAACAAAAAACTCCTATTCCTTTTTTTGAAAGCTACAAATAGGAGTGTGGATTGTTCGTTAGGATCGAGGTGGGAGGATTTCTCTGGTCCTGTTACATACGCTACATACATCGGTGGGGTAGCTGGCGCTATTATCTAACAGCCGCAAATGGGTATGAGGGCCAGTAGGAGTGTACCAGAAAGGCATTCCTCTTTGTGATTTATCATTAGGCACTTGGACTGCAAATCCAAAATGCCTTCTGAACCCTGCGCGTCGGAATATTACAAAGGTTGAGGGACCAATATCGTGATCTCAGGATAAAAGCCGGTTTCGTTGTGCCGCCGCATCCTGTAACCATCCAACCGTAGAATCAGGTGGTTTAGCCCTGACCATTCATGTGTTCTTTCCCTCGGACACATACTGACTAGCCGTCTCTCCTATTCATATTCATCGCCTCATTTCTTACCGTAATCCGAAGAAACAACACATATGCTCACATTCTCACTCATATCGTCATCTGCGCATAATTTTCACTCCGGTGTGGTGCAAATACGGTCACAGAGGCGTCTGCGTGTAAGACTGCTGGAGGAGACCTCCACAATTGCTGCGCGGATTCTTCGAGATTGGCTCCGCTCGGATTACGCCGAATGCCAACGATAATCGCGTCGGAAATAAACGGTATACTGTCAGCCATTTTCTTCGCAATGAATTTCTTATGGGAGCTGTGGTCTTCCACGCATAGATCGCACTGTAAAAACGAATACTATTCTCTTCAATCTAACTTGCAGGACGTCGCTTCCGTTTCAACTGTCAATATAAAGCCATTTATTACTCTTGTCATGCTTCACAAAAGCCCTTCTGTTTACATTTTAGGCTGATCTGATTATACTCTTTTATCTCGCATTAACATTCCGTTGTCTCCTCAAAATCAAGTCATCGTCACCAACTCTAGTGAAGATGAATATTGGATACTGCTGCATAGTCCTATTAATAATTATTTACGACACAGGATTTAGTTTTCTCATGCTTTGCTACACCATTGGTCCATACAAGTATGTTCAAATGGTAAATTTTTGGCAGACGGTGACAACTGGCCACATCTTTTCTTACAGGAGACGATTCTACACTACAGGACTGCATTATTTCTCTTATCTGATGGGAGCCCTTAAGATGTACGAACAACTCGTCCTGATAATACTTCATTTTGTTATTTCATTCAATAGGGCGTATGCGGTTTTTCAACCAGTGAAATATAAGAAAATTTTTACAACCCGAAGAACTGCACCAATAATAATGCTAGTATTTATTGCCTGTACACCAATATTTTTTATTTATGCATTCCAACAATGTGAGTACAAACTTTAGCGATTTTCTATTTGTTCTTTATTATTGTTTCATTTGAAATTCCATCACATTTTTTACAATCTCAGCAAAGTCGGCTTTTGTGTAGTGAAATCTCCACTATAATTTTAGAATGTTGCCAAAACGGTATGTTATAAGTGAGGATACAAGAAGGGGAAAATTTCCGCCGCAAGGAAAATAGATTCTTAGTGGCGATCAGTCTTTTGTTGATGTGTTCAATCATACAACTGCCCTTATGTTTGTAGTTGTATGCACAAAAAATTGTTTACAAAACAGAACTACTCAAAATCAATATCAACAATGTGAAGAGCAGCCGTACAGTATCAACGAAATGAAAGATTTTGGCAATTTCATTTGTTGTCAAAGGCTAGTATCTTTTTATTCGACCTCTGCTTATTATGTGAATATATAATAAATATAATATAACGTAATATAATATATGTGAATGTACAGAAAACTATATAATAATGTGTAGAAGAATATAATTATTTTTTGCTGAATTAACGTGATTCACTCATACCGTTTCAAGTTCAGTTAGTTGTGTTTATCTGTTTGACCCTGGTATTGGTAACTTTCTCTACGTGAACAATGATTGTCGTAAATTTCATATTGTGCTGAACTACCTATTATCTGGAATTGTGCTTTTATTTTCTATCATTGTCGACATCATTGTTACTTTGTATTTATCCCGAATTCGCAAGGTAAGTACAACGCAAAATTAATTAATTAAAGGCATCACCTCACGAATCTGAGGTGGTGCAGATTTCAGGAGGAGTATTCGTATACGGGATGGGAGACTACGGAGAGGGAGGTGATTCCGTCCATTTCTTGCTAATTGCCGTAAAAAACGGCACGGAGGATGCGGCGCCGCACAAGACTGGCGCGCTCCAATCGAAACTCTTGTACAAAATGGTGCGCCAAAACGAATGAAGCCGTATCTTCTGGGCCGTTTTTTACGGCAATTAGGAAGAAATGGACGGAATCACCCCCTCTCCATAGTCTCCCATCCCGTATACGAATACTCCACCTGAAATCTGCACCACCTCAGATTCGTGGGGTGATGCCTTTAAGTAGATTGTGCTGAAAATCAGCTACAACAAGAGAGATTGTATAATTAATCGAATAATTTTCTTTGGCATGAATCGAACTGAACACAGCGGGGCTGTGCTAATCAGCGGTATAGAGGTTGAAGAGAATTTCGGCATTATTTTCTTCATAAATGTTGAATTCAGTATTCGTGAAAAACAAAGTGTTGAATTATTTTATAAAAAACGCCGTAGGTTACACTTTGTTTATCCCTCGAAATAAATGGAGAAGGGTCTTGTAAGATTTGAAATATATTTTCTCCATTCTCAAAAACCTAATGTTTCCAGTAGTTTCCAGTGTGTTTCCAGTTTTTCAGTGCCTCTTTTCCAAAATTTCTTCTCAGACCTTTACTTTATTCTATAATTCAGTGCTATATACTGCATAAGCACTGAAGAACCGATAATGAGTGTCGATCCTGCACTGTCACTCACCGTTGCTATTTCATTAATACTGCAAATGGCACAGTATTACCATTGACACACGTGAGGAACAAGTGTCGCATGAACCATCCACTTTCCGCTTCGTGTGGTAGTTTGACACATGCATTCCATAATTACTAATTAGTTACCATAATCACTATATTAATTATAACAATTTGTGCTCGTCGGTGACTGAGAAATGAATGAAAAACTAGCTTACTGTTTCGATATGTTCGATTTTTCTTTTCTTTTTTTTTGATACAGTATGCGTCTTGCTCTTGTTTGAGCTTAATTACACAAGAATGAGATTATCTTGCTCCTACGGTTCGATTCATCTTAAAACTATTGATGGCAAACTTCTTCCTTCTTGAGATGTTTTATTTTCAGAGGAGAAATTTGCATTACGATACGAGGAATTTCTATTTTATGATACAGGTACGTTTGAAGTTTTTTTCATTCACCTTATTCTACAGAGAATCACTAAACGTAAAGTAGCGGGAGGATTTGTCTTCCAGCACCAGTGGAAAGGCTCATCTCCGGCCCGATGTGACATTTACGGACCCACTGCAAACAAACATTAGTTCCATGTTTCCTTACAACTTTATGTTCAAATTCAATAAGACTTACATAGCTTTCCAGAGTGAAATAGTAGCCGCAGATCACACAATTACCCATTTGGGCACCACGAAACTACCTCAAACTCAAACATGTAACTTATGTTCCCGCTCCGCGCTAAGTGCCCATTACCTTCATTAATGTTTCATTGAAAAGCAATAATACATTACTAAATATGCTCGACTGTCTTTGAATCTTCGCATGTTGAATACGTAGTTTTTTTTTAAACTGGTTTCCTTGAGCTGTAGCCAAGACTGGTGTTGGTCTTTACTGGCCTCTTTACTGGTTTTGGCGTTATCGCCTTCGTCAGAGCCTCGAAGAACAAGACATCGGTTAGTATTTACCTCATTTGCTAATATTGATAACGTAACAGACCACCACGTACAACAACTATAAGTCACAAGAACAGGACACAACTATAGGAAATGTTTAAGAATGTGCATAGGCCCTTATGTACCGTCATTCTTGCAATATACGTTTAAGTTGTTTGAAGCTTAGAGAAGAATTTTAAGAGTCAGGTAGGATCAGAACGACAGCAGGTTAAGAAAATTAATAAAAAATCAATCTACGTATACCTTTTTGAATGTCTGATGATACTCTTAGTGAGCCAGAGTAAAAGAGTAAGACTGTAGCAATATGACGAATATACGAATTGAAGACAGAATACCGAGACAGAATATATAAGAATTGACGATGTTGGGGTGTTTCCACAAAAAGATAGTGTTGATGTGGAAGTGTACACAGATCACGAATATGATCGCGATCATGGGAATCATGGGAAAGGGATCATGTCCTAAAGAATAGTGGGCGGTCTTCTAGATTGAATTTTCTCACGAGACACCTAACAACGTGTAACGTATGCGAGCGTAGGCGTACGCATCGTGTGCAGCAGCGAGCGGGAGAAGCAGCGTTAGCACCATTTTGTGTATTTTCCGCCTTGACGGAAGAAATCTGTTGTAAATTTCATATGGAAAGATTTTAACGTCATTAGAATGGAATTGACGAATCCACAAATCTCTTCAAAGATTCACAAAGATGAAAAGATGAGATAAGATAAGATAACCTCAAGAAGTGATCTTTAAAATTTACGCCGCAGTAAAATACCACTTTTTAAGACTCTTATACTTGGACTAGTTAATGGATGTGTCACTTTTTGTGTTTACTCGCGAACACAAACTCTAATTACACGGATGGATCCTATGTTTATATACACCGATATAATCCTTGCGTTTACCTACGTGTGGGTTACGAGTTATGGTATTCAATTTAACTAAAAAAAAAAAAAAACTTTATGAGGATCTACGTGTTTAGCTCTCTTTTTCAACGCTTCAAATGCATTTTTTAAGGATCTGCATCAGTTTATTGAATAAGACGGTTCGCGCAGAAATGTTGCGGATGATTCGCTGCCGAGAATTCACTCCTGCAAGAGTTGGAGTGATAATGGTGCATACTAATCCGACGCCTCATTCTCGCTGTTCCAGAGTGGTTGCCTGAAAGCGTTTTTTGTAATGAAAAAAAGATGTGTCGTTTTTCTTGTTTATTTTTCTCAAACGTTCAATGTAATGTGTAATGTAAACAACGATTTTGCTAATCAATGAAGGTTGGTTATAAGGACTTGCAGGGTGATGTATTTTGACACAAATAAAGCGTTAATTTCAAGAGAGCTTACTGCTTTAAGTCTTCCTGGGGTTGAGGAAGATTTACTTTTACATGGAGAGGTCTATATTTTTGACATTCAGTCATCTTAAATAAAAAATTTCACACGAATATATGTTTGTCATAGAAACTAGTGAAAGCAATACGTCATTATTGTGGTTTACAGCTTCTGAATCAGAAGATTGGGGTTTGAATATCAACTCAATGTCAACCTTTACGTTATCGAAACACCTTCTGCCCTTTTAAACCAAAGAAAACTCTCTTACGAATAGTGTGAATAGTAATGTAAGGAGCCACATCAATGCATTACGGAGAGTGAGGAACTATCTCTTTAACCCGATGACGAGTGTCCGATGTGACGTGAAGACCTGCGTTACGGTCCAAGAAGTAGAATGCAGCCAGATGCGTTCAATAGTGGCTGAGTTGAGTTCGAGGAGAAATCTCGTCATGTGCTTCTGCTATTCCCAGTAAGCAACTGACATCTGAACATTCTACCTCAGACCTAGATGTCTAGGTGACTCTTTGTAAGCTTTTCGTAATGTGAATCAGAAATAGGTATTGGTATTAGGACGGGTTGGGTCAAATACCGAATTCCGTAAAATGCCCGGAAGGAGCATGTAGTCTTTGGCAACCACATTTCGTTTAATTAAGCTGAAATATCCCCGATTCCACAAGCGATTGAGACCCCGATTCCACAAGTAATGGTACAGTAACGAATGGATGGGCTCTCTCTGCTGGCTGTTGCTGATGATCGAAGGACTTTAGCATGCTCTTTACTCATGCACTACTAGACGAAGATGCGGGTACACGTCAGACGACTACACCCGAGCCAGAGCTAAGTAAGTCATGTCAAGTCACTATCAACTGCTTTCGTCCTGGAAAAAAGTGACTGAAAACATTGAATAAGGATGCTCATCTCACGGCGTTCAAAACTCTTTTATGAGGTTATCGTACCAGTGTCATAGAATTTGAAAAACTGATGTTCACATTGTGGCGGGCGAACACAATTACGCTAGCCATTGTCAGACGGGAGACGTGGCATGCGAAGTCGGTAAGAGGTCCCGCTGTGACTGCGCGGTACGTCGATGGTTCAAAGTTCCCTCTATTCAACCGAGCCTTCCATCCGTCCGGAATTAATTGGTACCACTCTTGTCTAGAAGGATAAAAATACCGACTTGATACGTCGCGTTAGCCCACGCAAGTCATTTTTTGGCCAAGACATACACGCATTTGCAATCGTCAAACGATGCTGAGCTGAAGCAATGACAATGGGAGATTCACGGCGTCCCATTTCAATGGTGCTTAGGTGGCAGTCGTTGTCCTGTGTAGCCGTTTGTTCCCTAGGGTGCAATTAAAAGAGGCTCGTTTGTAAGGTCAACGCAATTATCAACGGTGTTCTCATATGTATGTTTGAATAACAGATTACAACTTTAGAGAGAGTTTCCTAGATCCTAACGACTGTTCTCACCAGCGAGTTCTATTCTTTATTTGCGTATTTTTGATTATTTTACATTGCAGATATCTGATTTCTTTCTATTTATCAAGTAGTGCGAAAACAGATATTTTGTCATTGTTGTTTACAAAAGTACACGAGGTTATGGACACGTCGGACACATATGATACAAAACGATTTATGTTGGAAGCCGGTATACTTGACGGTTCGGTAAGAATAATACGAGTTTTAATCTCGGAATCCTCTATTCTTGAAACCTCGGCATTGTGAACTGAATTTATGTTTTCTTGTTGTGTCAATAAAGTTTTGGTAAAATTTTTAGCAAAGGTAAAAGGTAATGTTTTAGTTTTGGTAAAAATGGTCCTGGAGTTTTAGCATATCCTTCAAATTCATTTTCTTTCCTTGCCAAGCTTCGATTTCGTTCTCAGTATACCACACAAAAACTCCACAAAGGAAAAGAAACTGATCAGTTTAAGCGACTGTCAGGGCTGGTGTACCTCGTGCTTTCAGAGTGCTACCCAGATCGGTCTCTGGTCTACGCATTGCACAGTGCTTTTAAGTACTGATGTCTGGACACTAGATAGCGTAATGGCGTACTGCATGTGGGACAATCGTATAGCTCACAGAGTGTACGAACGGCATAAAGACGTTAGTAACTGATAAGCACTTATTTCTGTTATTCACGGATGGATTCCTGACGGAAATCCAAAAAACTTCCCATGCTATTTATATAGGAGGAACTGGAAAGATGCTGAGCCTGCGTATCAAGGAGCATTTGGGCCGCATCTTCCGGGTAGTTTTTTTACGGCAATTGGGAAGAAATGGACGGAATAACCCTCTTTTCCATAATCTACGACCCCGTATAGGAACTCTCCACCTGAAATCCGTACCACCTCAGATTCGTGGGGTGATGTCTTTAATTGGTTCAGCGATCCGTCTACGAGTGTGAATGCAGAGAGAAAGGGGAACTGAGTGCCAGGTGGAGGAAGAGGGCGCGCTGTATCAGATGCGTCGCGGTCACCCGCGAGCGTTGCGGTGACCCAGTTGAACACATTTGAAGCGTACTATAAATGACATGAAAAAGCAGAACGCAACACTTTTTCCAACTTTTTTCAAATCACACTTCTTTTTTTCTTCTCTTCACGCAGCAAAAGTTTTGATTGTTCCGAAATCGACTTTTGCATTGAATTTTAATGGGTGATTTTAATGTGGATATTGATCGAATGCGTTTGCGTTAAATTCTGTAGAATGTGGAATATTTACTTCACGATTTCATTCACTGATCCAAACTGTGAGCTTTTATGGAGGTATGCTCAGGTGACGGATCGCTGCAAACTTGTGGGATGATTTTTTTCGTTCATTTGTAAACGTACAAAGGATAAAATTGCATTAGCGCTGTATAAAATTTCACTTACAACTATATTATTTTATTTTCAGAACGAAAGACGTATTTTACAGAATGATAAATTGAATTTTCATTTCGTGATTCAGGTACCACAGTTTTGATTTATCTCCAAAGAAGAATTTTCTATAGACACGTCGCTAAACACATATTTTTCTTTTCAAGACACTCATTCTCGGATTGACGAATTTACTCTGTACGTTATATCTTCATACAGCTGGAACAGTAAATTTTTATAATCCACGGAAGGACCATATAACAGAAGGATCCATGATCCATGGAAGGACCATATATGTATAACAAAATTTCTAGATATTCCACTTGCATTCGTTTACGTGTGAGTAACAGCAGAAAATTTTTCATTTATATTTGATAATTTGCAATTTTTCCCGATAAAATGCAAGTGAAATTTGTTTTTTTTTCTCAAATATAAAACGATTGTTTTTTTTTCAGAATTTGCATCGCCTTCTTGAATAATGCTGTTTGGGCTCAATTTGATCTTGCATTTGATCTACTGTCCAAAGAAGATGTCCTTGTACCGCAAACTCAATAATCACTTGACCTCGAAAGATCCTCTTCAATGTTCTCTTCAACTTCTAAGATGGTGCATGTATTTTTAGAAAATAGTTGAAAACTCTTTATCCGGATGAATTTGGTCGATAACTTGGGAATTTTAAGCCCCTATTCCGTAACTCTTCCACCTACATCTCTGGATGGAAGGAATTCGGATTGTGGATACAAATTTTTCCGATAAGAATATTAGTTTGTTGCAGAATTTGTTGTTGTTTGTTCATTTTTTTCAAATTTAAAATCTCGCGCAGGGAAAAAGAGTTTAGCGTTATGTAACATATTCCTTAAGTGCGCAGTTATTCCTCTACAAGGTAGTGTTTTTGCATTTTATGCCGATTTAATTTTTGTTAGTTTTTTTTGGGGGGAATATTGCAGTTTGTTCTGTTCTGTTTACTGTTCTAAAAACTAAAAAGAAACTAATATTTGAATCAATTGCATTATCTTGTGCTATAAAGATTTTTGGTGCAAATAAAATATTTTTGGGTCTATTTACCTTGTCTATTATTATGTCTTATGTCTATTTTTTCTCTCCGACATGTCGGAAAAGATACAGTATGAAGATTTGCTTCATCCAATCCTCCGAAAGTGAATGTAGCCTATGTTGGATGGAATTTTATATGCAGATAAATTTCTATAAACGATCTTTTTGGATTTCATAACTTATTTATTTTTTCGATCGTGATTGTATATAAAAGATACGGGGGCACGGGGTTGATCAGTCCCTATGGGGCTGTACCTAGGCGTTCAACTTCACTACAGGATCTTTTGAGGTTTGAGGAACGAGTGGAGCCTTACAATGACTTGCTGAGGCTAACCGATGTACACAGGCCACAGTTTTTATCCTCTCAGACATGTCCGAGACCATTTCATCTACATCGGAGGGATGAACTCGCTTCGCACTAGGACGGTTTCGAACCAGCGATCGATCGTTCAGTCACAGTGGAAGCTCAGACCGACTACGCTTCAGCCGTGCTGTTATTTTATATATCCAGTATAATTATTTATATGTCACAAATACAATATACATATATATCATACTGGCTAAGATTTTATTTTTCGAACCTATTCTGAGATTCTTCGACCTACTTTAGACCCTTTGGTCTTACTTTAGTCGACTTTTTCCGACTTCGTTACCTTCCTCGAGCTGGTTTCGAAGCAACTTTTTCCTTGTTTTTAAATTGAATAACTCAGTACATTTTCCATGTCTCAAGCGATTTTTCTAAGGACAATCTATTTGGTGTGGATATTAGATGGCCAGGAATAGGATAAAAAAGATTAACTGGATCCTAACTGAAAAATTAAAGAGGCTAGTTAAATCCTTAATAATTAATTTCTCATTTTTCCTTAATCATTTTTAATCATCATTAATTTTTTTAAATGTCCCAAAAGTAGGGAAGACTTGACCTACCTTTCGTTCTCTAGTTATACTGTTTACCTAGGATCGCTTTGTTGTTGTTCACTTACGAACGTATTATGATGATGGTCGACTTCATCTCCCTGCGTGAGTGTAGGGCTAATTGCGAGATTGGCAAGGTTTCGCTTTGAAAATATGCGCAATCCCTCACTCAAAAGAAGCCAATGAATCAGTAGCAGCTGAATTTTTTTTTCATATTTACTATGAAATTTCTAAAATAAAGATGTATTGTTCCGTAGAATTCAATTTAAAAAAAAAAAGACTAGTCATCTCAGTTGTGACTGTGACGCCCCTCTGGAACACCTCCGGTGCTGGCTGTGACTCATTTCTATTAGATCTGTGTAGGTGCTACTCGTTTTCATTCATGAGCACGTCATCAGGAAATTTCTCTCGGCCTCGATAACGGGTATCCAAGGTGATGAAGTGTGTGCACTCATTACCCGATACTAGTAGGAAGTTATTGAGGCTTTTCTGTTACTGGAAAAATCTGAAGCGAAAAATCTTATTTTTTATTATTTATTCTGTTAGATTTGTTTTTATTTACACAACTAGTATCATTATATTTTGTTATTTATTTTAATTTTTTTAAAAAGCTGACATGCACAAACATAACAGATGTCTAAATATCACCTTACCACACCTTACCAGTGATTCTGTCTCCTTTCGTGAAAATTAGTCTCGATTTCTCTTTTTTCATCTTCACTTATTTCCTTTTTTCCCTTCTTTTCCTTTCATTTTCCTTTTCTTTTTTCCTCGGATTTCCTCGGATTTCTTTTCAGAAACTTTCTTGTTCTGTGAAAACATTTTAATTTTTGCCCTCTCTGAGATGAGCATCACCATTTTTAACAATTTCAGTTCTTAGCTGTCTCTTCTAAGCAATTTTTTACTTTCATTTTTTTCGTTCTCTTCCTTGGTTCTTTTCATTAATGATGTAGTTTATTTTGAACATCAACTTTTGTTGTTATTTACTCTTTCCATTGTTTTCTTACTTCAACTATTTCATTGTAAGTAAAAGCTGAAAGGAACTTTTGTGAAAACTTTTCTTTCGGGAAAAATTGTGCCCTTTCCTCCATATTTTTCTCCTTATCCATCTCCATTCTTCATTTTACGAAAGAGAATTAGCTTCTTCACGAAGAAGAAATGCTGGCCAAAAAAGTATAGAAAAAAAGAGAGAAAAGAAAAGAAAAGCACGAGAAAAACTTTCATTATTTATTCTATACATTCTGCACACATGGATTTTTTCCGAGTATATAAAATACATGTTGTTACGGTTCAATAAAATTGTCTCTAGACACCTATTTTTGTTAAAATTCAGTTACGTATACTGTATTCATCGACATGAATGCCAAGAAATGTTTTTCCAGTATTTTCAGGTAATCACTCCTCACGTTTCAGTGAGCTTGAAGTAAGCGAAGTGTATATTGAGGAAAATTGAGTGTCAGGATTGTGTTCACAGTATCGTATACAAAAAAATTTCACTGAAGATTACACTTATACAGTTTTCCTTATCAAGATATCATTACTTTTAAGTTTTTTCAAATAAACAAATAAATAAAAAAACTAAACATAAGTAAAAGAAAAAATAAAATAGAAAGAATTAGTAAATAAATAAATATGTAGATGAAAAAAATGTGTGCAATATAACGTCTCCTGATTGCCAACTGCCTCCAATCTTAAAATATCTTTGCTCTCTAGTAGAAGTGAGAATTTTTTAAAACTTTATCGCATGAATTTTCAATTAAACAGCACGTCGTTTTACAGAAATCTGCAAATGAAAAATAAGTGACGTCACTTTTTTTAAAACAGAAATCAGTTAAATAAAATAACTTAGTCACTTTAAATTCAAGTACAATTTTTTACTCTCAAATTTTTTTCCTTTTCCATTTTTATTCCATCCTTCATAAATCGTGAAATGTCCTCCACTCATCCTAGAGAAAATTTTCCCCTCCTCCTTTTACTCACTTTTAAGAATTTTTTTTTTCAAAGTCCATTGTCCTATACTCTTTTGCGTTTACTGCGCCACTCCTTTCTTCTCCGTGGCTGTACTTTTCTTGCTCGAATTGTGCATAGACGGAAGAAAATTCCGTAATTACAGAAAAAAATTGGAAATAGAGTAAATTCTCTCGTAATTTAGCAGAATAAATTTTAAATAACATAAATTTTTCTGCTTTCAATTTCAGAACAACATAAATTTTTGTGCTTTTCATGTCAAAGTGCATCGATGAATTTTCACTCAATTATGACTTTTAGAGCTATAAGAGGACAAAAATGAAAAGTAAGAAAGAGAAAAATCGCAGCAAAAATAGGGGTCAGAACAAAAAAAAATGATATAGAATTATGGATAATAACAGAATAAATTTAAAAAAAAAGTCCAGAAAAAGAAAGCAGCAGAGTAAAGAGTAGAATTTTTGTTTTGCGCACTTTAAATAACTTCGATCGATACGTTACAAATTTAAGAAGGCACCAACTCCACCTGGCTCACCTAGTGCTCGGTTCTCATGCGTAAAATGACACCACAACTTGTGTACATGGATTCTCTTGAGAATAAAATGGTAGCGGAACGTGATGGAAGACAGCGCCGCATATCCAGCCATGCTTATTTCCGCAGTTAGAAGTGGTAAATAGTGGATAAAATTTCTTTACCACTCGATTTTTTTTCCGTATAGCTGGTTAACGTTGACTTCTCTCGAGGCTTTCGGCTTTACTGCTTGACTTTATCATTATCTTCTTTCTTTTTTTTATTTCATCCATTATTTTACTTGTTATTTTTGTTATTTTGGTATTTTTCCATTATTTTTTAAAATATACTTCATCATTTTCATTTTTATAAGTTTTCATATTTCAGAAAATTACCTGGATAATCCTCTCACCCACGTACCCGCAGGTAAATGCACAACTAATAGCGAAAGTTAGCAACTCATATCCTCTTCTGACCAGATTTTTTGCCTTTTTTTTATTATTTATGCATAACGATTAAAAATTTAAGCGTTAAAAATTTCAGATTTGGGGCAAAAAAACCTCAAAAATCAGTGATAGAAAAATAAAAACTCAGTGACTTTCACAGTTGTTTATTTGAGAAAGAACATTCCTGCGCTACCTATGCTAAGTGCTAATTCATCCTAGCTTTATACTCCACACAGAAAGGATAAATCCGTAGTTTTCTGTTCGCAAGAAAAAGTAAAAGTTCAAATTTTCCCTATTTCCTGGTTAGAATATCTGATTTTCTTCAACTTACTTCTGTTCTATCGTTCGGTTATTAAGTGAATCCCAGTTGTCGTGGATACTATAATTATTTGCCTGACTGAAATCAGAAAATAATGGGTACAGGAGGTTCAGCTGGTGTTGCTGTTCATGTGTTTCGATAAACACCCTATTTTTCTCCCGCGATGAATATCCTCGACAAATTTTGTGGATCTTGGTCGTGACCACACATTACCGCACTACATTTGATACAAACAAAAGTTCCTCTGTGATTAAAATTTCTCTCTTCACATTTACATTGTCATTCTGAGTGGACAAATTCAATAGGAAATATGAATATGAGAAATATGGAGGAATAGGTTGATAGGGATATCATAAAATCTTTCTTACGTAATAGAATGGGGCATGGGAGAATCAGGCAGTGCAGATGTTCATTATTTTCTTGGAATTACTTTAATAATGTAAATTGAACACCTAAATTCAACACCGAGCGGGTATGGCGCAGTCGATTAGAGGTCAGCTGTAGCCACACAGTCAAGGGTTCGAAACCGCCCCAGTGCAAACCAAGCCTTTCATCCCTCCAAAAATTGGTGCTAGACTTGTTCGGGAGGATAAAAATACTGACTTGACACATCGGCTGACCCTCGCAAGTTATTTTATAGTCCAACAACGTTCCAAAAGTTCAACGATTACGACCTACAGTAAAACTCGTTGGCGCATCCCAAACGGATTGATTAAAGCCAGAGACTTCATCCTCTGAAATTCAACACCACATTGATGTTCCAGAAATGAAATAAAGAGTTCATATTATTAATTAGAACCAGAAAAAATCGCAATTAAATCTTCGTCGACAGATGAAAAATTTGTCTATATCAATTACATGCAACTGCATATTTTTACCCTGCAATATACCGGACTATTTTTAAACATTTTATTTGTATGGACTCATTCAGTTTTTTTTTCTTCAAATTCAAGTTTTTTTCTTGAATTTTTTTTTTAAATTGGTGAACACCTCTTTTTCATGACAGGGGCATCCTTACTGATTTTTTCCTCTTTTTCACAGTTGTCATTGTTTTTGTGGGTAATAATTGTTGTTATGGGCCAAGCGAGCGAGCTTTCTATCACGATGAGAGGAAGCTTAGTAATTAAACAGGTTCGCCATTTATATTCACCTGATGCAGAAAAAAGTCTTCTTTTTTCTCTCCCAGCTTTCCTTCTTTTTCTTCTCTTTTTTTTCGTCATTTTCTCTAGCATGGTTTGAAATAGATCGTGAGGTATGCAGAGAAGCTTTATAAAAATTTAATACCTCATAAACAACAATTTAATACCTCATAACAATACGGTAGCCGTAGCTCGGTGCACTCTACTTGCTTTACTGTTTCTCTTTCAAGGCACTACGCTAAAAATACACAAGTAAATAATAATATAAATAATGATGAAAATGATGATGAAAATGATGAAAAATAATGAATAAATAAAATAGAAAGAATAAGAGAATAGATAAAAATGTTGGGATGCGTCAGCACTGTTTCCTGAAAATAACAACAATCTGTGAATGTAAATAACGCCGCAGATGTTGACTACCAGGAAATCAGTTAAGAATACTGTAAACTGCTTTTATATATGTGTGTTTATCATTTGCTAAGGCGTGAGAAAAACTCGATAGTGAGTCATTTCTGGAACGGCTAATCGTTTACATTCAGGATTAAGGACGTTGCCAACCTTGCCGAGAATAAACGACTTTATGATGCTATCATTAGTAAATAAATAAGTACTCAGGACCCAATTCTTTCTTTCTTTCTTTATTCTTTCTCTCCTTCCTTCCCTCTGTCCTTTTTTTTCCTTCATTTCCTATCATCGTTTGGATGCGGATTCAGTTCTTTGCAGTTCTTGAGCACAGTTTTTTTCCTGCCTATCAATCTACTCTCAGAATAATAGTGATAAATTTTATTTTTAAGAAAATAAATTTTATTTCTTTGCTAATATTTTTCCATTTCGCTGTCTCTCCCCTCAGGCAATAAACTTCCTTGATTTAATGAAATTCTTTTTTGTTATTCTTTTTACAAACGTTTAATTTTCTATTTGTACTAATAAATCAGGAACAAATTTTCCACACAGCAATTATCCGGAGAAAACGGAATGAAGCTTTATTTATGAAGCAAAAGGGACCATCGATTACTTGGACGTCACGGGTTTTGATCAACAAGATAGTTGTTTCGTATGGAAGTATTAATTTTTTCATTGATTGATTTGGGCTCTATTTTTCTTTTTTTCTTTTTTTTTATTTTTTAGCACAGGTGAACATTAAAGGATCTTCACATACATTTTTTTGTGCGATAAATTCACTAATCTAAGTGCGAAAAGAAATAGAAGTTATGGCTGCAAATTTAGTTGTCAGAAGATTTACTGGGTCTTTTTTTCGCTTTCTATCTCCCCTTTCTATTTCTTTTTATTTCTTTCTATTTTTTCCTACTCTTAACATTTTCACATTTTTGATGTTTTCCTACTATAAATTGGTGCTACAATTATGTAAATGGTCGAATACAAATGCTGGCAATGTTGCTGATTTCCGTTGAGCGTTAATTGTCGTCGTGGAACAAAAAAAAAGTAATGCTACCATTTCCCAGCTCAAAATCAATCAATTTTATATTCCTGTGAATGTGGCGAAACGAAATTTCTATCCACCAACTTATGGCCATTGATTTCTTCTTTTCTTCATAAAAAAAAGTCACGTTACCTTCGAAATAATTAATATTTAACTTGAAATATTCAATGAAAAAATTAGTAGTAGCCTGGAATAAAGCCAAAATCGAAGGAAAAACAGTAAACGAACTCACAACTACGTAATGAAAAATCGCATATGTATAGGATGATGTAAAAATATACATAAATTAGAAAATAAACGGATAAATAAATTATTCAAAAAAAAAAAAAGAAATAAGACTAAGAAAAAAATCTATAAAACAAAAACATATAAAACATATAAAATAAATTCTTATGTAAGTTATTTTTACTGCACTCAATATTGGACTTTTTATTGCACTTTGTGAGTAATAAACAGCTTTCTCATTTCTTCTTCCTTCATATATATTATTTATTTTATTTTTATTATTTTTATATTTTATAATTCTTCAGTTTGCAGTCAGTATGCCTTCTCCTTCAATGTAATTGTTACTCAAATCTAATGAAATCATATGTTTACAACGTAAGACACGGGCGGGAATTCAATTATTCCTCTACCATAGAAAAATACATTTATGTAGATAAAAATAATTATAAGGCATATGGTCGCCGTCGGTTGTTTCTGCGAACGAATTCCAACTGGGTATCAATTTTGTACTCTGTAAAATTCTTGTATTCATGTAAATTAATAGATTTCTTCCTACATAGTTTGTAGTTCTTCCCGAGTTTTGAGAAATTACCTGTGGATCGTTCGAGGTGACGATTGTTTAGGAACAAGAACATTGGAATCTTTAATTAATCTTTTTTCAGTATTTAATTAATTATTTTCATTGTTGTATTATCATTCTCTATTATATTATTTATGTGAAGTTCATTTAATCACGACTTCCTTAATATTTGATTAATCACTTATGATTTGCTCGAAAATTGAATTTTAATATTGATTAAATTTGATCAAATATGGATCACTAAACTTCTTCTTTATCAGAAGGCCCAAAAATGGTTGCAGGCCTCCTCTCTCTTTGCCAAGCCTCGATCTCGACATTCTTCTAAGCACACTACGCAAGAACTCCGAAAGGAAAACAAACTGACGAGTCTCAAGACGAATAGCGGGGCTGGTGAACCATTGCGTTCTTGCAGATTGTCACCCAAGGCAAATCAGATCCGCGCAGTGTATCCTTAATCCTTAAAACAGTGTCCTCAAGTGCTAAGGACTGAACAGTGTTAAGGAACTGCAAATGGGGCAATCCTACAATTTACACGGTGTTAGAAAGGGAATAGAAGAATCAAAAAGGATGGATAGAATCAAAGACCTCAAACCATTTTCAGACGCTCTGATAAAGACAAAATTCTCGAAACGAGAGGCCAACTATAAAGTTTCATCAAAACATCGTTGGCATACTAAGAAAACGTAAATACACCTACTACGTAGTAATGCTTTCAGGAGTGCATCCAGATGTTTCCACATTAACATTTCTAGAAATTAATTTTACATGTTAATTTCTTCCAAATTTCTAAAAGGATCGATCTTTTCACTTTTATTTAGCCAAAAAGGTTTAGCCAAGGTTTTAGCCAAAACCAACAGAAAATCTTAAAATCCTATTTAAATCAAATCAACGAATTCAACTAGAAATAGGGAATGAAACATTTGTAGCGGCCTATTTTTTATCTTTATTAGTAATAGTACATAGCGTAGTGAAGTATGATTGAAATATAGCTGGGTAATGTGACGTACATATGTTTGTCTCGTGCGTCAGTCATTGCGTAGTGCTTCTCACTTCTGTCTGCTTACTAAGAATTTTGTAATTTGTCCTGAACTTCAGGAGTTTATATACATACATAACAAGAACTATTACGGTAAAATCTGTATTTGTTCGTTTATGAACTTTTTGATCAGTTAAAGTGACAAATTCGATTAATCTCCACTAAAATTGTTTTTGTAACTGACAAAAATTAACAAACGAATGGAAATTCTCTTATGATTCTCTGGATATCGTGTCTTTATACGACTTAGATGTGATGTTAACCTTTTTTTTTAAAAAAATTTTCTGCGTAGTGGATAGTATTTAAATTGAAAATTGGCTTTTTTCCACCGCTACTTTCAAAAATATGCATAGTAAGCTTTTCTAGTTTCCCCATTTCTCCAATTTCCTCACTAATCCTTATCTCTGATTTGTTTACTTTAATTTTTGCTTATCCGTTTCCGATTCCCGAGCGGAGATCAAATATTTTCCAGTAACATAGTTTAGAACATTTGGAAGATGTTTATAGCATTATTTACAAGGTAATATAAAAATTAAAAACGAATTTAATTCTAGTCCTTGATTTTAAAAAAATGAGCTGACGTTGGGGGTATGGTTTCTTTTTTTCTTCTATCTTTTTTTTCTACAAATTTCTTGGTTCCTCTTGCTTTCAAATTAGCTAATCTCACTAAAAAATCAGTTTTCAACCTTTTTTGTGGTGTTATGATGTACAAACATTGAATCCGATAATTCTACCGCTTTGAGAATGATGAAGACGTAAGTACTCGCCGAGCACTTGATTACGGTATTCGTCAGATGAATAGATAGTAATTAGACATGAGTGCACAACACCACTTAATATAAACGTCACTTTTCTAGCTAGATAAGCAAAATTTAAAGGATAAAGGATAAAGTATCTGGCGTTAATCAATCCGCTCGGGATCCGCCACCACGTTCCCATCAATTCAGAATCGTTTGAGCGGTTTACGAACCCGTGTTAGCCTTTACAATGACTTGCGGGGGCCAGCCGATAATCAAGTCAGTGCTTTTATCCTCCCAGACATGTTTGGTACCAATTTGTCGACCTCGGAGGGATGAAAGGCTTGGTGAGCACTAGGGCGGATTCGAACCCTCGACCGTGTGGCTACAACGGACCTCTAACCGACTGCGCCACACCCGCTCTATAAAAAAAATTTAGAAGAAAAAAAACTATGGAAGGAAGGGGGGGGGGGAGAAACACAAATCGCTAAAATCTAAGAAATAAACAATGAAAAAAGCTAAAAAAAAAATAAATAACTAAGAACAAACTCAACTTTCTTGTAAAATATTATGTAAAACTTCCGCGTAAAAGTGTTTTTCGTTTGTGTTTTGTGTAAAAATATTATCTTTCAAAATTTTGTAGAACAAATGAATAAATAAGCAAGTAAATAAAGAAAAGAATTTGTTGAATAACATTGAGCACTGTCAAGTGATCTCATTTTTCATTCATTATCGCTCTTTTTTCTCGTAATTCCACATACACAAATACTCAATGGATTGCCTCATTTGAGATGATTCGGAAGAAATTCTTCCTGGAAACACCAGCTATTCAGTGGTCTCGGTTTTCGTAGAGAAGGGAAAACTTACGTTTGATTACATGTTACTGGAAAAAACTATTATTTTTCTGATGGTGGTTCTTAAAATGTCTTTATATGTACCTATTTCTCACTATATAACCAATATTTGTTCGGTAACTTACTCTCTTTCGAGGAAAATTCGATCATCTTCTATTCCATTTATTATTACCCACTGTTATAGGCCACAATTTTATTCAGAAGCTACTCAAAAACAGGTAAAAAATTCAAAAAAAATTGGAAATTTTAATCAATCTAATAGCTGAAAAATAACAAATGAGTTGGGTTATCACAGATTTTAATAAAGGTTACAGTTTAATAAAGTAAAAGTTTAATTACAGTCTAATTTCAGTCTAATAGAGTAAAAGTTTAATAAAGTAAAAGTTTAATAAAGGTTATAAATAATACAACAAGCAATTTTAACTAATCTAATAGTTAAAAAATAACAAGTGACTTGAGTTATCACAAATTTTAATTAAGGTTTGAATAACGCAATAGTCAACCTAGAGAATAACTAAGTATTTCAGAATCCAAAGAAAATTCCTGAAAAAGTCAGAAGACGTGATGCTCGAAAATATCTAAATTTGTGTTAAAATTTCTGAGAAATTTTTTTTGTGGTATTGTCAACGATTATTTTCATAGTGGAACATTTTCTAAAGCTTAGAAAAAAAAAGTTGTCGTCAAAAGTGCAGAAATGTCCACACAAAGAAATGTCCTTATACCATTTGAAAAAAAAAACAATTAGTCTAATTTTGTTACTTTTGCAGAGAAATTTCTCAATCCTATTATCTCCGTACTTGGGAATTCCAGGCACGTTCGCTTCAGGTTCTTCGCATCGAAAAAAGTATCGAACGGAAAGAAAGACAGACGTTAACTCTTTTTTTTTTGTTCTTCTTCTCTGCTAACATTCCCATAACTCCGTAACTCACTGGTGTGTCACTCATTTTCGACCATAGAGAAATTCATGACCCATGGGCGTATTTTTCCTGCTCATCCCCACGAAAAATGTGGTTTTTTCAATTGTTGTGGAAGATTTACGGACTGATTTTTTCGTGCAAGGGGATTTTTGGGACTTTTTCTTCGGAAGAGCTAACGGAAAATTGTAGGAAATTGAAAAAAAATAAGATAAAAGTAAATAAAATAAAGGTATAGCATATAATGTTTTTCGAAAGAAATTCGCTTATTTGAATTTTAAATAGTGAAAGACGTACGCAACACTACATTTCCTACTCAATTCGATTTAATACCGTCCAAACTTCACCAAAAATCTGTAAAAAAAATTACTAATTGTTCGTTTAACCAAAAAAAATCAGTTGCATGATCTGCGAATCATATTTAAGCCTTGGAATATGCCTATTATTTCTTGTCCCTCTAATATTTCTATTATTCAATAGCATAGCCGTTCCAAAATCACTGAAACGTAAATTCGCATTGTCCTCGAAGCAATAATATCCATTATGAAAGATTGTTGAGGCTGTCAAAAAAAAAAGAAAACGAAACATTTCATAACTCTTTTTTTTCATTTCATAGTCCTGCTATTTCTATGTGTTTACTTTCGTAGTATTATTGAGTTAAGTTATTAGCACTAGTAATAGTTATTATTAAGCTTTAAATCGCAAGTTTGATTTTTTTTAGTATTATTTAATTGTGGATCTTTTCGCACTTTTTTTTCTAAGTTAGTTAAACGTAATTAGAATAAGAAGTATTGGGTTTTCCTCTGTCCACAGGAGGATTCGGGTCAAAGGCACCTCAAACCTAGTGCAACTGCTTAGGCGGCCAATGATCCAAGTGGGACCCTTACTCAGTTCGATATTAGCAAGCAAAGGTCCCGCCTTGATCGCTACCGCTACCTCCACAGCATCGCTACGAGCGCACCCGTTTAGACAATTGCACCAGTCCTCAGTTCTTTTTCGCTCGTTTTATTTTAGACGAAAAAAAGTTTTTAGAATATTTATTCCTTGTTCGACTTATGTTTAATTCTGTAATAATCTTTAAATGTTTTTATTTTTTTAATTCTCTTTTTTTTTTGTTCTCTTCGATTTTAATTCCAATCCGTAAAAAATATTATTTTTTTTGCTCGTAATTCTCGTTTTTTTTGTTCTCATTAATTTTAATTCAAATCTGTAATTAAATTTATCTTTTTTGCTCGTAATTTTTGTTTTTTCTAAAGTTCGTTTTAAAATTCGGTTTTAATTTTGGCACTGCTGCCTCCGATTCGGTCAGCTTTTCGATTTTTCTTTTCCACCAAGGTTGTTCCTAGTGCTTCGACGAATTTGATCGTTAACCATCAACAGCGTTAAGGGAAAAAGCTGATGTTTTACAGGTAATGGTTCATAAATGTTCGTGCAAAACAAAATTATCCATAAATATTCATAACTAATGAAAAAACTGTAAGAGAGCAATCGTATATTAGTACTCAACCGTTACAGGTGCATTCGATAGGTCCGTTGGTGCAGCTTTGAAATGTGGTATCCATGCAGCAAACAATAATATGCTGCGGTATTAGCGCGTTTACCAGGTTTCTCCAAACAGTAATCCAGAAAAATTTACAACATTAATTACTTAGATACTCAGATACGTAGATGACCCGTCCTTCACTGGACGTGCGGGCCCCAGCATCTCTTCCACTCGTTTCGTTCCTTCGCCATTGTCATCGAAGATATTCTCGCCTTCGTGACTGACGTTGACGAGGTCGTTGAGCCGTATCCAGCTGAGCTCTCAGACATCATTAATTGTAAAAAGGAAAAAAAGGAAAAAGGAAAAGGAAAGTTAATCAGAATGCTTTGCGATGAATATGTCTGCTCTTTTTCCGGGCAACAACTTGTGGCTTTGCTCGTAGAACTACTTATCGCTAGTCTGCCATGTTTTAATCGTTATTTTGGGCGTAGAGGGTTTATTATTATTTATTATTGTTATTCCCTTGTTCATATGTAGCTCGACGAAGTGGATTGGCACCAGCTACTCAAAAAAAAAAACAACGAACCTTCGTCAATGGGTTGTAGAAAAGGCTTCAAAAAAAAACAACGTACCTTCGTCAATGGGTTGTAGGAAATTTACATTATCCTCAAAAATGTTCCGGAAATTAACAAAGAGGTGGAAGACAGAGTTGGACGACTTCATTTCTGATTGAAAAAAACCTTTCCGTTCCTAAAAACTGCTTTCCCAAACTGCTGGCGAAAACTCGACAAAGGCCTTCCGCCAAAAAAAAAAGAAATCTGAATGTTTGGAAATAATCTTACTGCCCAATAATTTCAACAATACTGTACCATGTACAGTAATATAAACTCAAAAAATAACAATAATCTTATCACAATTTCATAAAGGATTACTTTTTTTTGAGAAAATAAACTTGGGTTTTTTGAAATCGTTGTTATTTCGAACTCCTTCGAACATTCGAAAAGAAGTCGGTCTAGTTCCTATCCTCATTTTATTACTGTTGCACCTCATTTCGTTGTCGGTTTCATAAATTTTGGGTCAGCGATGATCCTGAAAAATGATCCTCGTTCTAAACGTCCTTTCACAATACCCTCATAGTTCTCCTTAGGTTCTTAGGCCATCATTTTTTATTTTAGTTATTCAATACGTATCTTCAACTATGTTCCTAGCTCACTGGAATCAATATCATCTCGACAAAAATTTCTTGAAAAAATTGACGGATTTTGAAAATGGATTCAAGGAGTCAAAACAAATTTTCCAGGACTTTCTTTATCTACCTTTTTTCTATGTGATGCTTCGGTTACTGTATTTCTATTCTATTATTTATTTATTTCTCTTAATTTTCTCTTTATACATAACGTTGTTCTCTAATCCTTCAAGTTCATCAGCGTTGTATCCAGCTTTTCAGATGATTGGTTCCGAAATCTTGCAGACTTTGCTGCTCCTCTCGATTACCGATTTGCTCTTCGCACAATGGGGTGAGTGTCGATTTGTTCCGATTGAAAAAAACAGGAACCAGCTAGAACTCGTGGAAAAAAACAGTAAGAAATGAATTCTTTGCTCCAGACGCTTGTAGCGGTGGTGCAGTGGTGATAACTATAAACGGTACCGAAACTGAATACGCTTTAAAAAACGATAGTGGTGTTATTGCTATGCCAGCGAATACACAATGCACCTTTCAGGTCGGTTTGATACCTTTTCCTCCTCTTTTACTCATTTTTTTTTGAGGTTAGACACTTTTAGGTACAACCGTTACCGATGACGGTGCTGAACATCTTTATCACAGGGACAAATTTCACAAATTCGACCGTCATCGCATATTTTGAGGGGAATATGGCTTATCCGATCTAGTAAGCTTTTCTGGACAAATATTTTGGTCGAAAAATTGAAATCCTGACAATACTAATCAATCCACTAAGTCATTTTGACATTATCCACCGTATACATTAGCGTGATTATGGAAATTAAATAATAAATAAATAATAATAATAAATTTCCAACTTCACTCTACACATAATCGGTCTCGAAAGTGTTCAACAGTGCGATCGCGACGCTTATTTGATTGAAGCACGACAGGAGAGAAGAGAGTGTTTGTGCAGAGCAGTGGAGTACTGTAAACTACGGTAGACGCATCGCGTTCATTTGGTTGAACACATATTCGAAGTCGACCATGCGTCCAAATATTTTTTATATTTTTAATATTATTTTATTATTTATTATTATTTGCTATTTTATAGGAAAAGTGTTTGATTTTTATATTTTATACTTAATTCTTGACTTCGTTGCTTTTTTAAAAATATATATTTGATGAGGAATTATTAACGACTAATGGGTTCACCTTATTCTCATTACTATGTAGACACGGGACCATTACCTTGACAATGTTTTAGGCTATTAAAACTATTAAGATTCTCAGAAAAAAAAACGTTCCGCAACAAAATAGTCCTGTTTTCTCGACAAAAATGAATAGATTGTTTTTTTAATTCAATTTTATTTTACTACATTATTGCTGTGACATTTTTATATTATTTTCTTTCATCTTTCTTAATGTTTTCTCACTAGACAATGTTTTTCTTTGCTTTATTTTTCCGTAACAACAAGAACTTCAGAAAAAACCTAAAATTTCTATGGAAAAACTAAAACTGAAAAGAACAAATAATTTCTTTGGAAAAAAAATGCGATTTATTCCAGTGTTATTGGGAGCAGTTGGTTTTTAAAGTGAAAACACTTTATAAAACATTACAATTTATGCATACATCGTGGTATTGTATTTTTTCAAGCATAAACACCTCAAATCCTATCGAATATCCGCTGCCACCAAGTTCAAGTCCGTATCTGGTGGTGGTGAAGCGGTTGCCCACCGAACAACCGGGAAGTTTTGCGATGAAAATACGTGGAGCTAAAGGTTCGCGTCTTTTCAAGTGCTAATTCCGTGTACGTAGAAAATTCCTAACGACAAACCTCCGTTTATAGTCGCACCCGGTCAAGCGACATATTTTTTGAGCTCAAATACCACTCTACGTTTACCGATTCCTAATAATGATAAGGAATGCTCAACGTTTATTGCATCGGATGGTTTTCGTGTCGGGATTTTTGTGGACACCTATTCAAATACAACTAATACGACAACAAATGATATGGTGAATCTTCTGAGGAATCAAATATTCTTCTCAAATACTTCGTATTTAACAACGTGAGTGCGTAAACTTTGTTTTTCTTCTCTAACTCGGTTAGAAAAATCGTGATTCAGGGCCGCTTCGATATTTCAATCCAAGAGCGGAGTTTTCCCGTCCGGACAACAATATCTTACCATGTACAATAATATGAACTCTACCGATAAGATTAATCTTATCGCATTCGCCTACAGAGGTAGGAGGTTATTGGATTCCGGATTTTTTTTTCGTAGAAATTGTTATGTCCTACGTATTCCTCCTGAAATTCTGTGACTGCTCCACTCCTTATTTCTTTTTATGAATGTTCATCATTTTTTGTTCTTATTTCCACAGATTCTGGCTTCATTCTGATTCTGGATCATAGAATACTAATTCTAATTCATCTGGATGACACTTCCAAAGATAGTCCTACCCTTATTTATTAAGAGAAAGTTTTAAAAATGCTATTTTTATTTTATCTACTTTTTACTTCATCCCAGAATCATCAAATATCCTTTGGTCGGCGTACAGTTTTGCGGATTGGCGTCGAGAAGACTTTATCCTTAACGCTGGTGGTGGTACCATAGGTGCTAAGGTGATCTCGAAGATTGGAGACACGATTTCAGGAGTTCTGGAGGACGTAAATTGGGTGAGCTCCACATTTGGAAACAGAAAAAATAAAAAAATATTTTGGGAAAATTTCCAGGCTAAATTTTTCGAAAAAATTGAAAAAGATTTGAGTTTTCAAAAATTGAAAATTTTGAAAAAAAACAAAGTCAAAGTATTGATTTTTTACCTAGAAAAGTAGCTATGATTGTATTTCAGGGATCCGCAAATCAACTGGATATCTACGAGGGTATGGCTGAGGTTAACGCAACCACAACAACAGGAAAACTCATCACATCTTTAAAGTAAGGCCATATCCTGCTTACTGTACGTATACGGTAGTAATGGATAGTATAATCTTCGCTCGTTTAGCCGTACAGCAACAATTTCCACCAATAACACGATAAAATTACCTATGCCCCTATATACATTTGTGAATCGTGGAGGTTCTATGGATATCGTTCTGGCAACCACAACCGGAGCGGATGGTGGACGAAGTTCCATTGCGATCCAACTGAATCTTGTGCTACTCTCGTTAACTCTTGTAATTTTTTCGTAACCTCCGAGTTACTGGAATTTTCTGTGTGTGTGTCAAAAAATTTGTGCTGTTCAAAAAATTCAAAATGCGTGTCAAAAACTTCGAGATTGAATATTTTACCTTTTTCACCATTTCACCTCTTTCACCACACAATTTCACCACCTATTTCACCACCACCACCAAGAGGCAGTAGATAGATATAATAATAGTAATTGTTAAAAATCCGCTATAAAACTAGAATTTATCTATCCATGTATTCATGAAGCGATCCTCACGTTCATCCTCGACGTGGCGTTTACGATATGATGTTGTACATCCTGTGATCATTTTTTTGTTTTTTTTTTCATTTTTCCTCTTTCTTAAACCATTCCGTTGTTCTGTGCTTGGTTTTTTTTTTCTAAAAATGCTTGGTAATATCACAATTGTAAAATTTTCTGTGAAGATTTTCTGAATATGTTTATGAGTAGTCTTGACTAGTAAATATTTTCTATTAGAGGATAATATGTGTGCGAGTGAGAAAAGTTCTAAGGAATAAAGATTTAAGGAACTTTAGTGCTCTCTCCAGGCCAGAAGAACTCTAAAATAATAACAGAGGATAAAGGATAAAGTGCAGGACGTCAACCAATCCCTATGAGGATGTTCCTAGGCATCAGTCATCTATTCAGCATCGTTTGTGACTCATGAACGCGTATATAGTCCTACAATGACTTCCGGAGGCGAACCAAGGTGTCACGTTAGTGTTTTTATTCTCTTAGACAAGTCTCGTAACACTTTATCGACTCCACAGAGATGAAAAGCTTAGTTGGCACTGGCACAGTTTTGAACCATCGATCGTTCCATCACGCCCGGACCTCTTACCGGCTGCACTACACTTACTCATGAAAAAAGTGTAACCTACTCTTATTCCTCCAATTACCGAACAAACGATGTCGCACCGCGAAAATGTGAGCCAGATGGGCATCTTGTGATTATTAAGAAAGCAAAGGATAAAATGTCTGGCGTCAATCAATCCTCTTGGGATGCGCCCCCACGTTCACCCCAATTCAGAATCGTTTGAGGTTTACGAACGTGTAACCGGCCCATACAATGACTTGCGGTGGCTAGCCGATGTGTCAAGTCAGTGCTTTTATCCTCCCAGACAAGTCTGGTACTCCAATTTATCGACCCCGGAGGGATGAAAGGTTTAGTTGTCACTAGGGCGGATTCGAACCTCACGTCGATCCGATTGCAGCCACAGCGGAACCTCTTCAGAGTGTGCTACACCGTTCTCTTGTTATTATTAACAGTTAGCAATATAATAAAAATAGAAATAATAGAATTATGATACAAATATGAAATAATAGAAACAGATATAATAGAAATATAATATAAAGGTCTTTCGAATTATCTTTGTTGTAATTATGTCACGTTTTGTTGTAATTATTTGTTGTGATTATGTTAATGTCATCGCTCACAGAGTTTTGCAGCCTTCTATAGTATCTAATTGAGTTGAATTAATTAACGTTACACTTGTTACTGACCCAACAATAACTCTCATAATTTTAGGTCCCAATTTAAAAATACAACATCTTTGGAAGATTAGGAAAGTGGTCAGTTGATGTAACAGGACACTAATCCACGAAATGAGAAGCTGCAGCCTCAGAGGACTGCATTGGAAACTAATCAGTAGATCCGTTACTAAAATCAAGCAAGATGAGTTTAAATCATGAAGCAATTATGACATACAGGTAATTGAAAATTTAAATTAATTTGATTTTTTTGGTAATTTTAATTGAGGTAATTTTCTATTCCTGTCAATTTGCTGGGAAATGATTGACGTTATATTTTTCTTTTTTTACTGGTTGGCACCAGTTGCGCAATTTTACCAAGAGTGATGCAATCCGTTCTGTAAACAAGTTTTGTTATCGCGCGCCCATGGGCGCAGCATCCGGGTTCATTTAAAAGCCACACACGCACGATAAGGACATTCGATCCTTGATTTTACGTCATTAGGTTCGGCACAAGGACTTTTGCACCTTCAGATTCCTGGCCGAGGAAAATTCTGTCCTTTTCACACTAAATTTTATTTCATTTTTCTTAATTTTATTGCTGCTATTTTTACTAGTTTTCATTTATTTTATTTCTTATTTTATTGTTATTATTATTCTTTAAATGCACTTGTTCAGCTTATTTTTTAAAGGAATTCCGCATTTTATGTCCGCTTCAAGCAATAAAACAGTGAAATTTCAGCTTCAACTCAATCGCATGTGCTACTACTTGCCTCAACTACGCTACCTAAGTTATTACATCATTTATAAGATATCGATTCCATTATGATACCTGAATCTCCCTCAAGTATCGAGGAATATCCGTCGCAGCCCCAGCGAAGCGACCTGGACAACGAGGAAATCGTGGATGTAAACGAGTAAGCGATTCTCTAAACCGAGCGCCAGAGCCCTTAAGCTACTGCGGAGACAATCTCAAATCCAAATGTTATTTCTAAAATCCTTAAAAGTCTGAAAATTTCTGACCTAAGACTTATTCTAATTTTTTAGTCAATTTCCATTAGAATCTTTATATGTCTCCGTATGCTGTCGTAACTTCTCTGCAAGCTTTATTCGGGAGAAAATTTCATTTTCAAATTCCAGGTTTTGGAAAGATTAAATAAATTAAGTGTTTCATTTCTAGGACACAACCACTCCTACAGAACTCGGAAGTAGAAAAAGAGAAGGTTTGTCATTCCCGTCTTTAATTTCCTTTTAGGGATTGTTTAGCTCGACAAAAATTAGTAATAATAATATCATGGTAATAAAAACGTTAAAAGTAGGTGGTTGTAAAACAAATAATCGTTTTAATTCGTCAATGATTCCTAAAACACGATAATTTTAAATTTAGAGCACCTTCGCCTCGTTTACCGCTCGAGAATGGGGAACTCTGGTGATGCTCGCTTCAGCAAACTTATGGTCGATCGTTGCTTTCAGTTGTATAGCGCCTTTCTATCCAATGGAGGTAGTTTTTTTCCCGTTTCTGAAATAATTTACTTCAGAATTATTCCAGAATCTTCCATAATATCCCTACTGTTCATAGGTTATATCTGTATTTTTTCCTTTTGATATCAGCTCTCTTTTTCCAGGCGAAGAAAAAAGGATTATCCGACTTTGAAATTGGTCTCACTTTTGGAATTTTTGAACTAATAATTTTTCTCGCATCACCGATTGCGGGTAAATTGGTACGGTTTCTACAGTTTCCCATAGTTCCCTTCTTTTTTTCGTTAAAGGACCTCATAATGACAAGAAAAATTTCTCAGATGCCTCGTTTTGGTCCAAAAAACCTCTTCACGATTGGTCTCACGTCCACGGGTACAATAGCAATATTGTTTGGGTAAGACTGGAGGATTTTTTAAATAAAATTTCTCACAGTTTTTTTTTTGTCTTTTTTCTACAGTTTTTTTACTTTGCTTTTATTTTGTTGTTTTTCCAGATTTATTGATCTGATTCCAACAAGAAGAGAGTTTTTTGTTGCCAGTTTAATTATTCGAATATTAGAAGGAATTGGAGAGGCAGCATTTGTTACATCAAGTTTCACTATTAATGCGAATTGTTTTCCAGGAATGCTATCCACAATCCTTGTAAGCGGTTTTTATCTGGGAGAAAATCATCGGAAAATTCATAAATACTCAGAATTTCAGGGGATTCTTCAAACATGTGGTGGTATTGGATTCTCGTTAGGACCATTTCTCGGTGGAATCCTGTATGATATCGGAGGATTTCGTCTACCATTCTATTCGCTTGGAATAGCTATGCTTTTAATGGCGTTCCTTAGCAGATTTCTTATTCCTAAGGATCAGGGTAGGTGGTTTTTCAGGAGAATCACTTACCTCTTTTTTCTTGCAAAAAATGACGCATAGCAGATTGGTTAGAGGTCTCCACTACATGTGAACGTCCTGTAGTTCGAAACTAACCGAAGCCAACCAAGCGTTTCATTCCTCTGAAGTCGTCAATGTGGTATTATATTTGTCTGGAATGATAATTCAGATTTTTTTTTACATCGCATTCTCTCGAGAATCATTGTATAGAGCGTCCATAGATGCGTGAACCTCTGCGATTCTGCGATAGCTTAGGTCTCGTACTTGTAGGTAGGGCTACACGTGATTCTGGGACAAGGACCCATTGGAATGGTATGACCCCCTCTTTCTTCTCTCCTTCTCCACGCAAATGAGAAATTATAAGGAAGGAAGACACAACAAATCTTCGAGTTCTTATTGTCGTTTTTGTAGGACATGCACTTTGTTCCCGATTTTTTCTCCTGGATAATGTCCCACTATCAAATTCCATTCCTTTTCTTCCTTCCACTTCATCTTTCGTCTTCTGCTCCTTTCTTCATCTATCCCTTCACCACCCTCTTCGGTCCCACCGTTGAAGAAATCCTAACGTACGCTTGACCCTGCGCATAGGTGGATCCTAAACGGATTTATCGACTACAAGCACCCTCTCGTTTGAACGTCGTGAAAACTGGAAAAAGTGGGCCTCATAAACTTGTATTTATTATTATAGATGTGACGCTTCGATCCTTTCTGTCATCTTCCTCACACTTTTCCTATCTAGGAGAAAAAAGTCCAGAAACACATGGTACCACCGGATACCGAAATCTCCTACGTATTCCTACAGTATGGTTGATGATGCTTGCCCTATTCAACGTAGCAATTTCAACATCGTTCGTGAATCCAGCAATGGCAGGTCATTTGGAATCGGTATGTTTTCGAGAATGTGCTGTAGAGCCCGTGATTCCAAAAATTTCTTCGGGGTAGAATGTTCTGTTTTTCCCTGACGAAAATCTCTCCAGACTCAGTTCTCCTTATTTTTACAATTTTTCAAAAAATAATTCTATCGTTGTCATTTTAGTTTCATCTAAGCGCACCAGTTATTGGATTACTATTCCTACTGAGCGGAGTATTTTACAGGTACATGAATTATGTGGAATTCTGTCATTAATGTTCTTAATTTTCAATTTTTCACTTTTTTCGCTCTAATTTTTCGTTCTAACTTTTTAAACTTTAATTTTTAACCAACTTTCGGTGGAATTGTGAAATTAACAAAGAATTATCGAAATAATGCAGGTTTTAGTGTAACAGCTCCGCTTAACGGTATGTTAGTGGATCGATATAAGTATCAACTCGGCGGAATGGTGATCGCTCCGGTGGCGATCATAATATCCCTGTCATTGAACGGTCCGTCACCGCTTTTACCCCTTACAAAGTAAGTGAATCGGTCCACAACTCGTCTCATCTTTTCTCTTTTTTTTTGAAATTGCGAAATTTCTAGAAGTTTACCACTTATTATCGTGGCGCAAATTATATTTGGTTCTGGTCTTTCAACACTTCAAATACCCACTTATCGAAATACGCTTGAAGCTGCGGAGTGAGTTTTTTTTTTCTTAGCATCCGTAGATTATGGGGAGGAGGGTGATTTTGTCCATTTCTTCTTAATTGCCGTAAAAAAAACGGCCCGGAAGATGCAGCGCGTGCACAAGGCTGGCGCGCTCCAATCAAACTCGTTGTAGAAAATAGCGCCCCAGAACGCTCGAAGCCGCATCTTCCGAGCCGTTTTTTAAAGGCAGTTAGGAACAAATGGAAGGAATCACCCAGCTCTCCATTATCTACTATGCCGCATTCGAATACTCCACCTGAATCAGCTGAAATTTCTTGAACACCTGAAAAAATTTCTTTTTAACATTTTTGATATCAATGTTTGAGGACGGTTAAACACCGCTAACTTATTCACAACTTGTGATCACTTACATGTATACTGTATCCTAGGCTACAGTAGTCTCATGGTGCATTCATAATATGTGGTAATCAGTGGTAAATTTCTGAACTTTTCCCTACAACATTACGAAATACTGGCACATATATTTATGAAATTCACTCAAAAACCCGAAGCATCCGTAAAATCATGGATTTCATATTTTCTATAAAGTAGAGAAAAGACATTGAGCAAGTCGGAAAAATATAGCTGAGTATAAAATTAGCAATATAGAGAAATTAAAGTAAAAATAATAAAATGAATAAAAATTCTGAAATATAGCAACGCTGTTCCACATATAGTTGGTATCAGAATTCTTCAGCCAAGTGATCGCGACGCGTCTGCCGCAGCGCACCTTTTTCCTTAGCTTAAAGGCATCACCCCACGAATCTGAGGTGGTGCAGATTTCAGGTGGAGTATTCGTATACGGGATGGGAGAATATGTAGAGGGGGGTGATTCCGTCCATTTCTTCCTAATTGCCGTAAAAAACGGCCCGAAAGATGCAGCGCCGCACAAGGCTGGCGCTCTCCAGTCGAACTCTCTGTAGAAAATAGTGCGCCAGTGCGCCTGAAGCCGTATCTTCCGGGCCGTTTTTTACGGCAATTAGGAAAAAATGGATGGAATCACCCTCTCTCCATAGTCTCCCATCCCGTATACGAATACTCCAACTGAAATCTGCACCACCTCAAATTCGTGGGGTGATGTCTTTAACACATGCGTTTTCCGTCATTTTCTTTGAAGATCAATCAGCATCACAGAGTTTACAAAAAGAATTTCAAATTGAAGAATGAATCGTTCGGTTTCTAGTTGTATGACAGAAAGATTTCTGTCTCTTTCTTTGATTTTCATTTCAGCTACAGTCATTCTTGTGACTTCGGTTACGCATTGTTGTTTCAGGAAAGCCGGTTTTCAGGATGGAACTGCCACTTATGGTCTGGTCTCTGGCCTTTTTGAAGCTGTTTTTTCTTTCGGGTTGGTGATCAGCGATCATTTTCACTGGCTTATAGCCCTATCACATTTTTATCGCCGAAATTCCAGAGCTTTTCTTGGACCAACAGTCGGTGGACTCATTCAGCAGCATTATGGATTCGCATGGACAATCACCGTTATTGCCGCATTTCATTTATGTTTCGTGAGTGTTTTTTTTTGTTACAAAGGAATCATCGGAGTTTTCCCGAAAGCGCACCGTAGTAGTTTTAGTATTATCCAAAAATTTTTATCCAGCACAATTAAGGAGAATTCAATAAATAATTTCAGCTGATGATCTTCTCAATATTCTACGCATATAAGAAATGCAAACGGAAAGCGGACGAGAGTTGTGCATGAAGAAAACGGGAAAAATCCTTGAAGACAAGGAAAACCAATCAAAAACCATTCTCTTTCAATAAAGAAATTTTTAAAATAGTGAAACAAATACAGCAAATAAAATAAATGCAATTTATTAACAAATTAATAAGAATTTACGAATAATAATAAAAAATATTTCAAAAATCCACATCAACAACGGTCGAAGAAATGTGAAATGTGAAGCGATTTGTTCATTTTGTTTTTCATAACAAGGATCAGATTCGATCGATACGAATAGATCATTTATTCGGAGAGAAAACAGTTTTGAAGCGTACGAAATGTTGTTGCTTTGGTCATAACCGCTTTAAAAGAATATAATACAATAAAAAATATAAAGAAAACAAAAAAAAATAAATTGAAAAACATAAATGTAATATATATAAAGAAATAAGAATAAGAATATTCAAAAGAATGTAATATAATAAAAAATAAAGGAATATAATATAATAAAGAAAAATCATGGACATGGAATAAGAATTTTATTATTATTATCATATAATAATAAAAGAATAATAATAGTAAAATTTTGGAAAATTTGAAACAAAAATCAGTTTTGAAACGTTTGAAATGTTAATGAAATGGTTTGACCCTCACCGTTCTAGAAGGACGTACGAGGTCTTTCAGGAAATCATGGATTACGAATAAGAATTTGTTGAATGACCGTAACCTCTCGTAACCCCTTGGTTAACCTAATATATGTCGATATAACAGTTCTTTATGTTTGTCTACTCTTTAGTTGACATGCGTAGTAGTTCGCCCCCTTCGGATAACATTGACCGTATATCAAATAGATCCGACAATCCACTCGACATCTCTACAATGTTTATTCAAGGTGAAACACTAGCCGAACATAGTCGCGTTGTTAACCAACCAATCAACCAACCAACGACGGCGGCGACGACGACGACGCGATTCCGATCGTGGGCAATTAATGTTTGTTAAGCTGTTCGCCTCGTCAATTCGATAATTCGATCGGATCATATGCTCAACGCAGGGGGAAAAAAGAATATCTCATTCGGTTTTTTGATATCGGATCGCCTATATCGGATATATGGGCTAGGATTCCAATTGAAAACATTAGATTACCGACTTGAACTTTTATTATTTTTGTTATTTTTGCATACTGGATATTTAATACCAACGTCTATCACTATAATTATTTCATATTAGTGTTCTAATGAATTTTGTGACGGTTCCATGAAAAAATAAGGTAAAGGATAAAGTCCACGACCTCGATCAATCCCTATGTGGATGCGCCTACGCGAACCATCTCAGTTCAGGATCGCTTGAGGTTTATGAATGCTTGCGCAGACATACAAGGGCTAGCGGGGCCGATCCGATGTGTGAAATCAGCGCCTTTGTACACCCAGACATAGTTCAGGCACCAATTTGTCGAGGAATGATAGGCTTGGTTGGCACTAAGGCGGATTTGAACCTCCTACGGATCGCGCCTCGCGTCGGAAGAACCTCTTAACGACTACTGTAACTTGTACTGTCAGCTATTTAAAATTTAAAAAAGAATTGTTTCTAAATAATAACAAATCAAAGCAAATATTATCAAAACTAATATTATTATAGATATTTATTTCGAAATATCTCTCCTTTCCCTGCATTCGTACCTCAGTCAACGGAGAGATGCTTCAAAGTAGATATCTTATCCAATAATCAGATAAAAAGGTATTTTTTAAATTGTAATAACCGGTCATCAACGGATTCCACCAGCTCAAAGCCTAAAATCCACCGATTTATCTACTTCGATCTTAAAGAATTACGTTTGTCTCTGAGTGCATGGATGTCGCAAGTTCTATCTAAAGAAAAACTCAATGGCACGGATAAAACTCTGAAGGATCAAGAATACTTTTCTTTATTTCTCCTTCAAAGGTCCCGCAGCGAATTCTTCATGCACAAGCGTTAAAATGACAATATTTGCGTATATTTTGTGCCGTACATAATGATCCTGGTTTCTGTCAGCGTATTTTTCTTTTTTTTTTCCTTTCTCTACCACCCTTATTATAAAAGTGGGGAATTCGCACAGCGCTTCTGATCAATCTTTCGAATAAACCCATCGAACACCATTTGAGGTCATTCCGAGAAATCCAGTATTTCATATTGGTCGACCGCAATCGCACAAAATTAAAGCTTACCGTACGAAACTAACATGATGTTTATGATTAGCGCTCTAAATAGTCCAATTGCATCAGTACTGACTGAGGGAGTCAGCGCCTGCAGTACGTGATACTGTAGCAGTACTGGAGCGATTTACAGTACCACAACCTTTTACTAATATCCTTGACTGAACAGAAAGCGTGGCTCTAACTCTGTTTTTCTTTTTTTCAAACAGTAAGAATTTTTTTTTTCCAGAAGAGGACAAGCAAAAACCAGGCTAGCCATAATTGCAATGTCCTAGCCTTCTCTGATCCTAGAATTCCTGCTTAAAGTTTCTATCCATAGTAAATATTCTAATTTCCGCTCAAATAGTAATCCTTATGGTACATCTACAGTAGCTTAAATTTTTAGTTCGAGTACGATAAACTTGGTGAATCTTTAAACTCTATACTTTTTATTCGTGTACGTTTGTATTAGGCATAAATACTAATCGGATTCCTGGGGAAATGCAAAGTGCTCGTGGATCTCTTTTCAATTTTTGAATAATGAATGTTTCAACGGTGCTAATAAACACATTTTAAGGAGAAAAGCATTGTAACCTGGCGTAAAAGTACATGAAACAGCTATTTTAGTATCTCAAATCTGAAGTTTTCCTGAAAATCACATCAAAGGGAGCAAAATCAAAAGAACGATGACGAATATAGGCAGCTAACGACTTAAATGTTCTAAAGTGATATAAGACTGCCGTTTTTTAGATGTTGTTCAAAGTTTGGTTCGGTTTTTTCGATGCTTGCTCATTCGTTTACCTTCTTATTATTATTTTATTCTCTGCACTTTACCAGAATTACAGAAGCTCTAGAATTGTTTATAGTGATAATTTCCTGTAAAAACTATAATTATATAAGCGCTAAAACAACTTGAACGAACAGCTCACCGGTACAATCTTACCGGTTTTCTAACAGTACACAATCATCTGGAAGCATTTGTGTTTTAAATCCATGGAAACATTTCCAAAGCCCTGTTCTCAGACGTTGCTCAGCCTCATTGTGTCCACTTTTTCCATCGAAATTCCTCTTTTCAGTTATCCAGAAGAAATTCTCACTTTCTACACAATGAATCGCTGCCGACGAGATTTTTTTTCCAAAAAAAAACAGCCTGAGTTTTGCTCATACAAATCGATTCCAAACAGTTGCAGTAGAAACAAAAATCGGCTTCTCACTTTAATTGTTTGGTACCGATAAGTTCCTACCTTTTAAAAATTAGGATTTTTGTGCAGACACTACAATATCCTAAAGTATGGATAGAAATAGTAGAGGACAACACCTAAAATTTTAACACTATAGCCAAAAATAAGTAATAATAAGTAATAAGTAATAATGAGCTTAAAACATCGCTATCGTCTCCTTTTTCTTTTTTTTTCCTTTTTTCTTTTTTAAACAAAAGAGCCACTTTTTCATCAATTTCCGAAGCTCAAAATGAACCACTTCGACTCTCGCTAATTATACATTTCCACCTCATTATTCCTATTCCCTCCTCGTCATATGTTCGTCGAACAATATGCATACTGTAACTGAAGACGTCGACCCTAATTCCCGACCGGAAATTAGCATTGGGCCAGCTGATCCCCACGTCTAATCCTCTCGTCAACTACCGCTGAGCCGACGATAACATTTGCACATCGCAGCCAATAATAGAGCTTGGGCGGAGCATGTCCTTCATCAACAGTCCAATGGCAGATGAAGGATTTCAATATGGGCGGAGCCATCGGGTAGATGACGTTCAACAGCTTGTATTCATCACCATGATGCAGCTACAATACCCGTTTGAAGGATTTTCGCAACAACTGAAGAATTCAGGTGAGGTGTTTGATGAGTGTTAAAAATAGACTTCCTTCTAGAATGTTCTGAAAATAGAAAATAATGGGAATTTTAAATTTATCTCAAAACTGTAAGGAACTGTGCTCAAAATTTGTTTCGCGAATTTCTGGGCCAGATAAACATCCGAAAAGTGCTGATCAAAATACTTAAAACAGGCGACGTTGAAATCTTTTCTTCAAAATCTCGTGCTAGAACTCCATTTTTCAATTTTTTCTTAAACATGAGATCTAATCTGCTAAAGTGTCCTACCGTTCAAAGATTCACTGTTCAGAAGTCCCATCTCCAACCACCGACCGTCGTATGAGACGAAATCGTACCGCTTTCAGTGAGGATCAGCTGGATCAGCTGGAGAGAACTTTCGAACAATGCCATTATCCTGATATTGCGCAACGAGAGAAGTTAGCTCGAGAAACTCACCTACCAGAAGCGAGAATACAGGTGCAGTTTTTCGAAATCATGGAATATGCGTGTGATTTTGCTGAATATGCTAAGAAAAGCGTACATAGCTTAGCTTATATTAGTTCAGCTTATAGATTTGCTTATAGAAATCTTAAGAATATTGATTGATAATATTTATGGTTAACTAACAAAAAATAAGTCCATTTTACCAGTTTCGTACAGCCATAGATTAAAAAAACCGAAAAAAAGACAGCAGTAAAGGAAGGTGGGTTGGGTGTTTTTAAATGAACTTGCTGTCCTCTGCCTCTAGCTATCATAATAACATTCTATAGTTTGTCTAATTATCCAGATTCTAGTGCCTTTAGTACAGTCATTGGAATTTCCCCAATAGTACAGTAGAAAATATATAGGACAAATGCTGGGTGTGTTTTAATTTTCTTCACAAAATTCCCTCAAATTTCGTGCAATTTCATTCAACTTCGGGTCCATATCTCCATGCTAGTAGTGGTTTTATTTAGACACATGCTAAATACATTTAATACAACATTTTACAGCACTTCTACAAACACATTTTAAAAAAAGGACTGATTCGACTAGTAGAGTTTACGTGCGTATGAACAAAGACCTTGCTTTTAAATTTTGCGCTCATTTCTGGCATTTTATTTTGTCGCTCCTTCAAAATACAGGGATTGAGATCAGTTTCAGAACATTTGTTCACCAAGGAAGAGCAGGCAGAAAAGAAATAAACAGAGAAATATGGCTAAAAAATACTTTGGCTAGACTTTCCCATCACTCCACACTTCAATGGCTTTTTCTATTTGATTTAATGGATTTTAAATGGGTATCCTTAGATATCTTGATTGGGACTACACTTCTACTGCAGCTCTTTAATTTCACTGCTCTATGTAGGTGGCTTAATGCGTCCGTCCAGGTGGTACGTATGAAAGGAAACTGAGAAAATAGACTCAAACTTACCTGAACATCTCCCATTGTGTTTTCGGGTTACTGCAATCAGTACTTAATGACGTTGCAGGAGTTTTAATGTGGTTCATCCTTACACAACCCATAAAGAGGCATAATTTAGTTCTATTAGTGGAAATTATTGTTTTTATCTTTATATCCCTACTGATTCATGCACACCTTTGTAATTACTTCTAAAACCAAGGTAATGTAGTCCAGATACCGTTAACATCATTACTGTGGTGTTTATAACCTCATCGTTGCAGCGGATTACTGTAGTTGTTTGCCCAAATGCAGATGTTCGGCACAGTGTAGATCCAGCGACGTAGGATGGATGCACGGATAGCTGGAACGGATTTTATGTTGTCAACACTAGTCACATGAATTGTGCCGCAGCAAAAGTACCATTCCTGTAAAAAAAACACGGAGGAAAAACTCGCTGAAGATTCTGTGATTTTCCGGAACCGTTCCGTTTTTTTTTCTTCCATGGAATGAGCATTGACGGATGATTTGAGCATTCGGCTCATTGATGACCCACTAATAACATCGTTAATTCGATAGGTACACGTGTGTTTTCGCGGTTAGAACAGATGCGTCCCATAATCCTTCGACTTCCTCTCGCATTGCGTACTTCAAACATTTGCCGGGGCGCTTCTCAAGCACAGTCACTGGCACTAAACCACTACGCAAACATCGTTAGTTGACTGATATTACGGTAATGTACAGGGTTAATAACGGTCAATGACACCTGCTGAAAATCAAATATTAAAAATTATGGAATTCATTGGGATCGAGAATTGGAAAATGGAAATGTAACAAATTAAAGTGGTACAGAATTTTGGTGAAAATCTTCTTCAAGTCCTTTTTCGATCATTTTCTGTGCTTCTCACGGGCTCTTTGGGACTTTCATTTAAAATTCTCCTTTTTACTTGACATTTTTTCCATGAAATAATTAATTGATAATAGAGTAATCATGATAAATTATACCTAAGTGTATTTTTTAAGGTTATACAGTAACCAAACAGCATTATGTATTGCTAAATGGAATATTTTGATCGGAAAAATATTAAATGTTTAAAAGTGGGAAAGCGTGAGGGTATGTACGTTTTGTATTTATTGTAACGGTTCTATAATTCTGTCTGGGATATTGTTCCTTATTATTAATCTTTCCCTTCCTTATTATTAATCTTTCGTTGTCCACAAATCCCTAAGTCAACTTTTTAACTGTGAACATTTTTAGCACCCCAAATTTCGGGCCCACAGGTCAATACAATTTTGTACAACTAACAAAAAACTAAGATTATACAAAACATGTACTGTTTTTTCTCTGAATTTTACTCCGTAACTATATGTCATTCTCCCGTCCAAATCAAGCAGTCTCGGATACCTATGACAATTTATGTGGATACCTGTCTATTTAGTAATTTCATTCTTATGAGAAAAATAAAAACCTAGGATAGCCATGTTCATAACCACACCGAAAGAGAAAAGTTTCGTCTTCAAAAAAATCCCAGAAAAGTTTTTTCTCTCCTCTGAGCAGATAAGCATCCTGAAAACAGCTGATTCAGATGATGAAATAGTTTGAGCGAAGTGAAAATTCTGAATCAATTTAAAAATACAAAAAAGGATTAGGAGATTACACTCGAGTAGGGCATAGTGGAAAAGAATGAAGTTGGGATTATCCTTAAGTGATTTCATAGCGTTTACCAGAATCGAAGAAAAGAAAGAAAAAAAAAGAAATGACTGCTTCGCAGTGTGTTAGATAAAGAGAGCAATTGGAGCGAGTAATAATATTTCATAGTTGATTTTTTTTTTGCTTTTGCTATTCACGAATCCGAGTTAACAATAGCAATATTTTTCCACTAAATTCAAAGAATCAGTTAAAATCTATTTCAAAAAGCCCATATGATTTTTTTTAAAAAAAGGAGTAGAAGTAGCAAGTAGCATATAATAAGTTTTTTTTTGTTTTTTCAGGTCTGGTTCAAAAATCGCCGAGCAAAACAAAGAAAACGAATGAGAAATCAAAGCGGTGACGCAACGCCACCGCCTACGCCTAACAACTCGACTCCAAAGGAAAATACTATATTCAGTGAGTACACGCCGCCGCCGAGGAGGATTTCCCGTTTATACTTTATCGCTCTGCAGTAGTTCGATGATATTGAATTTCTGTAAATTCTTTGGCCTCCGGAGAAATAAAATCTGCAATTTAATATAACATAACATAACTTTTGCGGGAATTCTTTGAAAAACAAATACAATATTCTTCTTTTCTAAGATTTACGATTTTTTTTCTAGGAATTCGTTTCAAGAAATCATGAAACGCTTCTTTTTTTCAGCATGGACGCCAGGAAGAGTATTTGCAAATTTCTTCCCACCACATTCAACTTCATACGCTCCGTATCCGTCGTTTGTGCACTATCATCAACCACCAGTAAGTGAATAGTGTTGTACGAAATCGTGGATCTTGTTACTGGAAGCGGATCCAGTCGAATGTTAGCTACATATGAAGGGTATTAATTAAAAAATTAAAGCAAATTATTAGAAAAAAAAAACATAGGGATCGAATTGTGATCCGCTCTGATTATTTGATGATCGGCTATGTCTGATTATTGGTTATTATTTATTTGATTATTTGATTATTGATTATCGGCTCTATTTTTACCCCTTATTCCATTTCGCAGATCCCTTTCCCTTTTTCCCTTCAACATCTCCTCCAAACTTCTTCCATCGTGAAGCCATTCTCACTAAAAATAGAGTGAATATAAGGAATTTTGACACTCAATTGGCTGGATTCAACTGGATTTTGGCCCTCATCATTGAATTTTCATTAGTCTTAGATTTTTTCCCGATTTCTAACTAAATTTAGCACCAACAATAAAGTAATACTAATAAATAGCTATCATTTAGAGGATAACTTTAAGTTTTCGCTGTAGAATTCTTTTACTGATTCCGCACCTCAAAAATGAGTGTGTACTCGGTCGATTCTTATTCGCTTAGCCAACAAATAATTGAGTATATCAGTGAGGAACTTTTCATGGAATCAAGGATATTGTCAACCCACATGTCGCTCACTTTCTCTTACAATTCAGCAGATAATTTTATGGTTTCGATGGATATAAATAAAATAATAAAATAAACAATAAATAATATAAATCAAATAATAACAATATAAATACTAAAATATATAAATAATAATAAAATATAAATAAAGTAATAGATAAACAAACACACAAATAAGTAAATCATAACCAAACTACTTTAAGTTGTCAATGCTGCAATGATACTGTAGAGGCACCTGGGTTTTTTTTTTCGAAGTAATTTTTAATTTCTCGCGATCGATAATCGGAAAACTCAATACAGGGAAAGTTGAGATGACGTCTGGTAGCCAGGGTTTGACCTCTATCCAGGGTTCACATGTGATGTTTAACTCAACACTATCAAATTACTAAATCTAAGCGGATTAGGACAATTCATGGCGCGTACGTTATGTAACCCATGTGCGATGTGCGTGGATTACATACTTTAGAAGAGAAACAGCACTTGAAGGTGAGGATCAATCAATAACAATCGGTTTAATTTTGCTTCATTCTTTTTATTATTTTCATTTATTATTTCAAAAAAAGATAAAGGCAGTGGCGTATCAATCCACTAGGAATGCGCCAACGGGTTTTACTGGATTTCGTAATCGTTGAAGTTTTTGGAACTCGCGTTGTCCCAAACATCGACTAACGGGGGCAAGCCGAGGGTCAAGTCGGTGTTTTTCTCCCCGCAGATAACTCTGGTACCAACTTATCGTCCCCGGAGCGATGAAATGCTTGGTTAGCACTAGGGCGGTTTCGGACCACCGACCGTGTGGCTACAACGGACCTCTAACCGTCTGGGCCACACCCGTTCCGCATTTATTATTGCTATTATCTTGTTTATTTTATTTGTTCTCACTTGTTTACTATTTGTTACTTATTTTACTAATTTAAAGACTTTTCTCCAATTCATTTTCTTGAAATTTCCCCGTAAGGGCGTCTCCAATAATGTCACAGCGGGACTCTTCTCCTTCGAAAATCTTAGAAAAATTACTTAAAACCTAAAATTGACTTCAGTGGGATGTTGAGTGTAAATTTGTAAATAAAAATAATCAGAAAGAAAAACGTTTTGGAGGAGAAAGCGTCGAACGGTTGTTGAGCAGCACAAAACATATGTATTCCTTGCTAAAACCTGCTACTAAGAAAAAGTTTTTGTTTTCATTTCAAAAAGTTACAAAGGAAGGAAAAAAACTGGATGACACGTCATATTTCCTTATTCTCCCTGCAAAATTTTCACCCCTATTCAAATTCTTCCATTTATCAACTTTTTTTCTTTTTTTCATCCATTCAGCAGCACATTTTTTTTCCTTTCAAGTTTACTACACAGAATTCAAGGCAATCTTATGCATAAATAAAGTAATTTTCATACGTTGGTTTTTTTCTGGATTGCCTAAGTCCTAGAAACTCTCTCGTGACTTTTTCCTACTTCGGTCTCCTAGCCGACGATCTGATCTTGGTACGTCTTCCATGTTCAGCGATCAGAGAATACCTTACGTGAACCGTTATCGATCGATAGGGGTGCGTTCATCGCCCGTTAGTCGGAGTTAGTCGGAGTTGTCCAGAAAAGAATCACAGATCTTAAATCTCCAACTTGATCATGTGTCCTTGAGAAACGTTCAGGATTTAGTGTAATATAGTGGAGATATTTTTATAATTTAATGAAAATTTCACTTCCCAAAAACGCCTAAAAGTCCATCATGTGTCATTTGTCAAAATTCGATCTGTCATCTGGTAAAACATGGATCTAATTGGCGTTAATCGTCTAATTAACACTCGATCGAACTTTCGCCGTTGACTCCTTCAAACCCTCTCGATCGGCTGCTGCTGTCCAACTATCCTTAAGTGTCCTTAGATCCGTGTAATCATAGAAATTGACCTTCTGCCGTCGACGCAATTGTTGCTTGACCTTCGCAAGGAATCGTGGACAACTCTATTACGGATGATCTGACTTAAGAAAGGGAGCGTTCGCACAGAATGAAGCATGGAAATTTCCCGTAGAATCCAAAATTTCTGGATACTCTTTTTAATACTCTTAAATAAACTACTGTACCTTATTTCTATATTACTCGTATTCGGTCCATTCCAACTTTTTTAGGCTTCTTCTCAATAAAGTGGAATTTTCAGTGCAATTTTTATTTTTATTTTCAGTTCACCTAAGTTTGGAACTTTCTTGGATTTCCGAAATTTCTGAATATTTCTCTTAATACTCTTAGATAAACTACTGTACTTTACTTCTACATAACTTGTACACCTTCCCCACTTTTTCTGGTTTCTTTTTGATAAAAGGGAATTTCCAGGTCAATTTATGTTTTCATTTTCAACTCACTTAAATTTAAGAAAATTCTAGAATTCTCGGATTCTAGGAAAATCTCAACTTTTCTATAAAAAAACATTTTTTGATTCCATCAAGTAACTAACCATATTTTGCATCTTTTTTTTTTGTTTCCTTCCATGTGTTTTCTTCCTATTTTTCCGTTTCTTCCAATGTTTCCGGTTTCTAAAAATTTTCAAACATTTTCTCTCATTCAGGTCCCATTCCATCACATTCCACCAACATTCAACATGTGATCAAATGTGATCGAAGCGATCGATATGATCTACTCGTCATTCTGCTCCCGTAAACCACCATTGTCCGTATTGTCTAGTTTTTTTTTTTCATTAGTGTTATGTAGTTATTATCGTAATCGTGTGAAATGTGTGTTTGTGCATAACATTTACTGCTTCCATCAATAAACTTGCCATACTAATTAGCTTTAATTTATGTACATTTAGCGTAAAGAAAAAAGAAATAGTTCGATCAAATCCACTACATGCACATCGCTTTGCATTCATTGTAGGTCTCGAAATTGTTCGCATTCCCATCTCGTCCATAATAAGTGAATAACATGCAATTCTTGAAGTTTTTACTGTAGAAATATCTAAAAATGAAACTTTTTTTCCAGAAAAAACATAAACACGCTTCAGATCCATGTCGAATTTAACAGAAAAACATTATCAGATCCCCGCGAAAGCTAAGAGATTTCATTTACTCCACTTTTACTTTATCTTCATTTATTCAAGTGCTTATGATTTAAAAATTTCTATTTGAGAAAAAATTTAAATCACTCACCTGGGACGATGCGATCCTTGATCACCGAATTTTCCAGCGTTGTACTGTAGGTTACACAGGTAATCTGAACAAACCTTTTTTTTGTCTGGAAAAAAAAATTATAGAGGGACTAAAGAATTCGTGGCTGTGGTCGGGAATCAAATTGGATTAATCCGTTACGATTCCCAGTTGAAGTCATTAAAAAGTTGGGATTTTTTCTTCTTTTTTTTAATTTCCATGTCATATTGAATTCTTCTTATATTACCTCTTTTTTCATTATTCCAGATTATTCATATATGATTATATGCCATCCCATAAAGGATAAAATTGCACGGCGTTGATCTATCCCGTTCTGGATGTGCTTACGTGTTCCATGTATACTGATATTATATTTCATTTGTGTATATTATATGTAGTATTTCATTTAATTCATAGGAATTATTAAATTATTAATATTATTCATAGGAAAAATTCATTGGAATATTTCTAATCGTGTTTATGACCGTTTATGGGATGGTTGTAGCACAGTCGGGTACGACATTCCACTGTGCCTGTGCTCGATCGATCGATAAAAGAAGAGGGATAAAGTGTCTGGCGTTATTCAATCCGCTTGGGATGCGCATGTAATAAAATATAAGCAATAAAATAAAAACATAAATAGTTGTTAAATATGAACAGTTAACAATAATATTTATCGTTTAAGTTATCGTTTATCGTCGTTTATCGTATAATAGTTGTCGTTTAACAATTGTAAAATAAAAAAAAAATTATCGATTTGTCGAGAAATTTCGACTCAACCTAATAATATAATATATACTAGTACAGTAAAAACTTTTATTTTACCCCCATTGTGTGAGCACACTATTTCTTAGTGTTTTTACTGAAATTGTCTGTTGATTAAAGAGAAAGAGTCAATTCTTCCAGTGCACAGATTAATTGAGACTTGGTGCTACATTCTTCTAAAAAAGACGTAGTCTACAAGTTTTTACTATAGTAGTGGCGATCCATGTCACATTGTCAAATCCAGCGCTCAACTGTCGCAAATGTTTTACGTGAAGCAATCTAAACTATCCACTTGAATAATCCTATTTCCTTGGATGTATTTACGGTCACAGAATAAGTTAAAGTGTGTGTGTGTGTGTGTGTGTGTGTGTGTATGTGTGTGTGTGTGTGTGTGTGTGTGTGTGTGTGTGTGTGTGTGTGTGTGTGTGTGTGTGTGTGTGTGTGTGTGTGTGTGTGTGTGTGTGTGTGTGTGTGTGTGTGTGTGTGTGTGTGTGTGTGTGTGTGTGTGTGTGTGTGTGTGTGTGTGTGTGTGTGTGTGTGTGTGTGTGTGTGTGTGTGTGTGTGTGTGTGTGTGTGTGTGTGTGTGTCGTTAATCAATCCGCTTCGGATCCGCCACCACGCTCACTTCAATTCAGTATCGTTTGAGGTTTATGAACGTGTAGCTGGCCCTAGACAATGACTTGCGGAGGCCAGCCGATTCGTCAGGTCCCTGTTTTTATCCTCCCAGACAAGTCTGGTACCAATTTATCGACCCCGGAGGGATGACAGGGTGAGTACCGGGGCGGATTCGAACTTCCGATCGATCGAGCACCCGTAAGTCATTGTAAGGCGGCACCGGCATTCACCGGCATCAAACGATTCTGAATTGAAGTCGAATGCGTAGGCGTATCCCTATAGGGATTGGTCAGTGCTGTGCACTTAACTTTTATGACATTTATGCTTTTTATGACCGTTTATATACTTCGGAGCTTGCTCACCTTTCTTGGGACAACATAGCTGACCCTCACATTCGTAACCGGTTGGACATTCCGAACACGGTAATGGTTTATCCAGAGAAGTAGCACCGGCAGCGTATGCACCCGACTTACAAACAGCTGAAAAGTAGGAAAATTCCCAAATTTGTGGATCATCTAAGCATTGGATACTTCTGTGTATAATTCTTTATTCGGCACTGGTGCTGATGCTCCTATCTGCAATTTACCTCAATATCCCTCTCCCACGGTAATATAAGAACTAACCATCTATGGCGGTAGCTTCCTGTCCTTTTACATTTGAGCATTTTTTCTGACATTCTTCACGAGTTTTGAAATTGTTCCCATTCCCACCACAACCCTTAAAAGAATTTACCCTTGTAAATCAGTAATTAATTGCGTAATTTTCTTTTCTATAAATAGTGACGATGAATAAACATGAAGAAGATGATGTTTACAAATAGTGGGTGAATTTCCGCTCAATCAATACTCATTCGAAAGAAAAGAGGCAAAAAAGGCTCAGTAGAATGGCAGCCGAGTTTTATTTATATGGTACGATTTTAGTATTTTTTTTTTGTTTGTCAATTTGAACTCAGAATTTAACAGAATTGTGTAAAATGATCGTATCATAAAATGATCCCGAACGATGCATTCAATCAAATCTTTCAGGGTGACAGGTAGTGGAAACCTTGTGACTGGCTGATGTCAAGGCAAGTTCTATTCTAAACGATTAGAAAAACCAGTAATAAGATGACGTTTAGGTAAATAATCTCTAATTCACCCTGTAAAAGAAAGGTTGACATCTTTTCGTGTGTTCGTCGAAGAAAAATCGTTGACCGGCTGGTTCACCACAATTTGTACCTTTATCCTTCACTAAAAAACCAGTTTGACAACTTTGTGAAAATTCTTTTCATCATTCATGTTGACAAAATCATATAAACATGAAGAGAACCGGTAACTAACTAAGTAGACAATCCTTCTGAGCGAACGCAACGGACACCAGCACCAGCAAAACGATCATTTCTGGAAAAAAAATTAGTCCACATGAACGAAAACATCCATCGAGAATTTGGGGAGAAAACAGAGAAGGATGAAAATTAAGTTAAATAAATAAATAAACAAAATAAAGTTCCAAATGAAAATTTGCGTTGAGAAGCAGAGATTAAATTATCGATCGGGAACGATACTTAAATGGCAACACCTATGCAATCTCTTTAAAATATATTGATGCACACAGTCTGCACATACTCCAAAATAACCATTTAAAGTTTTTTTTTTTGAAAAATTTTCTAAAATAGCAATAAGTAGAGGATCTAACACGACTAAATAACTGAACTTAGTAATGAATTTTGCGTGCGTCGGTGACTATCTTCACTTTTTTTCTGAACGAATCCTGGACTAGTGTAAACAACGATTAAGAAACATGTTGTAGCTTAACCACACTGAGCTGAAAAACTTTTAATAGATCACACTTCTTTTTTTTTTGGAAAAGTTGGCAAACATCTTCCTGTGAGAGATCTGCGCCCTCGTTAAGAAGTCATCTCTCCACTCCTAATTTAATCGCGTTCGTCAACACGTTACGGATATGAAGACGAAAATCAATTATAGTAAAACTAAATCAAAATTATTAAAAATTACAGAAATAAAAATAGCGAGCAGAGATAAATCAAGCAATAAAGTTTACTAAGGTAAGCAATCTTAACCTGGACGAACATTGATATCAGAACTTATGTTCATTCAAACAAATAAAGTATGAACGGATGCAAAAGAAAAACCCGCCAAGTGGTGAGACCTTGCGAGTTTTTGCGGGCGCGTCGCGGCTGCACGGATGAACATGCGCACGAACGGTTATATCTGATCATTACCTCAAAACGGTCACCAATTGAAATCCGTAAGGTATCAACGATACAATATAATACAAGTACAGGAGTACAAATTTTGAGCTTTTTCATTACTGGAATTTTTCATTCACTACATATTAATCAAACGAAAGTAGGAGGTGCATCGCAGTGTTATCTGAAACATTTTTACTTTTTTTATTACATTAACATTTTCTTTCATATTCTCTTCTGAAAGATTTTTATCCATGTTGATCCAAACTTGAAGATAAGCATCGCAAAACTAAGCCAGTATAGTCAAAATCTACGAGATAAGAATAGCAGGCACTCAAACTCCCCAAGAATTCTCAGAGGAAAGAAGCGGAAATTAAAACTTGAGGAAAAATTCTAGAAAAACTTTAAATCTCAGTTAAATGGTTTTACTTCTTTTAGAAAAAGTAGTAAATTTTGCAAAATTTCTCAGTAAACGATCGAACTGCCGAGAAATTCCCGTCAGAATCAGGGATGGCGCTGCCACAACGTGCTCGTTGATGTTGCAGGAGTCGTACACTGTGCAGATTACTGTACGCCCAAATTGGTAAATATCTTTACTTCAACAACGAATGTGTTTTAAAATCAGGTAAATGTTGTGATCCTTCATTTTGAGCAAACCCGATGTAGTGTGAAGCAGAGAAGCTCAGCAGCAACGTGACTGAACAAATTTGCCGACGACTATATACGCAGCTCAGCTAGAAGGAAACTAATTACAGTACTCTATCATCTATAACCTCTATAAAACCTCTCAATTGCACTCATGTAGCGAGGTTGAATAAAACAAAATACAGTACTAATTATTTTTCAGGATGGGTGTAGCGCAGTCGATTAACGAGGTTCAGCTGTAACGATCGATGGTTTGAATCCGCCCCAGTGCCAACCAAGCTCTTCATTCCTCAGGAGTCGATAGATTGGTTATCAGAATTGTTTGGGAAGACAAAAACACTGATATAACACTGGTTAGCCTTCGCAAGTGATTGTGAAGCAAATGCAAATCCGTTTAGAAACCTCAAACTTCTCCGATTTGATGTCGAACGCGGAAGCGTATTCCCCAGTAGAAAAAAATTAAAAATCAAAAATCAAAAAGATTAAAAAAATTCCCATAGATTCCCATTTGATCTCAAAAATCAAAAAATAAATAAATAAAAAGCCCATGGAAATTATTTCGATCGACAACTCCGTGCAACTAATCCTTATTCTTTAATTACTTCTCAGTATTTGCTCTGATGCTACTGTAAAGTTTCCTTCTTGGTAAAGATGAACTGTGATTAGTTCCGAAGATGCGTGACGTCATGTTACAAAGTTTTGTTTTAAATATTCTCTTTCCTTAGTATGTATAAAACAAAGTAGAAAATTGTAACCCAAGTGTTGGCTCAGCCATTCAAGTGGAGGACGATAGGAGCAGAAATTTACTTTAACGTTTGCATTCGAAAGAAAACATGGAAACAACTAACAAAAATTTCTGAGTCAAAAATATCAGGAAATGCATTCCTCTCGGCGTTGATCTCCGCCTTCAGATTTAACTTCAATTCAAACTTCTGCTGAGTTTAGGAAGAAGAAATTTGAGGGGAAAAAGAACAAATTTGACCAGCATTACTCAAAAAGAATCCAGCGATGACTTTTGTTCTCTTGCGCGCACTCTTTCGGCTTCCATGTCTACCATGGATGCTCACAAAGCACTGTCGCTACTTGTACTCGTGATCGTCCTGGATATTTCCGTCGTAGGAAATCTTGAAAATGCTAGAAACATTAGCTTTAGCGTTCGAAGCAGAAAGTGGCATTCAACACTTCTATGAGATCCATCTAATCCTGTAAAATCATTGTTCGTTACCAATTTCAAGAGAACATCCATAAATCTCTCTTCAATAATTTCTGATTAAGTCATGGACGCCGAAGAGCTGGTATATTTGTTTTCCAATTTTCGTGGATGACAACATCCGCCACACATCAGTCATTGAAGGCAAGTTTCCAGAAAATTTTCAGAGTCCACTTGAAGAAACGATCTGATGCCATATGACTCTCTCTTATTCTCACAATATTCAACAAAATCATTACGTGGAAAACAAACACTCTCCCCATAGAAGAACTTGTCTTACCCCGCAAAATAAATGGGAAATAAATGGGGATGGTGGGTGCACCGATAGTCGTATCACCGAACCTGATAAAAGTGAGAGAAATTCTGAAAACAATTTTAAGAAGTGAGAAATGATAACGCGATCGGAAATCGCGGAATAGCGAAATATGAGTTTCCCTGACACGTTACTAGAAGATCCGATAAAATATGAGCGTTTGGATGTTTACGTCCAGAAAAGGATGCGTATTTATATGTACTTCACAGTGAGCAAACAAGTTCTTCTGGTGTTTTTTTTAGCGCTACCACAGTACGATCTCTCTCTTGCTGCATCGTCTAAACATCTATTCAGCGAATCGTCTTGAGTACAGACAAGAATATTTTAGTACTGTATTGCTCGCATGCAGGAGCAGTTGCACAATTAACTCTTTGGACTCTAATCTTTAAGTCAAATCCAGATTTTTTTTTTTCAAAGAAGATCTCCAAGAGTATAATTGGGCTCACTCTATGAGAAAAACCTATTTTGAGGAGAAAAAGCACACTGTCATTTGCATTTATTTATTATATTTACTCATTATTTATTAAATTGTATTTAATTATGCCCAAAGTTCATAATAAATCAATGTCCACTCGATTAGCGAGTTCTGTCAAAAGTTAGGAAAGGAGTGGTTAGATTGGGGACAATTAAATCATACGAAGTGTAAATGGGAAAAATCCGATTTGTGTTTAGTAAAAAAAAAGTAAAACTAAAAATACAAAGTGAAGAAAAAAATTCGATACGGTCAACTTCAACGAGAATAAGAATGCGGTTTAAACCCTTAATTCAGTTTGTCAACTTTGTAATTTCACTTCTTTCGGTGTCACTAATAGTGATATTTCAAGCACTTACCTCCTTTGTCAATTAATAATTTTTGTTTTGTCCCTTCTGTGACCTACACTATAAACATCTTCTTAGAGGAAATAATAGACAAAGTGTTCATAATCTGTATTTAAGCTGGATCTAATGGAATTAGAATTTATTGTTACTCGTTATTATCATAAGTTATACTATTACTAATTTTTTAAATTAGAAAATTCGGCAACATCTGATAATTTACCTGTGATCACCTATCAAACAAACATTTAGCAAAACGTATAAACGCGGCGGGCAAGTGCAACATAAATCTCGGTGCTTCGTGTAGGATCGTTGGCACTTAAAGGCATTACCTCGAAGCCGCATGTTCCGCGCCATTTTTTACGGCAATTAGGAAGAAATGGACGGAATCACCCTTCTCTCCATAATCTACGATCCTGTATACAAATACTCCACCTGAAATCCGTACCACCTCAGATTCGTGGGCTGATGCCCTTAAACCAAGTCAGGAAACCGCCGCGACGCGTCCGCGCCCTTCATCTACTTGAAAAACAGTCCTCTTGAACTCCATTGTGCTCGAATCAGGGTGACTAATTTTTATATTGTACTATGAAATAAAATTAATCATCTATCTACATTACGTTATAATATAAATTATTTAAATTTTAATTCTGAAATCTGGTGAAATCTGTGATTCGTGATCTTCTTTTTAAAAATAAAGGGGAATCGAACAAAAAATATTTGACTTGCAACTGGATGCGTTATACGAGGAGACGAGCAAGAAAAGAATGAAAGTCCAGAGAACCTCCAAGTCACATAGCTATTATTGTCATCGAATGTGAGTCAAAGGTGAGGAACTAGATTCCAGGAGTTTCATTTAAAAATATACATCCATTAAGGAGTAAATAAACTAGGAAAAGTGTGATAATCGTCAGGGAAAAGACGACGCCTCGATTCGTTCGTGTGAAAAGTCGAAGCATAGGTGAACATTAAGGTGAGAATTGATGTGAATTCATAAATGAGCACCATAGCGCTATACACAATAGTTAATAGGTGTGACAGTGTGTGTGTTTGATAGCGTATGAGTTCTTAGCTGCTAAGAACTTGCACCATCAGAGAACCAGTTTTGTGTGTATGTGTGTGTGTGATGTGCCGATTGGTGTGTTATTACACAACGTCCCCGTCGAATCCTTCTTCGTCTGTGTGTATGTGTGTGTGTGTGACTTACTAAAGACGGGACGATTAGCGAATATACAGTAAAGGAGTACATAACCGGTGTGAATGTGTGCTGTGCGTGTGCGGTTGAAGGACACGTTCATGCAAAGGTCCCATCAGCAAGGTAAACTCTGCAGAGACTTTAAAAGCTGTGTTAAGACGTTAAGAATATCATCAAACATTGCTACTACAAAATAAACATTCAGAGGCACGTGACCCGCTACATTGAACATAAATAAAATTATAATAAAATATAAACGACATGGGGCGGGTTTGGTGTAGTGGTTACAGGTTCCGCTTCCTGCACGATCAATCGGAGGTTCGAATCCGCCTTAGTGCTGACCAAGCCTTTCATCCTTCCCAGGTCGATAAATTGGTGCCAGACTTGTCTGGGAGGATAAAAACACTGACTCGACACATCGGCTAGCCACCGCAAGTCGTTGTATGGGCCACGTTCGTAAACCTCAAACGATTCTGAATTGAAGTGAACGTGGGGGCGAATCCCAAACAGATTGATTAACACCAGAAACTTTATCCTTCATTCCTTATAAACGTCATAAAATGTAAACAATAAAATGAGCATATAAACACTTATTAAATATAAATAGTTAACAATATTATGAAAATAGAAAAGGAGAACGACTCAATTCTTCCAGCCCCAGATTAATTGAGTCTTGTTGTTATATTCTTCTAAAAAGGACGTAGTCTACAATTTTTAACTGTACTAGCGGCGATCCATGTCACACTGTCAGATGTAGCGCTCAACTGTCGCAAACGTTTTACGTGAAGCAATCTAAACTATCCACTCGAATAATCTTATTTCCTTGGATGCATTTACAGTCACAGAGTAAGTTAAAGTGCGTTTTTCTGGTGTTAATCAATCTGCTTGGGATGCGCGCCCACATTCACTTCACTTCACAATCGTTTGAGATTTACGAACGTGGCCCATACAATGACTTGCGGTGGCTAGCCGATGTGTCAAGACACTGTTTTTATCCTCCCAGACAATTCTGGCACCAATTTATCGACCTAGGAAGGATGAAAGGTTTGGTGAGCACTAGGACGGATTCGAACCTCCGATCGACTGTGCAGAAAGTGGAACCTCTTGCCGACTGCGCTACATCCGCCCTTATTCTTTGGTAATATCCCGACGGATTTAATACTTGAACAGTGTGTATGTGGTCAATTACGAAAAATCGTCGTCTGAGCAATGTCATGCTCGCATGTTTGTCAATCATATGAAATTTATTCAAAATTCAATTCAAAATCGAAATAAAACTTCAATCCTGTTTAGAATCACAGTTGTAAGGATAGGAGCTCGTATATGACAGAAAATGAATAGATTGGACTCTTACTATCAAATTGACCCTTTCTTACAGAACAACAGGATTTCCTCGTCTTGCACTGGTTAATACTCTTTCATTCCGCTATGAGACGAGTGTCTATTGTCTTGAAAAGAACACCAATTCCAACAATGCCTTTGTTGTCATATATTCCGAGCAACACCTCTTTTCCTGTATTATGGAAGGCGATCAGTGGACGTTTCCGTACCGCCTAGGCCCGAACAATGACGATCTGTTGCGCCTTCCTGGTCTGGATCATCAGATCTTCAGTAGTCGCTTCCAAAGCAAGCGCCAGTATATTGTATGTATAGATCATCACAGTCCTTTCGATCAGCCTAGAAGACTCATGAAGCGCAATCCATCCCGTATCCGGTAGAGCAGGGCCTTCTCCTCAGTTAGGAAACCCTTCTTCTTCATTAGCCAAGCGAAACATCTGTGGAAGCCTCCTGAGCAGCAGTATTAGCAGCGAGCGAGGTTACAGCTTCTTCGTTGGATCCATCTCAACCCAGTTCACGTGCACCTGCCAGTTATTTGATTTCACGCTGATTCCCGGATCTGGCTTAAGGAGCAAAGAAACACATAAATTAAGAAACTGAACTTAATCAGATTATTATGCCGCTAGTTTCACAACGGTTGTGACAACATTTGAAAAAAGAATATTTATTCCAAAAATCTCCATATGGAAAAGATGTTATTAGAATGAAAGCACATTTTGCAAGATGTTCAACATTCACGGAACTACAACTGTATTTATTTACAAAAAAAAAACAAGCAATCCGTGTTCTATGGAAATATCATCAGGTCAAAGGTTTTGTACATTTCCACTACGACCATCTCTGCATGAGGCGATGTAATACTTACTGTAAGTGCAAATTCGCAAGATGTGAAGTTTACCCCGTCTGCTAGTTCCTACTCAATATTAGTATAAGAATTTACTTTAAGTACTAGTATTACTATTTACTTAGTATTTATTTTGAGTGCTGGTAAAATATACTTTAAGAGTCTGCTTAAGGACTAGTTTCTCTAATGAAAATGAAACTTGCTGCCACTGCTGTACCACAACGTGTTCGAATAAAAGAGCAAAAAAAAATTGCTATGTCTAGCTCCTAGCAAAATTTCATCAAGATGGCTGGAATTGTTCGCCAGTACCAGAGTAAGCACCTAGAATAATCTAAAACAGCTTGTACGCATTCTATACAAAGGCGGCACCTGTGTTTGACAAAACCGAATCGATAGTTCAGTGAAGATTACTGTAAGATTATGTGCCAAAAAGGGGAGAAGAATGACTGCGGTTGTGCCGCTATCGGCAGGGAAAACACGAGTGCCGTCGACTACACGTTCTCTCGACAATATATACTAGCAAATCTACAATCTACTTAGACTACAATCGAACTCGAATGTCTCCAAGCAGGTGGTCGCTATGCGTTTTCGATCGGAGCAGGCCAAATAGAGCGATACGCGTAAAGCAAAGATAGCGGGCGCATTGCGCGTCGCGGTCACTAGAACATACTCGGCGCCGACTGTAAATATATATATATATATATATATATATATATATATATATATATATATATATATATATATGCAACGTAGAAGATGAGTCAAGCTTTGGAAACGGTAGTGCTATCAGTTCAGCTCCAAGTTCACCAAATTGCAGGAATGTCTTCCAATTTTCACCATAATCACAAGACCATCTTTGTTTCGGAGACCGACCCATGGGCGAGAAGCCTCGCGTACTCTCCATTGTGCGATTTCGGTGACACTGCAAAGGAAAATTGAAAGTGGCCTAACTCAGCGGGAAATGAGACGTTTTAGATCTTCAAAAACGTAGTGTTTTAGATATTCAAAAGTGAAGGAAGTTTAATCACACTTATCCGGATAATCGATGGAAAATTTTCAGATTTCGTTACTAAAACCTTCGAGTAATGGTGCTTAAGCTCATATTCAGGTAAATTTTCTGGGACAGAACAAGCGCTTGGGGAGTTCCTTCTGTGAAATGTTCACGACGATATAGGAAAAAATATGTTCCCTAAGGAATTCTCAACTTTCAACTTTGGTGGTAAAAAGACACACAATCGACTTTCTTTCCAACAATAATACATAAATATCGATTTTTTTCTATTGCTGTGGTGTGAACAATCATTTTTGAAGGAAATAAATCGAAAAAATAGAGCGAAAAACTGGAGAATCAATAGAAAATTAAGAAGTAATTTTAAAAAAATAAAATTCCTTCACAAAAATCACTATTCCACGACTACCCGATTCCTCCGAACTAGGGACTTAAAGTGTACCAAAGAGTATCGGGTGTATCAAAGGCTTACATGTCGAGGAGCAGATCTGGATTGAGAAAATCAGCCGAATCAAAACCCATCAAAATCGTCTCTTCCGCATGATCCTTGATTGCGTCGAAGAACATTTGAGAAATTTTCCGTTTTCCTTCAAACCATTGCTGAAATAAATTTTCACAACAACAACAAAAAATTAAAAGAAAAAATATAAGCTATACGTCTTTTGCATCATAATTCTTTGCTATGGTCTTTTCATTGGCATAGCCTGGCAAGAAAATAAGAGGGTGCCCAGTTACTGGATCAGTGAACAAAAAAGTAAATTTAGAGATTTATGGTTATTAAGGATATTTAAGTCTTTTTAGAAAGCACTTTCGTAGCACTATTATTTTTGTTTTTATTCATTGCACAGTTTTACGTCATTGTACTTTACAATTGCAATGGAGCTACATTTGTACAGTTGCTGTCGAATGCAATGTATCGGTCAGCGGGGAGACGTTTTCCGTAGAGAACATTGCTCCACTTCCACCAGTCGATAGGACGACATTCGATGAAGTGATAGTGAAAAAAAAAATTAACCGTAGATGAATAACAAACCCATATAATCCGATTGATTGCATGTGGGGTAATAGAAGGTCCAGCAACAAAAAGTGTATCGGCTTGAAGAAGCAGCAATTGCTCATCAGTGATTTCTGTCATTCCATGAATATTCATAGACGGCGCGTATTTCGCCTAAAAACGATATTCGCCAAAACTAAATACATATACATAATAAAAAAAACAAAATAAATTCACAGATTTATACAAATATTTTTGTTAGGTACAAATTAAATGCTTCTTTCAATCGTTCTAAAGTAACTTCATCGATTTTGATGCTATCAAAAGCGATATAAAACGACCGGCATGCATGGGTATGGGTCCGGAAAAACCTCTGGGTTTTTGGATAGCAAAATGCTTCTTGATACACTCAAAAAAAATCCAGGAATGTCACAAATTCGTGCTAATTTTCTCGCTACATCTTAGAGTTCGTTGATCCTCCGTGGAAAAAGGTTGTGCGCCACTCTGTTTTGTCCACTTTCATGAATATTATGATGCTGCGCTTCTGGTGTTGAAGTCTTTCATCGTCTTTCTATCGTCGAGCTGCTCAGATCAAGCTACAACAATAGAGAAACTCTCGAGAATAATCAAACACATCATCCAAAAGGAAGAAGAGCTGCCTTCGAGTTAAAGAAAAACCGATATTACTCGGATTAGCAAGATGGTGTGGAGATCAGCCCTCCAAGTCGACTGCAGCACATGAATCCGGGGTTTCCTGCGTCTGCCAGAGCCCCACTAAGCCGACCTGGTTAGGATTTCCTATTATTTTTCTGTGGTAATACTTCTCCTTTGCGGTCAACGGTATAAACATCGTGCAAAGTAGCTGATATAGCAGCACTTCTGCCAAATAAAATATACAAGGAAATGGTTCCCTGTTTTAGGGCAAACATGTCACTGTCATACCCGCTGTCATAATAAAACTCACAAATGGTGGACACTGCCCCTGGGTCAAACATAGAGTCTGATGACAAGTGAGGTAGCGAGATAGATTCGTGGTTGAGGGCTACCGGCAGTATGGGGTGGCCGACGGGCGAGACAGAGATTGTCTGTGCAAGTCCCAATGGCTACGAACTGCAAGTGGTGGTACACGTCCCAAGGGTACTTACGCGAGTTCGGCGGAGGGTGACTGCTGCAGGTGGGATCGACCCAGGTCACCCAACGTCGGGAGCAACGCATGGCCTTTGTGGTGAGCTTTCTGTTCACTCAATTCTAAAAAAAGTAAAGATTTCCAACTACTTTTTGGGGAAAGAGGAGAATTCATCTAACAAATGTACACGTTTTCTTCTTAGCATCTTTCTTTCCCATCGCAGCCCAGTTCGCTTTCATTTTAACTAGAAATTAGGATTCCTCTTGATTACTTGACCTTCCTCTCTGTCGATCCCCAATTCATCAGACCACACTCACTTGATCATAATGACGACCGGCCATTCCGTTATTGGACACCTTTTCCTTCATTCACAAGAATCAAAACTTACGGTTTAAAGAGAACGAGTAGCTGGACACAACAGAGATAAATTGAGAATAAATTTTAAAAATGTAAAAATGTAGGCTGTAGCACCACAAAATATAACATCAATATCAAGGCCTAACAAAAAAAGCAGACCTACCACTTCTGAATCGAAGAAGTCGTGGTCCACTACATAACCATCGTCTTCTAGTTGCGTATATTCGTTTATCACCAGGCTACAGCCTGGACATAAATGTTGCAGGAAAAATTTTACAAGTGGTGGATTCTTCGTCTCAATTCCAAAAGTGTTACAAGAGAATTTTCGTCCAATAGGTACAATCGCATGCATCCGTTTGATTTCTGCATCTGTTGGCGACTAAAATTTGGAAAACTTGTTCGGTCGCATTACAAAACGTAATGTAAGGATAAAAATGATACATAGGGTTATAATTATGAATTCGGAACGAAGTTTGATGCGAGTAAGAAGGAGGACTAACTAACCATTGTAATATGCAAACCCTCGGTTTTAATCCATTTCGTAAACTGTACAAAAACACGAAGAGCAGCTGAATATCTCGTTTCTTGTGAGTAATTTGCACCAACCTTGACGACTTTATGTTTATCCTCCATCACTTCCCTAAATCAAAGTAGTGGATGTATGGAAATTTTTAAAACTTTTTAATATAGCAGCAACATATCGACTTAATTATCGATTAATTCGACTTTATTTTTCCGCCTTTTAAATCTGTAAACTTTTACCTAGTCCTTCAATCCAGTTAATCAATTTTTGAATCCTTTAATTCTAACTAGTAGAATCCTACATCAAAAATATGACCAACGGCTAAAATGATCTCTTCTACGACGGTAAGTTTCGTCTAACAGAGCAAACTTTTAGTTTGGAAAAAAACAAGGAATAGCTGAGGCCCAGATCAAGCAAAGACAGCGGGTGGACACCTCTAATTCAAATTCAATTCAATTTAACAGATTTTCATCGCAGTAATGTGAGAATAGTGTGGTCGAGTGAGTTTCGCTAATATAAACGTCTGCGGAATCAAAGCGGTGCCAGTTCTGCGCCCATTTAAACACGCAACCATGATTCGAGGCTGTTGATCCACATTCGGAATTCTTGAATGACCTACCTTGCTCGGAGGGAATGATTAATATGGACGAAATAATAAGTGCAAAACATACCGCGCTACAAAACATCCTCCATCTTCCAAATCCAAGAACTGTAGGTCGAAGTGCGTTATAAAACAACTGAGGTATGGTGTTTTTATTCTCCGTGAGATTCTGATGGTGACGGCATCCTAAAAATTATTAAGATGGGTGTTCTACAAGCAATGCCGAAAAATTTCTGGTTGTTCCCGTTCTCTTGTTTTAGTCATATGTTGGGACTGCACTGTTGCAATAAAATCCAAGCGCGGTAGCCGACAGAACTGCCATCTTTCAAATTTGAACCAGGAGGCGAAGGCAGTATATTTTGCTAAAGACCGTGAGGGACATCAACTTGGCTGCGCGATAGACAAGGACTCCTCATCTAAGTACACTAAGCTCTGCAATGATGTAAGAGCTCGAATTCCCAACGATAGTCTCTCTTGGTAACTTTCAAGCTTTCCGCTTTCCTCCACGTAAAGTCATGAAAATTTTTTGCAGTCTGTCCAAAACGGCATGAAGTTAGGTGCAGTTGCGTAAGCGGCTGCGCTCTAAACGGTGCACCGGAGCACCGCGGTTAAAATCGAGGCAGAACCATCGTTAACTGCAGCGATGAGTGGTGCCACCAAGGGTCCCCTTTTGCTACTAATCGATACGCACCGAGCTTAATGTCGTTTTGATCCGACCATACCAACCGATTTTTTAAGCTAACTATTATTTCATCTTTTTTTTTTTCCAAAAATCGGCTAACGAAGAATGAGCGATGTGCTGAATGGTATACATGGGTCAAAATGACATGAAGCACGGCGTGGTTGCGTACGCAGTTGCGGTCGAAATGCGGTCGAAGCGGCGCGGTGGACATAGCGGTGGGAATCGAGATGGGACCAGCGTGAACTGCAGCAATGAACGGTGGTAGCAGGCGACAATCTGGTTTCGCTTAACTTGCACAAAAACGAAAATTAAAGGGGAGAGGTTGGATTTCAGCGGTTGAAGTCATACGTTCTTTAAAAAAGAATAAAAACCTTTGAAAAAAAATTCTTTCAAAAACCGTTCCTAGAAGCATTGCACAAGAACTGCTCACCTTTCTATGCCCAGTTAAGGTGTTATCGTCCAGATTCATGGACATTGCCTCAACTTTCATGCTGGTGACAAGAGATAGACACTCCCTGCTTAGGAACATGAACCGTCTTAGCGTTGGTAACGAGAGATACTGTAGAATCTCAAATTTCAACTCCAATGGCAATTTGTTCCAAGGGTGACAGCGACATTCCGAATGATTCGAGTTCAGCTCGTCTTCACCAGATGTATCTTCGCTCTCCATGGACCTTAATAGTAAGGTGATGCAACATAACAGTCCAACATAACACTAGAATAATCATAGACAGAGTAGCTACGGTGAGTTCGATCAGTAGCAGATTTCCCTTCGCACCATTTCTTTACAGGAACCCAGTTGTCAGCCCTTCTTTTTCTACCGCATCTAGTACGTTGACAACCGCGTCGTGACACACGGGTGAATCATACATGTTCGATAACAAAGGGATCTATGAATCATCTTTTCGCTTTTTTTCATGGAAATGCAATGTGTCACTCAATTTCCTTCCACTAATAACACCAAATAGATATGTACTCGTGGTACGATACCACATGTGAGCAAGAAAACGCATTTGTTATCAATATTTGTCGAGGTTACACTGATTCGCGACGAAAAAGAAACTGTTTCTTCGCTTTATTTTCCACCGTACTCTACGTAGCAAAATATAAAGTCCCATAATAGGTCCTCCTTTTTCAAATATATTCCTTGGGGCCGCAACACATCTCAGTTAGAGGGAATGTCTCCCCTCACTTTTTTTTCTAGTTATATCAAACTCAAAGAAGGATATGAAGGACCTGGACAAACGAGCATCTATCTGGTATCCAGGATTCTCACTTTCATTTTAAGCGAAAATAAAACAAGGGTTTTCTTATATCCTATATCACGTATTTATAGTCGGGTGAAAACGAGCTGAAGCTTGGTGTAGTTGCGTAAGCGATTGCGCTCGAAGCGGTGCGGTGGAGCGTAGCGGTTATGAACCAGTAGGGAGCATTCGCAGCACTCACTGCATTTCGCGATACTCCCGATCTCAAACGCTGGTTCTACCGCCCAGCTTCGAGCGCCAGCCACTCATACAACTACACTGGGGTTCATGAGGTTTTGACCCAATTACACAGTTACTTACCTACATGACAGTCCCTAAGCGACATAAAACTCTTGAAAGAAATGAAGAATAAAGTTCTTGAAATAAAGTGACATTCTGGAAGACGAACAACCACTTAAGAGAGCGACATGCTCAGTTTGCGAATAAGCAAAAAAGGAAACGAACTCTTCCTCTGTTGAATTCCCAATGTGTTCGATGTGTTAATTGAATTCAAATGAGGCGCACGTATGCAGCGCATGGCTTCTACTTTATTGTTATACACTTAATTTCAAGTCTTTCGTTGTTATAAAGCGACTTCGCTCGAGTTTGTTATCCTGCAATCAATTACCTGTGATCTTAATCCTGATGTAGCCCTCAATAGCCATACATAATGAGTGAACACATAGAGAAAAGAGAGATCCATTCTGCGACAAGAAAAATAGCACCGAATGACTGTAGTTAGCGAAACAGCCTTACGTCATTTTGCACCATCTGACACTCATTTTTCTTCCTCCTCTAATGCCAGAACTGGTGACCATCCCTTTAGAACTCTTCCTGAGCATGCACAGATACTTGCACCTTTGCTAATTCTACTAGCAAAGACCACTTCACTTAGCAGAAAAGGATGCGAAAATGTCATATATAATAGTTCTAATTTATAGCTCTTTTTCTATCAAAGCTGATAACCCACACTTGAAGCTGAGTACTCTACTTATTCTCAACATCTAAAGAAGTCACACATACTAAAAAGTATCTTTTTGCGTCACAAGACGAAAGAAAAGAATGGAAACCAAGCGACGGACCGTAAAATTTAGTAGCTCTAACGGCACAACCAGTAGGAGTACGAAAAATCATGTGAAAACATTCATTTCTGAAATATACAAATTACAAACAATGATACATAACACAATAAAAACTACCACCACACAGTTACCCGTATTAAAAGATATTACGTCAATTCTAGCACACTTAAGTATATTCCAATACGAACTGATGAGGAAAAAAATGTTGACAGTGAAGTCGGCCTCCGAAAGTGGATATGAGGCGAATCGATATTTCAAAACCAGATCAACCGAATGAGACTTTCGTAGTCGGCACTTACAACGACTATAAGTATGAAATACTAAAGACCCTTAAAACACCATGATTTCGGGGAAAAGACAACAATACCAAGACGAACAGAATCCAGATGGGCACAAATGGAAAAAATTTAAACAATAGTTAAACGTGGATATTGGCATCTATTAGTGAAGGATTTCTGTTTGCAACAGTATGAAGTATTTAATGAAATAATGAGGAACTGTAACAAATAACAACACAAATATTGGTTTCATTATGAAACAATTTCACGGAGGGAACAGTTCGACATTAACACCTGCTTCAGCTCTTCATCAACACAGGACAGAATGGAGACAATCTGGCGCACCTACAAAACTCTATTTATTCATGAACTCTATTTATGAAATTAAATACTGACTATGAAGTGAGTGAGCATTAGTACTAAAGAGCGTTATATGGATAATGACGTTTAATTTTTTTCGCTTTCAGTACAGTTATGTTCCACAGTAAACTTCACCCATTGCTTTCCTAAAGTAAAAGGATGGTAAAACAAAAAGTTTCGTAAAAGAATTATGGGACGTAGAAACGTGCAACTGCTGAAAATAAAAGTGCTAATAATTGGTAGTATTACAACGAAACGGTAATTCTCACTGGGAAAAATAATTTAGAAAAAAAAGAAAGAAAAAACTGTCCTGTATGCAACTCCACCTCTTCAGAACACCCACAAAAAACAGGACTCACCAACTGATGGCGTTTTTCACTAGCCTCCTCTAATTCAATTATCCGTTGTCGAACTCTCAATACCAAATCCACTATTTCAACGTGATGTTTGGTTGCCAAAACTTTTGAACCTAAAAAAAATACACTATCTTGCAATACAACCTATACAATGTACGCCGAAAGTCTCATCCTTGCATAAATATAAATTACCAAGGTCTGCTGAACATAATGCCTCCACGTACTGCGCCTTGAGTTGCGCGCTTACATCTCGACTACGATTCGCCAACCATCCAGCGAAATTCGCACTGCCAACAAAACGGCGGTACAACCCTAAACGTGGAGATTCATTCGCAGCAGGAGATAAAGAAGTGGATTTGCAAGTAAACAGAAAGATGAAAATTTGAAAAATAAGCATCTAAAACATGATTTTGTAGCAAGTAAAACACTTCTTCCTTACCTGGCCAGTCTCCTTTCACTCCACAAGTTAACGATGGGCCAGAACCATCAATTGTTAATAAGAAATCATCAATAGAAAATGGTCGCGCACTAGGTATAGCCTAAAACAGGCAGCAACGTAAGGAAAAGATGACAACTCTATTGCTCTCTAACAAACTGTCAAGCAGAAGCTCTTTTGTACATATGTTATATTCATGGAAGAGAAAGATGTGGTTGTGGCTCACCTTGAAAGGCGACATTTCTTTCCGAAGCGGCATAAGAGATGACAAATACCGTTCCAACGGAATCATGAAACTTTGCGTCAACTCGAGAAAATGTCTTCGTAATATGTTGCATTGAACCTAAACTATACAATAATTTCCACATTCAAACACAAGGCAGATAGAGAAAAAACTACCAAATAAGACAAACCTCTGAAGGTCGATCACCCTTCAGCAACTTCTTAGCGACGCTTTTATCCTTATTCAAATAAGCTTTGTATTGAGTGTATATGCCAGGCTTCGTATCAAGAGTTCGGCCATCCCAGTTCTTCCTGAACGTCACCAGTTTTAGAGTAGGTTTCAGATTTACACCAACACAGGATACCAACCTTGTCTTTTCTTGACGTTCCGGTGTTTCGGTGCCTTCAACTTTATCGCCAACCTTTAGAATATGCGGCCAATGGTCGAGCGCTTTGATAAAGAATGGATTCGTCACACCTAATATTACTCGTGGCCTGCAAATACTTTTTAATGTCATATAAAAAGAAAATCCTTAGAAGGGAAAGCTCCTAAAACCTCCAAAGATTCAAGAAAACGCGAACTTGATTAACTATTAGAATAGGGGGAAAGGTAAGACGAGAGAAAAACAAAAGATAAGCTGAGATTAAGGGTAGTAGGAAGTAGTATCAAATGAATAACATTATCTGAGCTTCAATTCAACTGTTTTTTTTTTAGTTCATTACGTGAAAAATACTGGACACGTCTACTATATAGTTGAAAGTAGTTCTTCGACAACGATTAAAAGCAATCTAATTGGATATTCAACCAAAAGACGTAACGCAAACAAGGAAACAAAGAGGAGAACAAGGAAACGAAAGGGACAAATGTAATGAACCACTAACGGTGTTCGACTTCTGGAAGAGTATTCCTTGAATTCGGAGTCATGAATGGTAAAAAAAGGGCGGTAATCGTTATGATATCGTAGTGGCGCAATGAGTGAGACCAAAGCCTAAATACAATTACTTGAGCGAATAAATTTAATTAGATTCCTGTGACTGAGCAGGAGATAAAATCAACTAAATCTATAGAAAAATAAATTCACCTGCACAATTGACGAACAACGCTGAGGTGTGTTGGCCATTACGAGTAGTGGCTGAATGAAAAAAACGAAGATAAGGATCTCTTAATTTAAAAGAATCTAACGTAAACAACATGAAAGTCAACTTACCTCACCGATCAGAACCAATTCCCATAGCAATTGTAGCTGGTTGATAACAGTATGCAGAGCTTTGTACATATCGACCTGATGGACGGACGATATTAACACTGTATCCATGTTGCTACCATTGATGTCCTGTATTTCCATACGATTTATCAAGGATTAAAACAAATGAAAACACCAGTGATAACCAACTTTTAAAGGAGGCATCATGCGAAAGTCTATGGGTAAGTCAGCTTGACAGGGGATTCGAATCCGTAAAAGGGAGCCCAGCAACGGTAATGAAAGCGGTTCTCCAGCGCATGGCGACGGCCACTGGTCCATGTCATGACATGCTAAAGAGGAAGTTGACACCACGCAGAAATCGTACATTGAATCAATTGCTGGTAAGGATGTGAAAAGAAAAAATAGCTACTTAAAAAAGGAAATAAGTGCTATTCAAACTCCATTTGCTACTTTGAGATGAGAAAGAAATCATTGGATTTGAAAGGTTTTCTTTTTTTACCAGAAGAAAAAAGTTTAGAAGAGACAGGGAAAGATGTAGTTGGGGCGCCTTTATTTCCTGAATAACTCACTCTTTTCTTCTAGTAACTTTAGTTCACATTTCATAGATTCCCTAAGACTAATGCTTAGACCTTAGGGCCCCGATTTTTCTTTATGTCATAGTTTGATGTCAATATTGGTCTGAACATCAGCATAAATTCTCTAAACTTATCGGCACTAAGCTTTAGAGAGAAAAAAAAAACATCCTGACATCTTAGTATGATCTGCTCTAGTGTTCTACTCCACAAACTGCTCAAAAAATACTTGACAGCTAGGAGTAATTAAGAAATGAAACATTAGATGAAAGAATAAAAATAATGACTGGCGAATAAGTAATAGTGAATAAGTTACATCACGAAATCAAAGAAATTATTATCTCATAGAGTTTATGTGCAAAAAGAGAACCAACCTGCTTCAATGGCAGGCTCGCCATTCTCAAAAAACTGCAGTGCTATCCGTTCGATGACTACAGAGAAGAGATTGAAGAATGGAAGTATGGTGATTAACACTAAGCTCTAGAAAGTAAAGCATAATTTAAAAAATACTCACAGGTGATACACCAAAACTCACCTTCTGGTAATAACCTCGTTGGATCGACGAGTCTTTTTGCTGACGGAAATGGACAAAACCATACAGGTAACTGGGATCAAATGATGCGGAATGGGAAGAACGTTCTAATAGAGTTCGTTGCGAGGAAGTTATTTCCGTTATGCTCCTGACAATTACAGAATACAGTGCAATAACATTTCACATAATTTTAAAGATGAAATGAGTATACCTTCGTATCCGAAAATGAAAGTTTGTGTCTTTAGTGTTACCGCTATTTGAGTCAGGAAATGCCAGATAGCAGATATTTGTCTTCTCTTGAGTACTCAGTACAGCATCCCCAGGATAGATAACCTAAATTTTTAAATTATTTCAAAATAAACAATCACACAATAACAGCAAAACACAAGGAATTTTGTCAAGAAGGAACCCAGGCAAATTTTGTCGTCGTTAATACGAAAAAGTAAACAATACTAATAAGTTGATTCCAGTGATCCGCACAAAATCAGTTTAATCAATAAAACACTAGAGCAGTGCTCAGTAAGAAAAAATAACTTGCAATTCTTATCAGAAATGTAAATAACACTACTTCACACAGTCGAAATGAACATACAATTTGAAAAAAATATATATATTGCCCATGTTCGACTGTCCTTGAATTTTGACATGGTGAATATGTAGCTTTTTATCGATTTGACTGAGCTGAGTCCAAGATTGGTATTTATATTTATTGATAGCTAATGTTTCGGCGAATCGAATGATTTCCGTTTAAAAAAAGTAGCATGGAAATCAGGAATTGAAATAAAGGTAAAGCAAACGATCTACAATACCTCAAGAGCTTGTCCCAATTCCAAATCGAAGGTGACAACGCAAATGGAGTGTACCCAATCGTTAAATCGTTCCCATGGCGGCCAGTCATTCCCTGACATCGTCAGGTCACTGCAACCCCGTCCTGAAAAATAACTATCGTATACCACAAACACGGGTTTTAAAACGATTGGAACGCGCTAGAAGCAGGGCGAAGTTTAAGACACATGAAGGGTAAACAATGTAACGTCACGAAGAGATATTTGAGACATGTACAGCAAAAAACGAGACAAATCCCAAGCCAATAGAATCTGAATTTGTGCTCATATAATACATAGAAATGTTCGAGTACTACATGGAGACTAATACGAAAGAAAACGACGAGTGCATACGAGAAACGAGCGATAACAATAAACAATTTGCTTTGGAGGATAGTGACGAATGAGAAACGGAAATAAACATGAGGATAGTGTAATACTCTGACGCAACAAACGAGTAACGGCAAGAAGAGATATAAGTCTACAGCGAAGTTACAAGTTAATCAAATCAATCAAATTTCTCCACCAACGTCTTTTTTCATCAAGAAATGAATTCATCACTAGTTGTGCGAGATAAATTCGTTTTGCACTAATATAGTAATGAAAAGTTGTTCCATGCGCGACACAGACGTTAAACATGTTTTTCCACACATCAGTACGGAATCAGCATGGAAGGAATACATAATTGTGTGTGTTCCTTCCATACTGATTCCGTACTTATGTGTAATTCTAATTAATAATTCTTGTGTTAATGAAAAACGATTGCGTAGACACATTATTCTCCACATTATTAAAGTATTCTCCTATTGTTTCTATTCCATTGTTTAACTGACAAATAATAAAGGGAGAAAAAAAAACTGATCAAAAACAAATACGTCAGATATAGTTGTTGCTATAATTCACTACTTGTAGTATAATATTGAAATCCGTACTTTTTACTTTCCCAGTATTATGGAAGAACAGTCGAATGTGTTCGAAAGTGACTATGAAGTCGACCATCGACTAGAGTAGGACAGAGAGAAAACAAAGTATGTGTCAGGGAGAGAAAAAACGTAAAACAGACCACATACATTCCGCCCACCTTGATTGAAAACGTTCAATGCTGGCTATATGTCTGCACTTTCACAGATTTATTGTGCAAATTCCCATAAACTTTAAGAAAAAATGGAAGTGAAACTGTAGGCTCACGTATTCTGCAGAGCTCCGTGGGAAAACGATAAAGAACTCTTCCGAATCGTTTTCTTCGTCGCTAAATAAGGAGGTCAGTCGTAACCGAAGAGGTCATCGTCAAAATAAGTTATGCTATTGAATGTGAATAGACTTGTGATGGGATATTAGAATATCTCCGGTCTAACGAAAAATCACGATGCTCTAAAGGGCTTTTTCGTCACGACAGGGAAATCCCAATATCCCATCTGGATGGATAATCTCGGTAATATATCACATTCCTCCGTTGCGAACTGGAAATAAAACATCTAAAATTAATTCCCAAAGGAACATCTGTGACGTTTTTTCTGTTTCCGGAAACTACTTCACTTTTCGTTTGCAAATAGAAAAGATTGGTCAAGTTGCAAGTCATTAAGTTTATATGTTATTACAACTGCATCATCAAACCACATGATAGTCACATGACGCCTCAAATGAATATCCTTATGTATTTTTTTTTTGAGAATTACTTTGAATTTATTCGTATGAGAATGACGAGGGAGGACGATGTCTAATGCAAAAATCCCCATACTCATATAAGTGTGGAGGCCTTTACGCCAGACAGAAGTAATTCGATGTCGTTAACAATTCTCTGGTTACATCCGCTGAGTCGCCTGGGATGGCGTGTGAAATGAAGGATGACACAGAATTAGCATGTAGGAAAAAAAACCGGAAGAAAAAAGTTCAGACGCATTCCAGACAAATTAGGAATGCGGATGGAGTGCGGAGAAGCGCAGCGAAGCTGACGGGCTGAGACTTAAGGAGGATGGGATGTTCTGATGTAGCAGTTCGGCAAATTTAGTTATTTTAATTAATCATAGAAGAGAGATTCTAAGTCTACATTGTTGAGCAGAAGCAAAAATAGGTAGAAACGATGCAATGGTAGTTGGAGTTGGATAATACAATTCTGTCGATTTTTTTTTAAAGGAAATTATTGATCCGTTTGGAACCATCTCTGCAGATATTTCACAAGCTGAGGATGAATAAGGAATCCACTTAGCATATAAATCAAATAGATGCATCTTTTTCAAATAAAAAAGAACGCAGTCAGTCAAAACTGCTTCGCCCGGCTATCCAAAGCATTTGTTTAATTAATTTAAGTTCAGATTTTAATTTTACAACAAGTTAGTGCTTTATTCGTATTCCAAATTATCCAGGAGTGGTCCCCCGAACTCAAAATCGGGTTCCGGGTACTACACCTCCGTACCTTACCCCCGCACGGAGAAACCACTATAACCATTTGCGTTGCGGTAATATGAGCTCAGTAATGGGAAGAGATTGATTCTGGCTTAAGTGTTAAGCGTAATGAAACTACGTAGAAACTATTCAACAGCTCATAACTAAAATTAAATGTAATCTATATTATATACTTTATTACAATCACGCCAAAACGAAAAAATATCGATCAATGACTAGCAATAAACCTAAGTTGCGGTGATGCATTTGCTATTTTGTTGCGTCCGAAAGTACTGAAACCTGTCTCGCTCGACTCTCTGGAATAGTCACGGGAACAGGAAAGTTTTAAAAGTGATTCGAAAAAAAAAACACTGCATCATTTCGTGGAGAAAAACTTCTAACTGAATTTTAAGCGAAAAAAAAAACTAAGTGCAAAACTTTATGTACTCAAAGTGCATGTATCCATATGCATGATGTGACGCTGATATCAACGCACGGAGAAGTTCCCTCGCCTCGGAAAAATTCACTCAAGGACGAACTAACCTAAATACTCAAATTCAATTTTTACCCGACGGAAACGATTAAAAAAGTGGTTCTGTTCATCAACAACTAACAACATTCGCTGAATCGTGGATCGCAGGAGGAAAACGAAATCGAAAACTACTTACATGGACCGCAATCGCTGAACCTCTCACACGCACCCGAACGAGGTCTGCTATTGATCGACGACACATTCATGCGTACCAACGTCATTATGTGGAAATTAAAATAAGGAAATTAAACAAAAATGCAAGATAGATATCAGAAAGTATTTTAATTGGAAATAACTCGCGAAAAAAAAAAAACTGAAGTAATCACGATACCATATAAATGGAATTCCCTCTAATCGGTTTCTTTCGATGAAATTCAGTTTACGGACGATAGACGGGTGGAAAGGAGTGGCGGTCAAAAAGAATATTGACAAAATTGAGAAAGCCTCCACTAGGTCTTGTTTGCAGTGAAATCTAGTCGATACGAAAAGCATAAACAAATAAACAGGCCACTACCTCCTTTCTTCCCGATTTTTTCTTTTTTGGCTCATTAAAATTATGTTCATCACAATAAGAACATATGAGAGGAGTAATATCTGCTAATGCCTTGAAAAAATATCAAGCAGAGCTACCACTGAGCTCATTTGAGCAATTATGAGTTACGACCTGGATCATTCTCAAGATCTTTTCCCATTATAACTCATAATTCTCTGTCGTTTATAACTTTTTTCTAGCTAACTCCAATTTCTTCCCGCTCTCTCTCTCTTGCCTTCCTTTCTCTTTGCTTGCGGTAATAATGATGGAATATGTGGCGAAGTGAATGGGACATTCAGAAATAGCAAATAGACCGGAATGAAAATCCGATAAGAAAAAAAAAGTCGAGAAAACACTGTTCTAAGCAAAACTAGAACATGAAAAATGAAAAATAAAGTGGCCGTAAAAGGAATAGATCTAAAAAGACATTTGTTCCATTGATTTACAATGGCTTATCAAACAAAAAAAAAGAAGAGAAAAATGAAATTGCAGAACACATCTACCTCTTTCGATGATTGTTTGCTTTGCATGTGCTCTTCGCTCGATCAAAAACATTTAGAATAGATTCTTTTCTGGAGGAATTCATACAGTACTAAACTGCTATTCATCTGGTGAGAGTTTTTGAGATCTAATGGTAATATAATGTAGCGGACTGATGACAGCGGAATTCCACAATAAGAACAACATCGGAAAATTCCACCTGTGCTTAGTTCCACGAACGCGTCGCGGTTCCGAGGCTAGAGCACCTAATTGGTTGCAGAAGAAGTTAATAGCCAGGAAATGAATGATATGACTTCAACAGCTGCGCTCATTTGTCCCGCAGCGCAGAAAGCAAATGGGACCTACTTCGGAATGTACCCCAAAGCTGGAGAAATCATTTTCGTTATGCAGAAAATGCTGATAAAAGTTACCTGCCGTTACAGTAAAATAGTGGAAATCGTCAAAAGTCATTTTACGGTCGTCCACAGCCAGAAAACACTTTCATTCCAAAATAGACGGAGTCGTTAGTGCTACAAAATTAATTGTACGCCTTCAACAGCTGTGTTCTTCACTTCCAAAGCGACCTATGGTTTGTTATCTGCACTGTAACAACTATGTGATAACAACACATTCCTTTTTCTTCAAGAAAGCTTCTGTGATAGCAGTAACATGACAATGAAATGACGCAAAGGAAAAAGATAGGCCTGCTATCCGGAAGGAATTTGCAAACTCTCACATTATCATTACACGAAACAAATCTTCTACTCACATACATAATTCCTTGTTTTCTTCGTTGAAGTGAAACATATATGAAGGATCTTTCTGGAGAAAAATCAGATGGAGTTTCAAAATTGGTAGAACTGTTTTTTGTTAACTGATTATATAAAAAAGAATAACGCTTCTCATCAGCTGAAAGTGGACGTACTAATATCATAATTGAAATATGGATATAAAAACGATTCAAACGTAAGAAGATAGCGGAAAAAGAGTGAGATCACCAAAAAAAGAGAGAGAAAGAAAAGAGGATTAGAAGCGGAAAAGTGCAACAAAAATGAATATAGCAGGACGCGGTAGCAAGACAAAAAACGGAAGACATGCACACAAAAAGTCGTTCGAAAAGAAAAACCGAAAAAAAAACCGGAAAAAAATAAACTAAAGAAATGGAAGGCAGCAACTTCCTTCTACAATGTTTTGAAGGTGATATTATAATAATGACCGGAACGGTGATTATGAACAGCTCAGAAGAAAATCAAACAAGCAAACAAGAAAAAAAAAAAGAAATGTAATGAAGAAAAAGAAAAGCAAACGTCTCTAAGCGTCGATGTCTGCTAATCTCTGGAAAATTGATTGTGGTGAGTGAGTGAGTGGCGCATTTAATGGACAGCACATATCACTTCCACTTAACAATGAAACAGTGTGTTGATAAGGGAACGTTGCCGGGATGCGGCCAACGTCAGATGCATGTAACACTACGGGACTGTTTCCCTCGATTTCTTTTTTTTTTTCGAAAGTATTCCTAGAAAGGAAAGCCGGTTTCTCATCACGATACATGTTCATGTCGAACGATTCGGCTGACATGCTATTTGCATCGATGCAGAATAACAATCGTTTTTTTGTTCAGCCTTTCCCACTTTAAACAATTTTAAAACTTGTCGTAATTGCCTTCATTTTCTTTTTTTTATTTTAACAGCCACGACATCTGTGCAGAAATGAAGAGTGAAAATTCCTCGGAGCGAATTGCTATGAAAATGTTCTCGACTAGCAAACTCGGAGAACAATTAGGCGCCGGAACCTAGCACCTTGCGCGTACAACGACCATGCAAGTACGATTTGAGTAACACACAATGCAGAAACTGCGCACCTAGCGGAGAGAGTGCAAATGAATTCCCGCGGGCGCGTCGCGGTTGCCCGCACGAACATAAATCCCGTCGACCATAGGCGGTTGGAACTATGTTTCTTTTTCAAAAGAATATTTTATTCCCCATATCTTAGTACTCCATCGCATCTTTTTTACGAATTTACGATCTCTTCCAGTGAAAGAGGAACACAAACGAGTCAAAAAGTCAGGATTAACGATGCGTTCACATTTTACATGCTCCTTCCTATGCGAAACGTTTAGTGTTTACGAACTCAACCAGATTGATTGTACTTTAAATACACTCAGCCAACCTGTTAACTCTTTTTTATACTGCAGCGGAGCTGATTTCCCGCAATGAATAGATTGTTTCGAAGTTAGTTGCGAAGGTAACTGCAGAAACAATTTCAGGTTTATTACAATGGGATGACTTGGAAATTGAATGCATTATTCAGACCCACACAGGAGTTTACTAGGAAGTTTTTTCCTCTTATGAATCACACAAAAGCGGATTGCTCAAATTGATAAAAAAAAATTTAGTGGATAGGACTGACAAAAAAAAAAGAAGAAGACTGTAGTTTTCAAACATACCTAATCGTTGAAAAGTATGATTTTTATACTATTCAAAATTTACTTTCTTAACAATGCAGTCTTTTTGAAGAAAACAAATAGAGATCTGAACAAAAGCAGTAAGCCGAATTTCTTTTTAAAACTAACCGGTTTAGATGTCTAAAAGAAGCCAAAGATAGCTGAAAGGGTTGGGTGGAAAAAAAAACTATAATATAGTATATAATATACAATAAGACTACCATATATAACGTATAATAAAAAGAATAATAAAAAGATCCATAAAAGTTGAACGTGTAATACCCCGTGCGAATGAAAAGAGCAGGACAGCAGGACAGGAACAGCTGCGTAGGCGAAACGCATGTAGCAGACACTCGGGAATTCCTCCATGTCATGTTGGGCACCGTTTCAATAACGATTTAGTTTCCAACACGGTTTCTGGCAAAACAGTGGCTGTGAACATTCACACGCCGGAACTTCCGATTAGTTAAAGGCATCACTCCACGAATCTGAGGTGGTACGGATTTCAGGTGGTGTATTCGTATACGGGATGGGAGACTATGGAGAGGGGGTGATTCCGTCCATTTCTTCCTAATTGCCAAAAAAAAAAACGGCCCGAAAGATACGGCTTTAGGCGTTTTGGCGCACTATTTTCTACAACGAGTTCGATTGTTTTTTTTTCGTTTTTTTTTTTACGACAATTACGAAGAAATGGACCGAATCACCCTCTTCCCCACAATCTACGACCCATACAGGCATAATCCACCTAAAACCCGCACCACCCCAGATTCGTGGGGTGATGCCTTTAAGGTGGAACGTGATTAAACTGCAAGGTGACTTAATCTTATTTATTTAAAAACACAAGTAGGCAAAGATGTGGCAACCGGAACCGGTGCTCGGGCCCCCTTCACGTTCAGACGGTTGGCGAAGGGATTTTCATCACCTGAGCTGCACACTCATAAGCTAGACCAATTCACTTGAGGTGGGCCCGGCTTCTCCCTATCGCATTTTCGGTCGTAAAGAGGTTTTCTGTCCTTTTCACTGTTTTCTCCAAGAAACAACACCATAAAAAGGACACCACAAAAAACATAACTATCGCACCTGTGCACGTAGATGTGCCATTAAACAGAAATAAGAAGGAATAAAGCTCACTAAAATTTCGCTCAAGTTTTAAAAAACAAGTAAATTGAGGTCGAACGTCGAACAATTTCATATCCTTTGGTGTTGCCAGAAAAAAAGAAGAAAAGAAATTTCTTTGCATTAGATCTTAGTTTCATCGAGAAGCTAAACGAGGAGGAACTCCGCACTTGCTGCTAAAAATATGGTGTACTTAGGTGAGCCGAAAATAAATTGTACATTTTTTTTATTAGGAACTGCTAAGCAATCAAAGGATAACTTTTTTGTTATCGTTTCTTTTTTGTTTTCATTCTTCTTTTTGTAACATGCGTTATCTGAAAAATCACTGCATCATTCCAGAGATGCATCGATATTTCTTTCTGCTTTGTTATTGTTGTTATTATCGAACACTTTTATCTTCTAAGAGCCAACGATAAAGAAATTCCAATAAGATACCAACTTTGTATAGATCTTTGATGAAGTTTTGATGAAAACTGAAGAATTTCCTATTGTGTTTGACTTCCTCTAATACCCCTCACCTCTCTCTCTCTCTCCCTCTGGACCTCATCAGGCTAATGCTATAAAACTGCGAAAAAGCACAACAAAACTGCTTTTCTTTGCTTCCACGAGTGCAAAGACGTATTTTATCGAATAATTTCATCTATAATCCACATCGTGCGGTTTCGATTAGTCTAAGAGTATAGAGGATTGCTTTCATTGGAGAAAATGAAATCCCGGTTGCATTTGAGGCTTCCTGGTTACTGGATTTGTAATATGAGTTTCCTGTTTTCATCGTAATTGCAAACAAAGTCCTTAATCCTACCTGTTGTTTAGTACGAGCAACCAATTTCCAACCGAAATTTCCCTCGAACTGCTTTCCCTGGTTTTAATCCCTTGGTTCTAATTAACAGAAATAACAAACACGAGAGCAAAAGCGGAGAAGGAATAATAGATATCGATTGAAATCTGTACAAAATCGTAACGATAGAACAATAACAGCGCAATTGCGGTTAGAAGAAGATGAACATTGAACTCTTATTATGGCTGTCGTCTCCTCGATTCGACTATATGGTAGGTCCAGAAAAAGCGATGAGTTCTCTCAATGTTTCTGCTGCCAGACAGAGACGGAACAAGCAAAAAAAAGGAGTTGCACAGAAACATCCACACGCAAGCGAGCAAAAAACACACTGAAATGAACCCCATTGGTCGTTAGAGCGAGATTTGAATTGTCTCGACTTGAAGGGAATTGAACAACGAAAGGAAAGAAGAAGCGAAAAAAAATCAATAGGTGGAGAGGGAAATGGGAACAAATTAGACTGTGCACTTTTCATTGAACAAAACTTGTTTTGTATAGTTTCTACCGTAATAGGATGGACAACATATGATAGTGTATGTAATAAAAGTGCATGGCTCAGACAACTTTAACTCAGATTTAAATAAATAATAAATCTAAATCATAACTAAATCACAAGTTTACTACAGAATTCCCCTTACTTACTCCGTAATCACTTAAGGGAATCGTGGTTGTCAACTACAAGCTATCGAGCATCCAGATCAGTTCAATTATTTAATTAATTTATTATTATTATTAATAATAGTTAATAGCTAGTCGATAAATAGAGAATGAAAGGATAAAGTGTCTTGCGTTAATCAATCCGCTTGGGATGCGCCACCGCGTTCACGTCACTCCAAAATCGTTTGAGGTTAACGAACGTGTAACTGGGATACACAGTGACTTGGGTGGGCTAGCCGATGTGTCTAGTAAGTGTTTTTATCCTCCCAGACAACTGTGGTACCAATTTATCGACCACGGAGAGATGAAAGGCTTAGTTGGCACTAGGGCGGAGTCAATGCATATGCATAATAAATAAAATTAATTAAATAAATAATAAATCTAAATCACAACTAAATCACAAGTTTACTACAAACCTCCCCTTACTCCGTAATCACTTTAGGGAATCGTGATTGTGACGTAAAATATGTAAAAAAAAAAACTTCAAACACATTCGTCACATCTTAATTGTTTCCTATCCACCATCACAAAATAATGAGTTCGCGAACGACGAAAAAAAAAAACATATGCATTGGAAGATTACATAAAAGTGACCGCACATCACTAAAAACACATTTCGTACGGGCTAAACATCAATTCGCAACACACATTCGTCAAATAATTTCAAAAAAGTGCAACCGTTTGGTAGAAACTCATTCCTTTCTTTTTTCCCTTGTTTTTCCACTTTCTACGAAATTTGAGAGGAGTGCCAGGAATTGACGCACTCGTGCTAACTTCGAAAACTACTATAAAACAACAATAATGTACAAGCAAACATGGGAACTCTGTCGGTACCTAGTCGAGTCGAAAATGAACTGGATCCCGAAGCAAATTCGCAAGTGGTCGCACTCGAAGCAGCGCAGTGAATCTATCGGTTGCAATCGAGGCGGGACCTTCGCTTGTTGCAATCGGACTGTAGAGATGAGTAAGGTCCCACCACGTCAATCATAACCGTTAGCTCCACTGCGTCACTCTGAGCTCAGCCGCTTCGATGCGACTGTGCGTACTAATACGTGCGTAATCACGTACACAAAATACGTACGAAGACGTGTTAGAACATCCATGTGCATATCGCATATCTGGCGATTCCTTTTAGCTGGATGACGCTAGGAGCGAAGACTCTAATTAATTACTCTCACCCACAACAACGAGGTTCACCATATAGAGGCGAGGGAAGCGAGGCTGAAAAGAAATGCTTTCGCGACCGATAAGAGCATGTGGACCGCACGCAACTAATGAGCAAAATCAACGGTGAACCGAAAAAAATCGAAGAAAAAATACCAAGAAGTACCGAGAGAATTTAACACGTCAACGCTACACAGAATTGCTATTTTGGATTATTAAAATAATTAAAATGAGTGAAGTGAGTCGTTAAAAAAATTAAAGAAAAAACTAGAAAATTTATTGGGAATTATTTCGAGCAGCATTGCTACCAACCACGACCTCACTTCATCCCTTGTTTTTCAGCTACGTATTTATGATCACCTAAAAATTTCCAGCTGTTTCAGTTTCGATTTTTTCATGAATTAGTGTATCAGAGAACAAAACGGCGTACTTGAAAAATAAATCTAGTTTACTTTTTTTTTCAGAGTAAGGAATCGCAAATTATGAGTTAGTATGAGGTAGGACCGTAAAAAGAATGTTTTCGGTTCAACTCCTAAGTCCATTAAAATCAAAAAATATTGTAATTAAAAATTATAGGACAGAAATTTAAAAAAAATACGGTGCAAATACATAATGGTAAGTAGTAATAATTATAATAAACAATACAAAAAATGTAAATTGAAATATAAATCAAACATTATAGCTAATAATTTACATATTGCATTATTTTGTGTAGTAAATATATATGGTGTAAGCATATTTTTATTAGTTTTTATAATATTTTCGACTCTTTGTGCGTACATTTGCAATGCCACTTAATGCAACTCATTGAAAATTAGAATTAAAAGTATTTAAACGCATTTCTTCCGTTGTAAACTTCCAAGAATACACTAAGCTTAAGGAGACTTGCTCTTTAGCTTTAATTCACACATTTATATCTTTTACGTTAAGTAGTACACTTTGATATTTGGCTTAGAAGAAGGGGTTGTTAGTCGACTAGCGGTATTTCCGATGACTTATTCATAATGATTGTTCTGTCTGCTGAATGCTAATTATTCATAAAAAAACGTCGATGTTAATTATTATTGATTAATACTAGGTATTACTATTAACGAATTATTACAGTGGGTGATGCAATAATTCGTTCATAGTAATACCTAGTATTCATCGATAGTAATTGAGTTATTCAATTTATCTCATAACGAAAAAAAGTGCACCGCTACGACTACGAAGTTTCGTGCACAAAGTATTTAATTTCGACTATAACTCTCGATACATTTACCCAAAAGAATAAAAGAAGAAAAAACCTCATTTTAAAGCGACTCTCACTCACTTAAACCACAAAAATAAACCTGTACGTACAAACAAAAAGGATTCGCGGAAAAAAGAGAAAGAAATCTCGATGAAATGGCAAGTTCATGTTTTTCTCGCCTTTTTGTACCTAGGAAAACTAGTTCATTGGCCTTGGTAATAAGAAAAAAGAAGAGAAGAGGTTCTCATTAAAATAACATAGTCTTTTTTTAAAGTGAAGACTCCAAGGAAACCATACGTGCGATAGTCGGGCCCGGTGCTCCGATCCCTTTCACTTTTGTATGGTTGGCGAAAGGATCCTCACCATTTAAGCTGCACCCCATGAGTTGAACCCCATCACCTGAGGAGGGTCCGGCTCCTCCCTATCGTACCTATGAAGGAAACCCAACATCTCCTGAAGGCAAAAACTTTCTCGCAGATATTCGAGAAGAATGGAAGGAGATATATACATTTAAATGTGAGAATATCACATTCTTAGCATTTTCCATTTCATCTCAGGCATGTCTATTAACGAAGCAAATCCATTCATTTCCCGCATTTCCGTTCTTTTAAGCAGGGTCGAGCGTTCGCCGAGATTTTCTCAACAGGGGGTCGTGGAGGGAGGGTAGAGGAGAAAAGGAGGATTTGAGTGAGGACGTGGAAGGAGGAGAGAAGAAGAAGAGGAAAGCGAGTCGATAGCCGCATATTATCTTGAGGAAAAAAAATTGAGAACAAAGCATATGTTCCGCAATGACGACAATAGAACCTCAAGAGTTCGATTCGTCACTGCGTTGAATTTTTTGAAGAAGAAAAACTTAGAACCGCATCTAGAAGGTTAATAACTTATTACTACATAGCTTTCAGCAATCCTTAAAATCCTAATTCTGTATAACATATATGTATATTTATAACAGTTAAGCAGCAAAAATGCTTAAATTATGTGAATATCGTTAGAAGATCTTTAAGAGCGACCGTTAATGGCGGTTGACTGACCTTCTCCGGAAATTATTTTACATGATCGAAATAGTGAAAGGATGGGAAATAGAAAACATCAGAGCTCGGAGGAAATCCTCAGAGACGTCTCAAAATTCACAATAAGAGCAACTTTAGTGATCTGAAGATGAATAGCACCCGAAAAAAACTAGATATCCATCAGAAAAGCATGTTGACGGATGTGAGCAATTTATCACTGACGCATACGAGGAGGATACAGGACCGGATTTCGCGTTTTGCACTAATTCATTCACAACAAGCTGTAAAACTAAACGGGAACAAATACTTGACGATAACACCAATTCGAAAATCTCTCCAATCGTTTTTTCGCATGAAAAAAAAAATGAAAAACATGCTAATCACAGACGGTTGATGTGGAAATTTAATGATCGAGGCAATAAAAACACAACATAAATACATGTTGTCGTTTTCGAGCGATGCTTTTCGCCGCCTGCGCTTCACAGGAGACGATTTTTTAGTTAACGATGGGCGGAGAACTTCGACGCAATCAATGAGGCTAGACATTATTTATTTAACTTAATTGGCAAGACTCGGCCACAAGTTATGCGACCACAGATCAAACGTGGTTAAAGCGAAAGTAATACTTCTCCCAAAAGGTCAATTCGCGTGGTTTGGACGGCTCTTTCCGTTTTTTGGCACGAGAAATATTTCTCAAACAGATTTGGTTTTCCGACCTCCCGCCTACCCAAAACAGGTTGAGGATGAAAGTGTTTGAGGATGAAGAGATTAGGTCCAACGTAGAATTAAATAACGATAAAAAATATTTTCGAAAACAGCCACGGAAATGGAGAGACAGAAATGAGTTATGCACAAATTCCGGAGTTTTCCAGGAGAGTTTGGATTTTTTACCAATTCCTTGCTTCTTGCTACTTCTCTTGGCCATACAGCGTTACTCGCTACTGAGAAAATTTCACTTAGAATGTAAATGCAGAGGAAATAGGCCAGAATAATAAAAATAAATGCAAAATTACAATCAAATAAAAAAAGAAATTAGAGAAGTAAAAATTACAAGTGAAAACGGTCCTAAAGAAAAGAAAATTAGAGAAAATAGGAGCGAAATATAAAAAAATACGCTAACGTCATTTCATTTGAAACAGTAAAATGATTTCTTCAAATCCTACGATTTTGTTCCTTTCTAAACTCCGTTACCAAACAAATTAACAACTCTCCGCTCTTTTCGAATAAACAGGCGTCTCCAGCTCAAAAGTGACATTAGTGAGTGTGGTCTAACTACAAAAATCCACGGATATATTTGTTTGATTCAAATTACTCCTGAAATTCATCTTGGAATTGAAATTCAAAGAAAAAGTCTCGTTCCGGCATCCCATAAAAGCCTCTGTGCCAAGAAATCCTCTTACAAAGTACAAATTATGTTAGATTGAGGCTAACATATGTACGACTGATCGATCCTATAGGAATAGCTCAAAATTCGAGAAAAAAATCCATTTTGAAGTCCATACTATGTAAAGATATATATCAGAAATACACGAATCTCTCACCACTATTTTCCACATCAAATTTGGACATTAATACTATTATTACGATTAATTTCTTCTGTTCTTCAACTATCACCTTTACTGAAGCATTTTTAAAGCAATCCTTATGCAATGTTCGACATGTTATCCGCCACAAAAAAGCCTGGGTTGGTTTTTTTGTGTTTTTTTTTGCCAGATTCCACTGACAATAAATTGGATTCCGAGATTTTTTTTTCCAATGTTCTGATTCAGACGAAGTGTGTGCGTGTTTTCTTCCGCTGCAGCGCTGGTGTATGTGAATAAATAAATAAAATATAAGGAAATGAATCTGCCCTCATGTTTAAAGAAAGTCCAGTAAACAGGCCTTTCCGTGAGTCATGTGGTCGTCATTTAATCGTCATAAATCAAATTTTCGATTACATTAAAATTGAAAAATAATAAAGACACCAAAATTATATCCGAACCGGTCGGATTGTTCTTTAAATCGGTGGCGCTCGCAATTAAACGGCGTAATGAATGTGCTCCACAAGGTCCAAGCTTCGATCTGTTCACGTGCCAGACTCGTTGTTAATTCGACAGAAAGAAAAAACAACAAGGGATGACAATAGAAAATGAAGCCGAAGAAAGAACTAAGCAAATGCTGTTTGGAACGAAAACAACACAGCAAATGGAGCAGTCACGGCTAGCTATACAATTCCGGTTTCGCGTCGAACTGCGCTGATCTGGAAGCATTTCAACGTACACACCGTGGCTTGTTTTAATCGAACACCCACAACGGCTAATCTTTCGTACGGGGATCCAGTTCTGGGGGATTTCAAAGCCGCTAGAAAGTATAAACAGTCTACGATGTCTTCTCTAGACGTTTGTTCCATTTCACAAGCATTACCGTCACGAGAACGGTAGATATGGACGATCCACTTTTGCATGGCCGCAAAGTAGTTGGAAATTTTTGTTTTGGACATCGATAAGCATGAAGAAATAAACAAATTATAAATAAACAAATAATAAACAACAGATAAAAGAACTTTCCTCGAGTCCTACTGCTTGTGACTAATAAAAAAACTCTCAGATTCAGTTTCTGAAGCGAAGGAGAGAGAACAGATAGTTTGGAATTCTCCCTATTACCTGGTTTTGATGCTTCAAATTATTCTGAAGTGCTCTACCATAATAAAAAACCTTCTAATATTAATATGCTCGAATCGATAGATTGAGAAGAAGATAACTTCATTCCCTGATTTGAATGATTAGAAGCAGCAAAATTCCGAAAAATCACTAAAAATCGAGTACGTCAGTTATTGATTCTGAGATTCAAAAAGCTTGAAAAAGCTGACTTTTTGAGAGAGAGGAAAAGCAAAGTTGATTTTCCAAGGGTGGTGGGTAAAACCGAAATTATCGTTGGGTCGATGCCTCCAGCGGATTTATTTATGAGACTCAAATACAGTAGTCAGTTGCTCAGATTAAAATGCAAGTAACAGCTGTAAGGCTAACGAGTTTCCAAATTCGCTCAATTTGTCGGTCGCTTGCGTCAATAGAAAATTTCACGTTATACATACATATTTGCGCCAATCTCTCTCATTCGATATGCAAAATTTTCGAGCAATTTTTCAAATTTTCTAATTGATGATTCACTTCTTTTATTTTGTTTACTTTATTTATTTTGCTCTGCTAGTACTGTTTTGAACCCATTCATCAGTATAGATGTTTGCTCCTCTGATTCTTGGATACGCCCCCGCACATCAAATGAGTATGTCTTGACCGTTCCCCGCAACAACTCAGATGCTTTCACTGCTTCACAAGATCTCTTTCTCCCCTGCTTCCTGTCCTTATTCTATTGCGCGCGAATAGCGGTCGCATGGGCAAACATAAGTCCCTGTACGCTACTGAGTTCTGCAAAAAGGTTACATCGAGATAAATTAAAAACAGATTATTAAATCCTCCTTTCTTAATCCTCCTTACGGTGCTGTCTCATAAAGAAGAGAACGAAAAAGAGGGAAATGCTCTTTACAACCATAGGAAGAAAGAATGAAGAGGAGATAGGTGTCAGGATAATCTTTTAACACATAATCATCAGGTTCTTTGCGTTTGTACACCTTCGAATTTGACTTTGGTATAAAATCGGAATCCATAAAATCTTTCCACTGTTCTTAGTTACTGTATTCACCGAAAAATGAGACAAGGAGCAAAGGCAACTGCTGCTGAATCTCACGATGGACATCAACACTGGGAAATTATTGGAAAATCTCTCAAAATAAGATTAATAAGAATAAAATTTAATGGTAGTTTCGAAAACTTTCTAAAAATCTATCAAACGTTCGATGCAGTTTAAAACTGTGGAGCTAGAATTGCTCTATTTGTGTGATCAAATCCCTAATTAACCTAATTTCAATTTTTCATATCAAAAAAGAGTATAACGTAGAGTATAGTTTACTCCATTTGAGATACCCATAACAGAATAAAACAACTGTGAGATTGGCAAGGATTAACAAGGATTTTCTCTTAACATCATTATTTTTTTCCTACGGTAACAAAGCGGATGAGATTAGTGAAATAGATCGTTTACGTCATAGAAAAGAAGCGAAATCTTTGAAAATAACATCTAAGAAGCAATCAGGCGAAACCCGCGAGGCGGTCACATCCAAGATAAACAATTCTCCATCAATGGAAAGCAATCCTTGCACAAAAATAAGGAAATGAATCTAAATTGAATCCACAAAAAAACCATGACTCACAGGTTTCCACCACCGTGTGGTGCAGGTGAGTCAGGGCATTTGTTGGTTGGTGAACTTTTATAGCACAAAAACGATGGAATATGAGCAATAGTTATTTATTTTATTGTTATTATTTATGTTTATATGTTATCTCGTACAGAAATCATTATCACAGAAAAGTGTTTTAAATGTACATATTATCTAACATTCTCAATGTAAGATGTAAGACAATGTAAGATTCCAATAGATCAAGTTTTGGCAATATTTATCGATTCATTGTTTGTACTACAATAGATCGATATCATAGCCCCCTCTACCTCTTCATACATCTACGATTAAAAAATCATAAACAATTCTAGAAAATGGTTAACACACAGAGATCAATGTGTTTGTTTAGCCAGAGACATATGGATTCATTAATCAAAACGCCAGACAACGGCAACCGCAGAGATTTTCCCTGAGGTTCATGCGACAAAAATAAACTGAACACCACAGATCGAAAAATCTTTGGCCATATTTATTGATTCATTGTTTGTACTGCAATGGATCGATAAATATGGTCGAAGATGCAGCAGAGGTTAAACAACTTGAAATTAAAGTAAAATTTGAATATTTGGATATTCAAATTCCTGATTTTAAAAAAAATAAGAATAAAAAAATGAAACGTCCTTCGAATAAGAGATCATAGCACGCAGAACACTAAAGGCATTCAGGATCACCGCGAAAACTTCAAAAATGAATAGGAAGGACGAGTGCATTGGGATCAGAAACGAACTATCCCCATATCGAGATCTGTGCGGGTTTTGATCTACGTGGCAGGCCCTGTCAGGGATTTGAAGTATATGAGGTGAGGACCAGCTGATGTGATTTTCTTTGAGTTTACCTATCGTTTGAATTCTTTCTGTACGTTTATTAGGTGCTTGAGAGGATAAATCACTGATGGCTTGATTTTTTTCTAGGCTCCGACGAAGTCGACAACGTCAAAACTTTAGCTGTTAATAAAGAAAAATTAATACCAATCTTGCCCAGGGCTCGAGCAGATCAATAAAAAAAGGAAAAGTCGAGGGCGAATGATACACAAAATCCGGACGTATTCACGGAAATTACCTGAAAATATTCCACTTCATTCACACAATCCTTCAACCCGAAACTGCTCGAACGTCATCAGTCATTGATTACCGTAATTATGGAGTGAAGAATAAATTCGAACAAATCGCTAACTCAAAGTTAGGTAAGTCAGGTAGTGAGTATCATGGCTACCTTGAATAACACGGTGCGAAGCCGAAATAACTTAGGAACACAGGTTTTCAGGGGAATCAAGAAGATTCCAGCCATAAAAACAACGAATATGTCTCTCTTTAATACTATCAGGAATGAAACCAGAAGCGAGTGGCTCAACACAGGGAAAAAAGTACCGATTCCTGTTCAGAGATGTACATCAACACTGTAAACAGGCTTCTATCGGCAACGTTGAAAACAACAAGCTGTCAGCTGCGAAAAAATTCGAAAGTGGCGATCATGTTAACTCCGCAGCAACAAAAAAAAACCGCGAGAACGATTTTCGATCGATGCACTACGGGTGTCCTTCGTAGGGCAGGTTTTTGTTTGGACGGATGTCGAACATAGATACGAACTTAGCGTCCCCGCATGATCGAAAAAGACAAGTCTCAGAAGATTTTTCTTTAAAAAAAATTAGAAACCCATTTAATATATATATATATATATATATATATAAATTACTTTACTCAACTGAGTCGGTAGGATGATGAAGCGTTCATTCCGATTCCATTAAGCAAATACTAATTAAAATGAAGGACTGATATTGTTGAGTAGATGCTAAATCTACTAACTTGCATGGTTTTTAGTCCTAACGTTACGCGTTGGGAACTGTTTTTAGTCGAGGCCGAAATTGTTCAACCGGATGAGCGCGACGACCAGGGAACCCAGAAGAATGAGAGAGAGAGCGCATAGCAGCTTGCATTGCGGTCGACCCGCCGCATTAAAGGCATCATCCCACAAATCTGAGGTGGTACGGATTTCAGGCGGAGTATTTGTAGACGGTATCGTAGATAATGGAGAGGTAAATGATTCCGTCCATTTCTTGCTACTTGCCATAACGGGCCGGAAGATGCGGCGTGTGCACACGGCTAGCGCGCTCCAATCGGATTCGTTGTGAAAAATAGCGCGCCGGAACGCTCGAAGCCGTTTCTTTCGGGCCGCTTTTTACGTATTTCCATTATTTCTCGAAGTTTTATATTCCTTTAGATCTTCTTTAGATTTTAGGGCGCCGACATTCACATCCAGAAATAAGAGATGAGTGCCCCTTTCCCATTTTTACAAGCTCTAATCTTCATACTCTTATTACGGTTGACAAAAAAAAAACCTTTAAAATCTCAAACCTTAAAATCAGTGACTACAATTCAATGATTTGGAATGAATTTGATGTATAATCGGGTCAAAACAGCATGAAGGACGGTGCACTTGCGTATGGGGTTTTATGGTTTTATAGGATCGAGGAGGGACCAACGCGAATTGCAGCAACGAAGGGTGGTAGCAGAAGTCCAGACTCAATTCTAACAGCTGCGCTCATCGCACCGCTTCGAGCTAAAACCACTTACGCAACTGCACCGTGCTTCATATTGTTTTGAGTCCACTATATCTTTGGAAATTTGTTCCTGGAACAGTTTGCCACTTAACGGAAGCCACACGATTCGATGCAAAACAGAACTTGAAGTATCAGATGTTTCAGGTGTTCTTTTTCTTTCCTGGATTAAGCGAAGACTGCCCGGGAGCATCCAGAACAGCAGTAAACTCTAGAAAATGCAGAGCAAAATTGAGTTGACGGTTCTTGAACGAGAAATTCGAAAGCCTACCATTTCACGCAATAATGCAGACATGTTGGATATCATAAATAATTTCAACGCCCAATTTCAGCCTCTCAATCCTCATTGATAGGCCTCGAGAGTTTTTCATAAAGACGTCCTTTCCTCTACCCATTATCTTTTATGTTTTACTTTTAGTATTTCTACGGTTCTCTCCTCGTTGTTTTTTTTTTCACCAATCTCTTCAGGAAATGTTTTGTGGTCCAAAATGAATTGACATGATGTGAGGGGATGGGCACAGTCAGCTTTTCACTAGTTTCTTTTTTTTTGATTTGATTTAATCCTGAAGAACTTTTTTTAAACAATGGATCGACAATTCTGCCGTTCGAAAAAAGGCAGCATGTACCACAAACATTTTTATCAACAATAGGTAGACTTTCAAACATGTACTACCACTTAGGCACTAGGATTCCTATTTAAAAAAAAAAAAAAAACGAAAAAGAAATGGTAAAATGATCCAAAGCCGCTTAGGAATAACGTTAAAGTGCGTGCAGTCTAAAATAAAAGTACAGCTCGGTTCGTTTCACATTCCAAGACCTAGATGTGACAAATGCGGGATGATTTGTGACAGCTCGACGGCGGCTAACTTTTTTTTTACGAATGAAAAACTATCTCGAAAAAAGCATGAAATCGAGGAATACGATAGAAATAGAACTTGTCGTGTAACGGGTTGGAATTCCAAGATTGTGTCCGTAAAAGCGAGTCTTTCACAGCTTTTCGATTGAAGAAATCGAATCTGACGGAGGAATTCGAAGAGATGCAAAAAAAGGAAACTAATTGATTGAGAATTGTGTGCAACGCATCCGCAACCAACGCTTTTAGGTAGTAGATCATAAGTAAAGTATTCTTAGATTCCAAAGAAAAAAAGAAGATAGAAAAAAGATGACTTGATAACGAATAGCACGAAAAATAAGTATAAACAAAGTGTAAACAGTGAACTGATGTTGACCCGAAACATGCACCCACGGAAAACACTGCGGTCGCGTCCGATATCGGAAAAATTCACGTGGAACGCACAAGACGCAAGGAATGCACGTCGCAGAAATCTGTGTTTTTCAATGTTTCTGTCATTTCGTTATCCTTGAATAAGTGGGATTGTTCATAGACAGTCCACTTTCCATAGAAATCCTAGTGCACCACGGTTTTTGAAAGTGTCATTATGTTTCACTATTGTCAAGGTAGCGTTGACGGATATCATTTGTTTTCCTTTTTTTTTTTCTTCAAAGATTTCCGTTTTCTTATCTTTATGGACATTAACGAATGTGTCGCTGGATCCTTCCCTTAATTCTTGATGTCCTTTGCTAGCCTATCCTCTATAAATAATATATATGCACCCGATTTGACCGTTAACTTCGGTTGCTATGTTCGTAACGATACGAACAATCGGAAATTTATCGTTCTCAGTTGTGGATGCCTTCCTATAGATAATTAAGTCGATTTCCGTATGTAAGTACTTATCTTCTGTTAATTATGTTTGCACGGATGAACGCGATACACGTCCGATTTTTGTAGAGCGGTGAGCACGGTGAGCATATTTTGGGCCGCAGAAAAGACTACTGTAGATCCGAAGCACATGGAGGCTGCGATTTCCTAACCTGACTGTGCCACTACAATTTCTTCACTGAATGAATTTGTTTAAACAAATTTGTACGATTTCCTTTCCTTAGCTGGTTTGCTATCGCAGTTCTTATATTACCATTTCTTCCACATAATATTCCTTAAAGTTCTTTTCATTTTTTTTTGAATTATTTTAAACTGTATGTTTTTCATAGTTCTTACTCTTGCATATTTCGCTCGTCCCACGTAAGCATCTTAATCACAGTTCACAATCAAGATCTTTACACTGACAATTATAATGTTCGTTGATTGCATGCATATACCAAAGCACTTGCACTGCTTACGCCCCGATGACTTCCTGGTCATTTATACGAATCTACACTTCTTCCAGCATTCTACTGTGCTTGGGAGAAGCGGGCTGACACGGCTGCACACCCAAAGTACTACTTACACCCACAGAGCGCTTATAAGATATCTTCTTAGAAGCAGGATACCACAAATCAGACGTGGTGATGGAATTCGCGGCAAAAGCTAGAGATGGAGTTGCAGGTTACGGAATCGGGGGTGGTTCCGCCCACCTCTACCTGATCGTCCTAAAAATGGCGCGGGAAACGCTTTAAAGGCATCACCGGAAAAACGGCCCGGAAGATGCGGCGCCGCTCAAGACTGGCGCGCTCCAATCGAACCTCTTGTACAAAATGGTGCGCCAAGACGAATGAAGCCGTATATTCCGTGCCGTTTTTTACGGCAATTAGGAAGAAATGGACGGAATCAACTCCCTCTCCGTAGTCTCCCATCCTGTATACGAATACTCCACCTGAAATCTGCACCACCTCAGATTCGTGGGGTGATGCCTTTAATTCCTACAACAAACGATTGAACGTTCTTCTATGTATACGCTCTGGTCCCTTCAGCAACCTACTCATAGGTTTCACTTGAATAGGCACTAGACGCAGGAGAACTCACTTGCTTTCCACCGCTGTGCAGCTGGATGCGGCGCATGTACGAGAACGGAGCATTGCAACCGAAATCGTCGTGAAAAACGAAGTCTTCACTCCGTTTTTTTTTACTACGATTGCGAAGAGATCATGGGGTGATACCCTTAGGTTTGATTCTACATCTTACCGGGTCCACAATTTACATATAAGAACACACCACCGTATCGAAAGCCAAGCGCAGAGGTTCAGTCACCTCGATAAATGGTAACCATGAGTGAACATAAAGAATGTTGGAATGAATCCAAAGAGCTGCAAAACGAACCCAATAAAGTTGAGAGCTAGACACAGCTCAAAAAGCTCAAAAAAACTAGTCCCCGTCAACACCACACTTGAAGCAACACACTTATTGCATGACGATAACGAGGGATAACCGAAAGGAATAGATTCAGAACCCCGCACTAAGTGAAAACAGGTCATCTAATTCTCTAAGTGCTTAGTACAAGTGAACATACTCCTATGAAATATTTATAATCCTTTCAGAGGAGTCGAATCAAGAGGTACAACAACGATGTTACATTACAAAAAATGCATAAAACATGACATAACATTAGTATAGTACAGAGTTACCTTACTAGGAGACAAGTATCGACACCACAAAGTTGTATGCTATTATTAGTACTATACGTCAAGATAACCTTACTAGTTTCAAACACACCTCTTGAAGCCACAACTTGGTGTGCTGCAACTGCTTCTATCAGGTCTTGAAGAAGACTCTTACGCTTTTTAAATGCATGCTTTAAAATCGTTCTACACTTATCCATGAAGCAACAAATTTGCATAAAGTGATCGCACGGTTGACTCTAAACAAATGCCACATCTTCAAAAGACGAAATGGGAACATAAAAACTACATTTAAAAAAACACGAGGAACTCGTATCAATGCTGGGAAAACCTATGTGAAAGAATTGATGAGGTGATCTTGTGAGACTTGGAACGACTGACAGCAAATCCCATGAGGAAAAGTGAATGCTAGTTGGAACCGATCAATCAGATAAATACTAAAAAGCGTAATAGAGCAGTCACTAAGATGTACATATAAAACAATTTCGTTAAGGAACATCCACCGGATCGATGTTCCACTGAACAGTGGTTTAACGTAATTTAATTATGGAATGAAGGTCCAGCTCGAGAAGCAAGTTATCGAGATCCTCCAGCTTTCGCTCATTATGTTCCTGAACATGCTCATAACTCCATCTCAAAGTTGACCCATGAAGCAAGCATTTAAAGACAAAAATTACCTCTAAGTAAGAATGAGCGTATTTCAAAAACGAGTCCAGATCAGCAGCAAATGTAGTCACCGACGCATACTATAATGACGGAAAATTGGGATCAAAGAGAAATAGAAAATGAAGTTGGACGCACCTGGGAAATAGCTTCCTCAAGGCTGTCAAGAGATGACGGTGTTGCTCTTCGGGTTGCGCGACCAGCCGGAATACCTTGTAAGGTACGGTACAGACGATTTGAAGTCTTCACTCGCTCAAGAAGCTCCAAGCATTCCTTAAGCAGAAGAAGAAGTTAATAAGGCAAGCAAGCATTCAGATGAAATAAAATTCAACAAAAGGTAAATACAATAATTGTGCAAAACCACAAATTCATGCTAACTGACTATTAAAACCCTCAACTTTGCAATGACTTTAACATTCTAGTCATCTCCAGAACTCATCCACTACTGCATATCACCTCAAATTCTTCTCAAAGCAATAGGTCAGAGAGATGACAACTATAGGTGCTGACTGTAATAGGACATCACAAGAGCATACCTCGTAGACCTTGTTCACTTTCGGTCGTTTTGATTGGGAGATCTTCTCTTCTACTTCATCATCAAATATGCTGAACCCCTTTCTTTTTTGGGTTCGACGAGGCTAAAAAGTCGGCTTTTGAACAAATAAACAAAATAAATCCATTTCAACAGCACACCACACCTTTTTCGAGAAGAAATCGTCGTCATTATCATCACTACCCGATACGTCACTTTCATCGTCAGCAAATTCATCACCACTCGCAACGGAATCCTCTTTGTAGTTTGGTTTTGTGGAAACGCGTTGGTTAACTGTATCTTCCTTTTTCTTTCTAACTTCTTGGAGTACGCATGAGGGGCACAACCAGCTGAAACAAGATGTTCAACGTACCCACTGCCTATGTAATACACCAAATCTGAGGACACCAAGAATTCCTCTCTGTGAGAAAAAAAAAAATTGGAAGAAAAAGGAAATACTTTAGACTACGAGTGCTACTTTTATACTGGATTAGAAATTCTGTGATGATTAACTTGTGTCTAAGCAATACAGAGCACATGAAACACTTACAAAGTCGGTTTTTCTTGTAATTTTGGACGAGTACAGTAGTAATGCACGACCATCTCACAGTTGCCACAAGCTATTTTCGCCTCTGGACTTCTTCGACTTCCACACGCATTGCACCGCTAGAATACAAACCAAAAAATAATTGAAACAAAATAAAAAAGAGAAACAGACCAATACGAACTCTAAAAAAACAAAACATTCAACAAGATTAACCTTCTCCACCACACTCTTTTTCCAGTTAATTCTTGAATCTAGATAACTTCGTAGCAAGTGTACAGCTGAGGGATTGTGACATTCCATCAGTCGACTTTTCCATCGGTCAAGGATCAAGTGGGAATAGTGACCTAAATTCAATTACGTATAATAAAGTAAAAAAAAAAGTATAAAAGTCCTAAAGTTGTAGCGCTCAGAAAGCAAATCGCAAATAAAGTAGTCCCGTTCGTTTAAAACTAATGTTCACAGGTCAATCTCATAAAGAAAAAAGATCTGAATTGAACAAAAACTGTTAAACCATTCCTCGGTGGTTCTTTTCAACTCTTTAGCGCCTTTTTGCCGCGCCCCTTTCAATAAAAAAATCAGTTTTTTTTTTAAATTAAAACATCGAATTCCCAATTGAAGTGAAATCAGCACCATTCTCGAATTTTCAAGATCTTACGATGTAAGAAGCACGAGTGAATAAGGATAAAAAAGATAACATTAATCTTTTCAAACTAACCTGTTTGTTGAGCAACCTTCATGTCAAGGCGTTTTACTATCGCCGATGGAGGAATACTGTCAGCCAGCTCTGCCATTTTCCCTTTCTAAACATTATCGAAAGGATACGGCTCCGAGAAAAAAAAATCCCCCAAAGTATGAAAGAAAGTACTAGGAGGTAATGAAAAAAAAATTAAAAAGTTAAATTCTCACAACATCGTCAAGACCTCGACAGCATATGAGTTCTGCTTCGAAAGCATCCACACTCCCCACGCTTGTCAAGTAGCTGTCTCTGAGATCAGAGGCTAAATGAACGATGGATTTTCGCAGTGGAGTAAGAGACTCAGGGCACAAATCCTCGTCCTCCCCTTCACCATCAACAAGGTCTGGCCTAAATTAAGATGTTAAAAAACCAACAACTAAGAAACACTACTGCGGAAAACATACGACTTGCTCTCCCTTGCGTTTCCACGCGTAATGCTGTTCGCAATCACATCCTTCTGTTTGATGAGTGACTGAAAAATGTCTCTTAGGAATGAGTGACTGACAGAAGGGAAAACCAACTTAATTACGCCCACCGATTTTAATTTGCTTTCACGAACACCCAATTTAGTAAGGGAGTTCACTAACTCATCTAAGGAATTAACATCCGCAAGTCTATACCACGTCTCAGTGTAGCTGAAAGTGTAAACAATTCAAATAATGACAAATGAATGATATCCATAATGATAAGAACAGTATTTCCAGGAAAAGTGGAAGCCAACACAACAAATCATGTCGAATAATTGTGTAAACAACGGGACTTCTAATAGTGCACAAATGATGCTAATACATCGATATTCCCCAAATATCCCGAGGACAATATGTCAGGAATTTGGAATCCATTTTGTATATATTTGCACAAAATGGATTCCAAATTCCAGATATATTTTGTATGGATAGTGACGTTTCTGCAGCACAGAACACCACGGGACTACAACTATACGAAAGTGATAAACATCCGCTTAGGTTCAAAACGGATGTTACATTCGTTCTCAGTGGCGCAAATGCCACTGTAAGTGAGGATTGGAGAGATTATGCGAAAAACTGTGAGAAATGTAACATGAAATGAATGAAATTCGGCCATAGTGGTTCCACAAAATATGTTATTGTTCAAAGAATATGAGCCAATCTTAAAAGCACCAAGGTAAACTTTTTTCACCAGATTTCTCTCGAAAGAATCCAACGGGATCAATGACACCTTCACAAGAATATTAATTAACGAGCCCATCAAAGCTAACCCCTTTAAGCAATCAACAAACAAAGGTTCCTGCTTTCAAGTTTCTGAACATAATTTGTTAGACGTAAATTCTTGGATGGATACAAAAACTAACTCGATAATGAAAAAATAAAAGCAAAAAATTACCTTTCAGGTTCCAAAACGGGCCAACCTTCGTCTAATTTCGATCGTGCAACCACAGAACCAACGTCATCACCAGAAGATTTCTTCTGCTCTACTGGTGTGGTTTCATCCAACGCAACGAATTCAATTTCCTGGTCGAATGGTTTGCCAGCTTTAATACATTCACGAATGAACTTCTCGAAAGAAGTCACGCCGAACTGAAACAATAGTAAAACGAACGTTTCTTAAAGTGATTTTCGTATCGTAAACCTATTCTCTAATAACCAACATCTTGAATCCAGATCCCATCGTCTGCAGTATTTCCGTGGAACCAGTAGTAGTTACGGAAATGACGATCTTGTCCAAGAGGGCATACGCGTCTAGACTGGCTCTTCATCAACTTTTCTATGGCTAATTTCTCAAGAAGTTCCTCGAGCTTGTCCTTGTTCTCCTCTATCTTCCGCTCTAAGCTCTCCCTTTTCTTTAGGATTTCGGCCCTCTCTCGAGCTTTGGTACGGGAGAGTTCGGTGGGATCAGCTACTTCCTCCACTTCTGGGATCTTACTCAGTTCTTCATGTAAACTGGTGACCTGAAATATTGATTCTCTCAACCACTAACAGAAGAAAGGATGATGAAAATAAACGACCCAAGGAGCTCGAAACGATCTCTCCGTATATTTGATCATAACCTCAGAAGCATTGAGCTATTAGTTCCTTTCCATGAGATATTAAAAGAATAACCCATAGCAGGAAGTACTTTCGAAGAACAAACCTGTTCATTAAGCTTGTTAATTTTCTCTTTCAAGCTTTGCACTGATCCGCTGACCCCGTCTTGGCTGATATACTCCTTAAATTTTTTAGCATTTAGATCAAATATAAAAACAACTCATAAATATAAGCTACAAGAAGTATAAGCTATAACAACTTATACTTTGAAAGACCCAAGATCAAGGATACGATCAAGAACCAATCGAAGTACTCCTAGTTGTTCTTCCGGCGTTAGCTCCCATATCTCCTTTTCTGAGGAAAAACGATCGAGGAAGGTCCGACAAACATCCTAAAATACACAGGAAGTAGCTGATTAGAAAAACACCAATCAGCCACGTAATGGGCGTACAATATCAATCTGCGAGACATCATGGTTGAACGGTGTGCCTCGTCCACTTTCAGGAGCGTTCTCTTCATTGCCGCCGTGACCATGGGTGCCATTCTGAGATGATGGATCAATGTTATCTCCAGCGTTGTAGCCGTCCCTAAAGCAAGAAGCCATATGCGTAAGAAATAGTTACGTGGAATTTCGACTCAAAAATTTGTTACACACTCTTCCTCCGCACCCATACTTCCAATAAGGAAGGCTCGGCAAAGTTCAGAAACGGTATTTTCTTCGATAGGAAATTCATGAAGACGTGCGTCAAAATGCGATAATTTCTGAATCATTTCGACCATAGATAATTCTTTCGCATTATTACTGTATCGCCAAAAAAAAAGAACAGACTTTATGCTCTGGATCCTGCAGCAAAATCTTCAACAATGACCCCAACAATTTGGACGTACATTTCATGAAGCCAACTCTTCCGCCGTGAATTGCATCTAGGAGCTGGCCTGAAATTTTAAACTGAAGGAACATTCCGCATGAAAATATGAAAACTCACGCTAAATAAAGCAAACAAAACCAACTGGCTGTGATTTTGTGATCAGCTTCAATGAACTTCTTCAAGGAAGAGCAAAACTGCGTGAGAATCAAACAATCGGTAAACAATAGAGCTTGGCCAGTAGGAACAGAAACAACACGACCTGGACACGGCAACTGTGTGTCGCATACCGTCAGATCATCGTCCGCAGCCTTCTGAAATGACATATTGCAGAAAATATCACTACTTCTCTCATCTGTAAATATCCGCGAGCACAAAAAGAACAAACCTGGTTAAAATATGCCTTGATCTTCGCTGTCATTACTTTTTGGTGAGGATGTCTCTCTTGATGCATCTTCTCACGGAACTCCTTTCGAGCCTCTTTAGTGCGAAGTTTTTTCCTAAAAAGAACATAGAGAAGAATTCGAAAGTAAAAAAAAACTACAAGCGAGAAAAATGAAAAAGATTTTAAAAAAACGAATAAAATAATGAAGTAAACTACGCATTAATTAATATGTAAATGTACAAAAATACAGAAATATTCGTCACTCTTCTCTAGCCTAGAAATACCCTTCACTAAAAATTAGCTAAATACGTTAGTAATATTGAACGTTAAAATTCTACTATTAGTAGATGTCTTGTTTACATTTCCTCTTGGGATATTTTGGTATTTCTATCTATGAAATGATGTTGCACTTTCCAATTTTCAATATGAACGAACACTGTACTTGCACCATCGCGCTCTTTTTCGACTAAAAGAAGAAAGTCTTGAGAAAAAAACAAGAACAGAAATTAAATCACAATATCTCCGCGTCCTTCACTTTATCGTGAGCTTTGCGTACTGCAAATCGGTGGCATTCGTGTGGAATCTTGTCGATTTGAACACCAGAGAGCACCTTAGCGCCCCAAGACGCAGCAGCAAAGAACTCCTTAATAAGAGCAAGTGTGAAACGAGCGTTGCTATGCCGAAATCCTTGCAGAAGAGAAACATACTTGCTCATCTCTCTTGCGCCACGCTGCTTGCAACTTATTTATTGCCGAATTGAACCGCTTCTCACTTCTTTTCTGTGGGGTTAGGAAAGGGCTATCGCCAGACTTGGTATCTCCGTTCGAAGAAGGCGTCGAGGTAACGAACTTGTTTAAACCCTGGAAACCTGTATCCTTTATATAATATATCTATGCAGTTTCTTTAAGACATAGAAAATTCACTCAACCCCAATCTCCTTCGCTTCCTTCTTTTCGGATTTGTCCTTCACTTGCTTCTTTCCCGGCTTTTCTTCACCAACTATTTTTTCCGTCTTCTCTTTTTCTTTTTTCTCCTTCTTCTCCTTCTTTTCTTGCTTCTTCCTTTCTTTCTCGACATCCTTCGAAGAAGCATTCGGCGGCAAAGCAATTCCACTCCTTCTCTGATTAGTAAAGTACTGTGAAAGAGGAGTATCCGAATCAGAATCATCATCTTTTCCATTCACAAGCTAAATGACTTGTTAACAGCTGTATGAACTGAAATAATAAAAAAGAGCGGCAACTTTTTGTTACCTGCGAGCCGCCGCCAGCCGTCTTAGTCAGGCTTCCTTTGGAAGGTTTGTTATGTGAGGACGCACAAAATATAGGCGCCAGTTTATCTTTGATGCCGTATTCTTTCTTGTAAATTTCATCGATCTAATTGTAATATTTATAAAAATACACTAGACAAAAACAGAGAGAACTGGTCACCTGCCAAGGTTTCCCTTGTTGCTGAGATGCCATGAGCAAGATCAACGATCGAATATCATCCTCAGTGATTTCATACCGCCGTCTAAATAAGAGAGAGGGAGATCACTTCTCACAAATCAAACGGGGCATTTTTAAGAAATTGAAAATAATATGTCATGACCTACTTCACATCCTTTCTAGTGATTTTACTTATCTCTTTGTCGTCATATTCGAGAGTGTAGAAGACGGCGCCACCTTTCTTTTCGACGCCCAAAATTTTGGCATGAACAATCCTTAAAAACAAATCTCAGTAACTATTTCATTAAAATCATCATCAAAATACGCCTACAATCAGCGTAAAGCTGTTACAGTATACAGTTTTGTTTACAGTATACAGTACAGAGCACAGTTTACAGTACGAGATGGAAAAAGAGTATCCTACTTATGGGGCTGAATTAATTCATTTGGTTAAAATTGATAAATGTGCTAATTTGTCTAATACATCTCCACATGGCAGTTCAAAAAATCGGAAAAAAAAAAACGAATGAATGACAAGTAGATAATAGAGATCATATACTATTAAATGTGATAGAATACGTACTCACCTGTCTTTGCTAACAGAAAATTCGACATTTTCACCTTTAATAAGGAAATCTTCGAAGTAGTTCTCTATAGACTCTACTAAATCATCAAGCGAATATGTACCTTAAAGAAATAAAGTTCTCAATCAATACATCGAATAATAAAACAAAATAATAAAGTGAATATTTTGAAATCATTTATATGTCACTTACTGTGATGAACGCGATTGCACACTTCTTGTAACACCGGTTTTTCGATTTTTTCTCGTAGTTCTTTTAGTTTGTCATTCTCTTGCTGCATTGCCTGCTCATGAGTAAAACGAAAAATGTTTGGGTTGTGACGACAGCTCCACTTATTTCCGTGGTCTTTCCTGAAATTCTAAATGGATAGAAATGTAGGACACACGACAGTTCAGTAGTACACGTTAAATAGAAACCATTCTTCGGTTTTTTTTCGTGCGTAAATATATCTACCTGAAGAAAGCTCTCGAAAAAAAATGCGCGAGTCGTGAGGCAGCTAAAAACGTCGTAGCGCGACGACCTAGCAAATAGCGTTGGCGCACAGCCAGTACGTAAACAAGATTCAAAGCATGCGGTATTCGCGCCGTTGGGTCAGTGCCAGACATTGACAAATCGGGTGGTCGCTTTCGCAACGACGTGATTCACGTGACCGTTAGCGATTACGGGTAGTGTGTGACGTTTTTCAGGATCACATGAGAAGACTAGCCGAGGAAGCACGTACCCTTCTGGTTTAGTAATCGAGTTATTCGGACAGTCCGGCGAAGTGACCATATTGCTAATATCAGAAAATATCGTCTTCTTCTTCGGTGATATTATTATTAGATCCGTCGGTTCTGCCAGTGGCATACCTGGAACTGAAATGAAATACTAATTAGTGCATATGTCTGGGGAAAAAAACTTTTAGAATTGGAGGAAAGAGTTATTAGAAGGAAACAAGGTGGAACAGTTTGATTTGATCTCCCTATCTCTAGAAAAAAAGAAGGAATGGACGAGAACGTGAAAGCGGCAGTTGCCATTAGAAGCTATTTAATTCTACGTATATATACATCTACGAGAAATATTTCGAGAAAGTCCTTCAGTGGCAATAATGCACAACGATGTGGTTCGTTTCTACTTCTTGCACTGAGAAAATTTAGCGACTCTCTTCAGAATTTTAGAGCAAGTTAGAAACACTTATGTTGAAATTAGCATTCAGCATTTGAGAAGGGGAAAGAGCTCATAGCAAGCACAAGTAGCTTAATCGAAACCATTTTCAAATGCGCGAGAACTGCCGCGACGAAGCGTTCGCGCGCGAACTTTGAATGCAATGAAAGGTCGCAATGAGGTCATCGTGCATCTGCTGCGTGTGTGCAATGGTTCCTCGTATGGTGCCTGATATTCACTGAGAGGACTTCGATAATTGCTAAGCATATCATCAACATCGATGATCGTAATGTGCGTGGTATAAGATGTGCTTCGTTGTTACGATTATTTGGTGGCATAACCGCTTGTATCATCCACGAGTGCGACAGACTCTCCGCCCACTCATTACTCTAATTGTTTTATTTTTTGGTTTTATTCATCTTCGTTTATTTACTTGTTTTTTAAATTTATTTATTTCTAATTGTCTACTGTATAAAAAAATAATTCCACTGAACCACCGTTTTTAAAATAGAAAACCCTAAGTCTCTAGCGCCCACTTTGTAAGAAAACTGAATACGAAATGATTTTTTCATTCTGGAAGTAAAATCATAAAAGCAAAAAAAAAAGAGAAAAGATTTCTTCTTTCTTTTTTTTTGCTTCGGTGTGAGCTATAGCGCATTCGGTAAGAGGTCCCGCTGCATGCACGATCGATCGGAGGATTGAATCCGCCCTAGTGTTCACAAAGCTTTTCATCCCTCCAGTGTCGATAAGTTGGTGCGAGACTTGTCGGGAGGATAAAAACACTGACTTGACACATCGCCTAGCCCCCGTAAGTCATTGTATACGCCAGTTACAATGACTCTGTGAGCCTAGAACAATTCTGAATTGAAGTGAACTTGGGGGCGCATCCCAAGCGGATTGATTAACGCCGGACACTTTATCCCCTTTTATTCTTATATCTTTCTAACAACGCTTTCTTCGTTTTTTTTTTCTCCAAGCAATTAACGCACAGATGAAAGATTTCATAGTTTTTTTTCTCCTAAATGCGTCAGTTCTACATTTGGAGAATATTCAAACTTGGTTTCACATCTATATTCTCTCCATGTATCGCTACAATTTAAAAACACCAGTATCGAATACCGTCCGAATCAGTTGAAGTAAGAGCTTGCCTACGTCTTGATTTGACACGATTGACGATTAGTCGTTGGTTTTGTAGCTGACGTTTCGATGAGAATGGTGACAAGTAGTTTAGTGATAAGGACCAAAAAACAACAGATGGAGGACTCTACTGCACAGTTCCCTAATCCTCACATGGATCATCTCCTCTGCTAGTCGTCATGTGGCAGATTTTCTTCAAAAAAAAAAGAAAAACTCTAGGCGGCTCATTAGTTAAAGTGGCTGGCGATACTCAGAAACTGTGGCGCATCAGTACCATTTCACATAACTGAGATATACGGAAGATTCCATGAGACCCTAAAAATATCCTTAGTCGAGGATTACCGAAGATGACCTCCACTTGTGATTGGATGCGCGACGTAACTCCGTACAATGACATTATATGTCACTAGCCGCACATGTCAGTTTGGGTGCAGAAGAACAAAGGAACTCCACGAATACGGTAGCGTTCTGGATCGAGTGAGGACATGTGCACTTCGCAGCAGTGCAAAATCCATAATTTTACTATAATATTTCGATAACAAGCTCATGGGAACGTTTGGGTACTACATACTGGTGCCATTCTTGAAATATTTTCGTGGCTAGGTGAATTGAGATTGTAATTCCGAGAAAAAGGAGGACTAAGCCGTTCTCGGATGGCTTTTTCCCCACGAAATATCATGAAAATGCTTGAAAGTGCCTGAAAAGTCACGAAACTCGCTAGTTATTAGGAATAAATCCATCTAGATCGAGTGGAAATCCGTGGAACGTGTCTAAGCAAATCCTTCTACTTCATGTTCTGTGTTCTTCCTTGTGTCTTTTATCCTTTGAGGATCCGTACCTCACGTTATGTGTCCACAAACCATAAATAATTTTGAATTAAAGGCGAAAGCTTTGCCGCATTAAAAAGGGATGGAACACCATCAGCACTCCAGCCTATTCTTCTTATCGATCACACCATGGATTCTGCTATCATTAACAACTTAAACTTCAATTTCATATTTTTGAAACATGATGAGATCATGTGCGGTAGGGCTTATAATAGAAGAAATCGTTATTTTAGTTCATAAGGCCTGTCTATCTAGTCTTGATTTATCCGGCAAGCAATACTCTAAAGTGCTTCGATTTGCTCTAGGATCAGCAGGTTTGCTCCTGCAGGCAGACGTAAATTATGTCATCTTCCAGAAATAATACCAAAAAGTGTTAGTTTCGCACTCGTTAGTCTAAGTATACATGCATTTGGATATCCCTGCCAGTCAAATACAGCGAGCCGTACTTTTCTATTACACAAATATGCTCCACCTTTGACCTGCCCCAATCGAACGCTCGCCGCGGCCGTTCAACAATAATAAGTACCGCTTCCTACAGGAGCAAGCATTACCCCCCCCATCATTTTCACATTCTAAATACTTCTTCTCTTAAATTCGTGTTGTTTGTTTGTTGTGTTTGTTTTTGTTTTAAATTAAGTTATTATTGTTGTAGTTATTGTGAAATCATTAAATTAAGTTTTGTTTTAAATTGTCCCAACCTTTTTCATCTATCTTGTCTTCGGGAATCTTAACAGATGTTTTGATCGGTGGCTAAAGGGGAAAAATGAGAAAATATATAGTTAAACCATTCATTCCGTGAGGATTTGCTTCCGCAAGTAAGAACTATGACTTGCCTATTTCAGCGGATTCAATTGAACGTTGCTTACGAAAGTTGCAACAGAAACTTATAACAAACATTTAAAATCAACTTGAACAGTATAATATTTGTTGAGTTGTTAGGATCGGTCAAAAATAGGTGAAACTTCAGTAAAACGGAAAGCAGTGAAAAATAGCCAATATAAAAATACAGCTAAAAAACTAAAACATAATCATGCATAACCCTGTGGATTTCCAACCATAACATAATGGAAATACTGGGGAAATGAGATAGTAGAGCTGGGGAAAATATCGGTACACCGATGGTTCGAGGATGTACATTTTCATGTCAAATTGCATTTCTATTTAAGGAACGGACTTGTTTTAAAGGCAAGAAGCACCACGGAGTTCTCGATGTTGAGATCTGTGTTCGACTAGATAGTGGTGGGGATGTTGTTCACGAGTATGAAACAGATCACACTCATATCCTCTTGATAGTCCAGAAAAAGGTGTACGGAATAGATTTGTGTGATCACGTATCCAAAACGAACCAACTTCTTACGGGTATCAGAATCCACGATGCGTCTATAATCGACAGAGCTGTCCGTGTTCTATCGTGTAATAAGTTACATCGTTGGAGAGAGTAAAGGACATGGGTCAATGTACAATTGTTTAACTGAATTTGTGGGAAGAATCAAACGAGATTCCTCTAGTACTTCCGAATAACACACTTATACCTATGTTCTCGTGCAAAGACATAAGACTCAAAAATCCCTCAACAACGCAACTCGAAATATCCTTCGAGCTGCAGACTTAGTTATAAATTCACTCCGAAGCTGGATTACGCTTCGCTCTAAACGAATGCCGCAAAAAAGCGTCAGTCCTAATGAGAGACATTAAAACAATTACAAATCCAATACATATAAACACGTTCGCATAGCTACAAATTAGCTTTTGAAAATCAGCTCAGCAATCTCGGCAAAGACACGACATAGCATAGAGAAGATATATCGATGGGTAGGTGGTGGTGTTGGCTGTACAAAATCTAGCACTTCCATCGAATACCGAAACACACCTCCATCAACTCCTTCAGCGTCCATATATCACTTGCAGATAATCTATACGAGAAAACAATCAAGATATTAGATTCCAAACTCTTAAAGGCATCACCCCACGAATATGGACTGGTACGGGTTTCCGGTGATGTATTCGTATACGGGACCGTAGATTATGGGGTGGAGGGTGACTCCGCTCATTTCTTCCTAATTCCCGTAGAAAACAGCCCGGAAGATACGGCTTAGGGTTCTGGCGCACTATTTTCGACAAAGAGTTCGATTGGAGCGCGCCAGCCCTGTGCGGCGCCGCATCTTCCGAGCCGTTTTTACGGCAATTAAGAAGGAATGGGCGAAATCACACCCCTCTCCATAATCTACTATCCCGTATACAAATACTCCGCCTGAAATCCATACCGCCTCTGATTCGTGAGGTGATGCCTTTAACAAAACCTACGGAATATCGATTAGAAGAAGTTCCTCCGGTCGATCAAAAACTCCATCTACGATAACTTTGTGCTTTCGAGCATGAGTCATCACTGATGATCTTTCGGGGGCAGAAAAGTTACAACGTCCACAACGATACCTATAACAAAAATGTGTCTGGGTGGAAAAAGAGACTGCTTGTGCTGGGATGAGAGAGGGAGATAAACGGATCTTAAATTTCTGGGGAAAAAATGCTAGCTAGTTTTAAACAATGAATTGTCCATTCAAACATGTACGGTTTTTTTCTTTTATCGCTCCATATGTACTTCTCCTCACTGTATTTCATTTCCTATATAGATAATGGGTTCCCAGAGAACAATCTCCTTTTCCCTGTCCATGTTTCCTGCGTAAGAAAAACTTCCACAGCAGCCACCGCTGAAGATTGTCAAAAGAAAAGAAATGCCTTACATGTGGATTTTGGCGTGCATCCGATTTATATGCTTGACAAGAGCTTCTGCTTTGCACTTGATTCCATGTTTCTCATCGCAAACCTTAACTGCACAGTTATTAGTGTAAAATGTTGGAAAAGTATAGATATAGAAACAGTGAAGATGTCACGAACACGGCTGAAACGGAGCCGAACCTAATGAAACCGAGCTTATTCGAGAAGAAAACACTCACTGCACATTCTATTTTCCCGCCCAACAAATTTCCTCGCCTCATTCTGGTAATCTCCTTGCGGAGCTGTTGAAGGTCAATACTGGATTCCTCTACAAAAGGAAGTAACTTTAGACGTAGAACCAGTCTAGTTGAAGCATCTGAGATTAAGGAAACTAGGTGAAAGAAGTGGAACATCGGACCTAAATGTTCACTTCAGCAGCAGAAACTAAACTAAAACACACGCAGAAATTAAATCGGATCATTCTAAGAACTACTCAAAATTATAAACGAAAAGATCAGAGAGAATGTTCAGATTTTCCGGCTGACATTACAGTTACTCAAAGTACCTGTAATGTCACCCGGTAGCCGTCATTACTTTCATCATATATCACTTACCGGAGGCGGTCTTTACCATTAGGCAGGACGCTTCATCGTCTCTTTCTGTTGTCACGCTATCATGCAACTCAGAAGGATTGTCTATAGAAAGATCGTTCTCATCTGTGTCATCATCTGCCATCTAGAATAGTTTCATCAAAACGAACTATGTAGGAACGGAGTATGCAAGAACTCTATTCTTAGCTTATAATACACAATTATCACTTTAAACAAATCAGTTTTCGAATTAGAACTGTTGTCAAATCAAAGATACTCTTCTCAAATAAAATAAGGCAGAACACTCTCCAACTTTTCAAACAGATCACTTTCCAAATCAAACTGAACACAGTTTATCAACAGAGGTAATGCAATGCGGCTGAAAAATATGGACGCGTTGTTTAGACGCTGAGATATGCTAAGACGACAAAGACTGGTGCCCCACGGAAGCAAGATAACGCTAATGGATCTTGCATCAGGAATGAGCGCGTGGACTTAGAGCAAAAGGCATTTCTCGACGTCCATGTGCCCGGATATTCAGCAAACACTGGTGCCTTTTAATAACAAGTGCCCCATCAATCAGTACAAGCTCAATGTGAATTTCATTCCCGGTCAATATCCTTGGTTACATCATCGCGGCTGCCGAGGTAGAAGGTGCAAACACAGGAATCTCGATGCCATCTCGAAATCGATTGCAGTAAGGAAAAGGGAAGCAATCGAAATTTTGAATTTGAAAGATGGAAAGGAATGCAGAGAAAGGTCGGGCATAACTTTATCTTTGCTTGAAGAACATTCTAAAAAAACCAGAGTTCAGTTTGATTTGTGTAGGGTTCTGTTTGATTTGGCGAATGTATGTATAAATTAAGAAAAATAAAGCAATAACAAACCAGATCTGTTGATGTCGAGGTAGACATGAGGGAAGTATTTCTCGAAGAAGTCGCTAGCATTAATGACCTCTAAATTGGTACGATAACAAACTGAGGATGATAGAAAATAGAGGGGAACAGGGATCAAATCTGCAGCGTAGTTAGCCAAACTCGCCCAACCGTGTTAGCCGCCTTCAAGCGTCTGTATCCCATATTTGTTGAAACTGAGGCAGTTTGTATTAGGAATAGCGTGGTGTATTACCAAGCCATATTCAAGAAACTCTTGCAAGATCAAATATAACAAAATTAAGGCTCTCCTCAGAGTAGCAACTTAAAGTTTATGGCGTCTTCTCGCATCAACCACGTAAGAAGCAGATTCAATGTGAAGACGAGCAACACCAATAACATACTCTTTATTCGTTTCTTATTAAACACTTAATAATTTTGCAGTGCTGCATCTATTCTACTAAATATACCGTCAACCTCTATTTTTTGCAACATGCTTGAATTGTCAAAGAATAGAGGGCGTCATAAGCACTATACTCCAGTGTTGAGTCGCCTGCCATTCCAAGATGTATCAAGCTCTGTCCGTCATGCCCTCTTTCCTAAATTCGTTGGCGATCATGTGGGAAGAGTACTGCAAACGAATACCTGCTCTACACACATTCGGATTCACGTCAGTTTGAAGTGACAATTTCAATTCGTGCGCTGTGAATCCTACGGGGCAATTCCCGAGATTCTTCAGAATGCAGAAAGGCTCAGATGTCCAATCTGAAGATATCGCTTACGTGCCTATTCTCAATATAACTGGGTTGATTGTCAACAAGAATTGACACATCCGCCAGTACAGTGTCTGATTTTTATCTTATATCTCCCAATACAAAGGAAACAATATGCATACGAGGCAATATGGGGGCAAATTTGTTTTCTTTTAAGTGTTCCGAGAGATTCCGTTTCAAATCACAAACCTGCAAAAACAATGGATGAGCAGGACAATAGGGCGAGGATTCGCAGCATTATCACTGGCTCAAATGAGCTTAGCACCTTATGTATGGAAGCTCGCCCTGCACCTGATCAAACGCAACGCATTCTTTGCAATATGCAACATCCACGGCAACGACCGAAGATCAAAATGTCGCGGATCGAACATTATTGGGATGATGACTTGCATAAAGGGGAGATGAAAGGTAGAGGGGTTAAGAAAAATAAAGAAAACACGACTCCATTTCATTTCATTTCCATTCAGAGAATTAACATAAGCTTGAAAAAACTGGAGTAGCCTCCTCCAGCACTGTTGCACCCAAAACTCTGTCTACCCATGAACTACCGCAACCATACATTCTTTGACCGAAGCTTACTACTTTAAAAGTTGATTTTAAAGAGAATATAAGGGTGATTTTAAGGATACGAATGTGGCGCAATCGGCAATATATCACAGCTATTTCATATTTGATGATAAGAGTTTCGAACAAGTTCCAACATATTTAACCTTCTATTTCTATTCAAAATTTGGATAGGATGTTTAAGCAATAATATTAGTGATCTACTCAAACCCCAAATCACTGCACGCGCAGAACTTCACGGGTGACAAAGAATCCACCACTGGAAGTATGAATCAAAAGCAGTAGACCATACAACATATGATGTAAAATATCTACGTCGATCTATAGCAAATGAGTAATTAGATAAAATAACACCCCCATACTAATTAACATACTTGACCTGTTCTTTATTTAGTTCCTAGGCCATATACAACGACATCTGTGAGAGAAGGAGAAAATGACCATGGAGCTTCTAATAAGCAGTGGTTTAGAAATCTCCATTTGATTCCGACAACGATGAATAATTTTATTTATAACGAATAGTTGAGCGTAACTTTTGACGAACTCAGGTAAGCAGTGGGTCAGTTTTACACCACAGATTTGATCCATGCTGTTGGAGGTATTTCAGCAAAGAGAATCACAAGAGTAAGGAAAAAAAACACAAAACTAACAAATGCTTGAAGTCGAAAAGTTAAAAGCAATAAGAAACATGGAAGAAGAAAACACGAACCTGATGGGAGGCCGGTTTTTGCTCTAAATGGCGAGGAGTAGATGTGATGGGATTATATGTGGCTGGAGCTTTTCTTTCAAATGTAAGAGAAGGAGGAAACGAATCATTTTCACTTCGAGGAGTTGCCAAGCTCACTTGCGAAATGGGTGGTGGGCACGTTAAGGGATTAGGTAACGGCGGCGGAAATGATGAGCTAGTTGATGTAGCAACTGGAAAGCATCGCTATAGAAGAACTGAAAGGAATTTCAGAAGCACAACAAATGATAAAAAAAATAATCGTACGTACCTGGAGCAAAGAAGTTATCTTCACTCACTCGAAAATTGTTGTACGACCGTGCCAACTAAACAAAACCACTCTAAAAGTTTGATTTCAAGGTAATAACAAATTAATTGTTAGACCGAGTTTATAGTTATACATTGCTTTATTTAAGTTATTTTTCGTAATGTCTGCTCTATCCTTCACAAAGAAACAAAAGGGAAGTAGTTAGGTATTATTTTCGCACTTCAAAGTGTCCAATTTTGAATAAACAACGATGCGTGTGATTGATAGCACAATTTTGAACTAAACTGAAAGACTCACTAGAAACGATAGAAGGTCGTGGACTTGCACGGTGTTAGTTAATTCCACCTGAATGAGAACCATGCTGCAAATCAAAATAATTACAAGTAAATTTGCACAGTTGGTAATAAGGTGTACAAAAAAGCATCAAAGGATGATAAGATACAACCTATGCCGGTAGTATCGTACGCTTCAAACCAAACGCAGAAGACAAAAGATTATTCGAATGATCAAACCGAAGTCATTGCTGTAATGTTCTATCATTCTCCAATCTGATAGAATAGTACTCAAGAGTCAAAGAAGACAGGTAGTAATCAAATATAAAGGGGAAATAAAGAGCACTAAGATCAGCACAGCAGTGCGAAACGGTAAGAGATATGAAGAGGACTTCCACAAGTATGGGTGACGATAAATGTAGTAAACAACATAGCAACACAACAACAACAGCATGCAACAACATCAATAACAGGAACACCAACTTAAGATGTGCATCGATGTTACTTATCATGATCAAAAACAATCGAACGGGTGACAGACAGAGAATCCCGACCGCTCCTATAGTAGGGTCAAAACGACACGTAAAAACAAAAAAAAAAACACGTACGCAATTGCGTACGCGGCTTCTTTCGAGGCGCTTCGGTGGAACGTAGTGGCTAGGAGCGTGGTGAAATCCTTGCTGGCACCACCCATCGCTGCAGTTCGCGAAGGGCCCACCTCGGTTCCAACTGCTGCCTCCACAGCGCCGTTTCGAGCGCGTACGCAAATGCACATCAACTACACTCGTGTTTCATGTCGTATTGACCCGACTATATGTCCTCATAAATGACCCTTCTGCCGATCCTATATGACTACTTCTCAAAAATATTTGAAATAATCATTTCTGCCTGATTATCGTACTCACCTATAAAGAAAGGTCACGACGAAAAAAGTAATAGCATACAACTTAAACTTTTAAAAGATCCTATATAGATCACATACGTTACGGTCGCGTCGACATAACCTGAAGCCTAGTGCAATTGCGTACAGATAGCTAGCGGTCAAGATCAAGGTGGGACAATCGCGAACTGCAGCGATGAGTGGTGCTAACGATAGCCCCCTGGATCGCAACCGTTGCGCTCTACCGCGACGCTCACATCTACATCTTCGGTGAACGCAGGCACTGTATTCTGGAAGTTTATTATGCCTGCAATTACGAAAAAGCTAATCATGCACAGTTGCACGAAGAAATGCGCCAATACGCCTGAAGCCGTATCTTCCGGGCCGTTTTTTTACGGCAGTTAGGAGGAAATGGACGGAATCACCCCCCTCTCCATAGTCTCCCATCCTGTATACGAATACTCCACCTGAAATCCGTACCACCTCAGATTCGTGGAGTTAAATCATCGACCCTGACTGGACTTCGTCACAAACACAAACTTCTTAAAGAACGTCTACGAATAAGTTAACTCTACAATAGGGGCACAAAAGGAATGAGATGCTGAGGTCAAATGTAGTGTGCTGCATTACGTAAGCAATGAGCCACAGAAACAAGAAAAACGTCAAACAAATCCGGTCGAGGAGAAAAAAAACTTTAATGCGTAAGAAGTTAAAAAAAAATCACAGTAGCCTGAAAGTGGAGAAGATAGTAAACACTTGTAAAAGTAAAAAAAAAATCTGCATTAATCATATATGCAAACGAACTGTAGCTGCTGCAGCTTGAAAAAAAAGTAACTAAGTATGGAATAGACGTACTACTGCACTTAAACGATGCAATTTATAATTTTTTAAAATCATTTATAGAATCAGATAAAACTCTCGTACAAAAGACATTATCGCAGCATAAGTATACAATATACAAAAATAAAAAAGCGTTAAATAATTATGCTAAATATACGAAGTAGGCATTCTGATTGGGCGCTACATTTGAATAATTTCGAATCTTATAAATGCCACAGATATTATCACAGGAAATACAAGTAATATTTCAACAAATCACAACATGAAAAAAAAGAAAATTCGTGCATAGGGAACAGTCCATGGAATGTAACTAATCAGCAGAGAATGCGGAACAATAGCGGAACTAGCACTATGACTGGCATCTATTCAAACCAACTAAGAGAAACTATAATTCATCGGTGACCTCAGAGCATTGAGTGTGGTCCTCGGTAACTTCTGACAAATGTTGTGCTGTCTCTAGGCATTCTTGCAGCGAATACGGACGGAAGGGATGACCAGCACCTTGGTAGAATTTTGACTGGAACTCAACCCAGTGAAGTCGGAGAGCGTGAAGAAATGCTGACAGTCCTTCCATCATCACTAGTATCGACAGTGACATTATAGCAAAGAAGAAGAAGACCTGGTTTTTGACAACAATGAAAAGAGGTCAACGGGTTAGTTAAAAGCAATAAATTAACACATCTGACTGACCACATATGTAGCTGCTGACGTTGTCAATATGTTCCCTTCAGACGAGATGCCTGGGATTAATACCATGTGCCATAATACCTCAGATAGCTCTAAAAAGAATAATATTGGCAAGCATAAAGTGACATAAATGTTCTTGTTCCAATGTATTGAGAATACTTTGTTTTACAGGCTGTTAAGACGGAAATTTATTCACTGGTAACCTCACGTTCTGACTTTTACCTTCTCTTCAGAGTACTTTCGGATTTTTTGTTCAATGTCTGTATATTCGAAATACATCGAAAAACTCCATAATACAGAAACAAAACCATTCGTTAGAAAACAGAACAAGTGATTTTAAATTTACTACATTTTCAAACTACAGACTGATAACAAAAGGAAGATTGAAGTTCCTGCAAAACTTAAGCCCCGTAGGGGACTCGAACCCCTGACCGTTAGATTAAAAGTCTAACGCTCTACCAACTGAGCTAACGAGGCTCTGCCTGCGTTCTCCCCATAGCTGTTCTCGAGGATTCATTAAAGTTCGTTGATACTATAGTCGGGTCAATACGACATGAAACACGAGTGTAGTTGCGGTGCATTTGCGTACGCGCTCCAAACGGCGCGACTGAGGCAGCAATTGGAACCGAGTTGGGACCGTCGCAAATTGCAGCGATGGGTGATGGCAGCAAAGATTTCACCACGCTCCTAGTCACTGCGCTCCACTGAAGCGCCTCGAAAGAAGCCGCGTACGCAATTGCGTACGTGTTTCATGTCGTTTTGACCCTACTATACAACGGTCTACTGAAGTCTCAGAAATGAACAGTAATATTTGTTGCGCGTGATTTTATAGAAGTGATTTTATATAATCACAAAACATTACATATCTTTCAAGTTCACAACTCATCAATAAGTTAGAAATAACAAAACGTTCAAAGATTGCTCGGAATTCCTAAAATAAGCTATCAAATGAGCCTAACAAAAACTTTTGATGTGTAAGTAATAACAAAATACCCAAAGAACATTTCTGGAAAGAGAATTGGTCTTTTCCAAGAAAAAAAAAGATAAAAATAAGACTCACGTGCATGTGCAAGACTCAGAGCCCATAACCGAAGATATGATGCTGTGTGTGAAACGCAGCCCAGGACAAACTCAATGGTATGAATGGCCTGATTAACAAAGGCATCCGCCAGGGAGTGTTCATGTAGGTACCGGTCGATTGCAATTAGATGTTCTGAGTCATCCTGTAAGAGTTTCACTGACTTCGCGGCACTTTAATCATATCGAGCATGAAAGACAGAAAAAAACGGGGTACACACAAAAGGAACGACACCGCAATCCTGTCAATTCTTGAACAGTGATAAACTGAAAAATTTAAAAAGAAAGAAGTTAAAGAAATATTATAGGAAACCCTAGTTTCCGAAGTTATACGCTCACAACTGATACAGCGCACTCATAAATGAACTGTGTTAGGGAAGGAAGGACAAAAAACGCACTGCAAGAATTCCATTCAAGAATTTTCGGCGGCCAGCCATCTTCTTCTGGTCTAAATATGCTGCCAGTGGTCTACCGAGAAGCATAACTGGTATGCAACCCAAAGCAGTAAAAATCAAACATTTCTCGACAAATGCCTGAAAAAATCTTTTGGAATAGCATCACCTTGGAGAGGAAATTAGGAATACGTGAACAGGATGGAACGATCTTATCGTCCAGTATGATACACGAATTTGAAGAAGGTAATGAGGAATACCTGTTCAGGATACCATTGATTCAGATAACAGGTGGGATGGTGGGCTGTGCTATTATTTTCTAGCATATAACCCACTGGCCGCTCCTTGAGCATGAACATATTAATCAAACCTATCAGAAGCGATGGAGCACAATAAGAGCCTTAAATAAGTCTTCAATAATAGAAGAACAAAAAAAAGATGCTGAAAAATCACCTGGGTACTCCATTCCTAATACAATTCCTTTTTCAACAGAAAAGAACAACCATTTTGTTACCATTTGTCCACAGAGATATATGAAAATGCAACCAAGAAATATTAACTGGGGGATGAAATTGGTGAGAATGTCCACTTTCGATTTGAAAAATCTGAATAGTATGGGTTTAAAGATAGAATCACATGCTAATATCATGAAGAAAACTCCAGGATGTTGAGAAGGAAAAAATCTACGCCGAAAAGCTTTGCAGGACAGCTTTAATCCAAAAATTCCTTTCCCTGCTTTATCAGGAAGACGCCAACCACTTTTGAGTGAATAATCCCTATATTCTTCTCATTCTTACCCATTAACATAAAACATTACCTTATTTCTCTGCGCAATTTGAGAGCAATTAAGGAGATAACCTTTGAAGACGCTTACCACCTTGCATACGTTTGGTATTTGTTTGTTGCGGACAATGTTTCACGCAACAATTGTTTATATAGACAAAAGATTCAAAAAGAAGGAAAATTGCCACTTACATGTGATTCAAAAGTGATAGTAGTACGCCGAAAGTCATTTGAAATACACCAATTATAACAGACATCTTCATTTTCATGGAATTAAGAAATGAAA